>NW_019154127.1:744674-1018451 GCF_002288905.1 Enhydra lutris kenyoni | reverse complement strand
AGGCTGTCTTTTTTCCATTGGACATTCTTTCCTGCTTTGTCGAAGATTAGTTGACCATAGAGTTGAGGGTCTATTTCTGGGCTCTCTATTCTGTTCCATTGATCTATGTGTCTGTTTTTGTGCCAGTACCATGCTGTCTTGATGATGACAGCTTTGTAATAGAGCTTGAAGTCCGGAATTGTGATGCCACCAACTTTGGCTTTCTTTTTCAATATTGCTTTGGCTATTCGAGGTCTTTTCTGGTTCCATATAAATTTTAGGATTATTTGTTCCATTTCTTTGAAAAAAATGGATGGTACTTTGATAGGAATTGCATTAAATGTGTAGATTGCTTTAGGTAGCATAGACATTTTCACAATATTTATTCTTCCAATCCAGGAGCATGGAACATTTTTCCATTTCTTTGTGTCTTCCTCAATTTCTTTCATGAGTACTTTATAGTTTTCTGTGTATAGATTCTTAGTCTCTTTGGTTAGGTTTATTCCTAGGTATCTTATAGTTTTGGGTGCAATTGTAAATGGGATGGACTCCTTAATGTCTCTTTCTTCTGTCTTGTTGTTGGTGTAGAGAAATGCAACTGATTTCTGTGCATTGATTTTATATCCTGACACTTTACTGAATTCTTGTACAAGTTCTAGCAGTTTTGGAGTGGAGTCTTTTGGGTTTTCCACATATAGTATCATCTCATCTGCGAAGAGTGATAGTTTGACTTCTTCTTTGCCAATTTGGATGCCTTTAATTTCCTTTTGTTGTCTGATTGCTGAGGCTAGGACTTCTAGTACTATGTTGAATAGCAGTGGTGATAACGGACATCCCTGCCGTGTTCCTGACCTTAGCGGAAAAGCTTTCAGTTTTTCTCCATTGAGAATGATATTTGCGGTGGGTTTTTCATAGATGGCTTTGATAATATTGAGGTATGTGCCCTCTATCCCTACACTTTGAAGAGTTTTGATCAGGAAGGGATGCTGTACTTTGTCAAATGCTTTTTCAGCATCTATGGAGAGTATCATATGGTTCTTGTTCTTTCTTTTATTAATGTGTTGTATCACATTGATTGATTTGCGGATGTTGAACCAACCTTGCAGCCCTGGAATAAATCCCACTTGGTCGTGGTGAATAATCCTTTTAATGTACTGTTGAATCCTATTGGCTAGTATTTTGGTGAGAATTTTTGCATCTGTGTTCATCAAGGATATTGGTCTGTAGTTCTCTTTTTTGATGGGATCCTTGTCTGGTTTGGGGATCAAGGTGATGCTGGCCTCATAAAATGAGTTTGGAAGTTTTCCTTCCATTTCTATTTTTTGGAACAGTTTCAGGAGAATAGGAATTAGTTCTTCTTTAAATATTTGGTAGAATTCCCCCGGGAAGCCGTCTGGCCCTGGGCTTTTGTTTGTTTGGAGATTTTTGATGACTGTTTCAATCTCCTTACTGGTTATGGGTCTGTTCAGGCTTTCTATTTCTTCCTGGTTCAGTTGTGGTAGTTTATATGTCTCTAGGAATGCATCCATTTCTTCCAGATTGTCAAATTTGTTGGTGTAGAGTTGCTCATAGTATGTTCTTATAATTGTCTGTATTTCTTTGGTGTTAGTTGTGATCTCTCCTCTTTCATTCATGATTTTATTTATTTGGGTCCTTTCTCTTTTCTTTTTGATAAGTCTGGCCAGGGGTTTATCGATCTTATTAATTCTTTCAAAGAACCAGCTCCTAGTTTCGTTGATTTGTTCTATTGTTTTTTTGGTTTCTATTTCATTGATTTCTGCTCTGATCTTTATGATTTCTCTTCTCCTGCTGGGTTTAGGGTTTCTTTCTTGTTCTTTCTCTAGCTCTTTTAGGTGTAGGGTTAGATTGTGTACCTGAGACCTTTCTTGTTTCTTGAGAAAGGCTTGTACTGCTATATATTTTCCTCTCAGGACTGCCTTTGTTGTGTCCCACAGATTTTGAACCGTTGTGTTTTCATTATCATTTGTTTCCATGAATTTTTTCAATTCTTCTTTAATTTCCTGGTTGACCCATTCATTCTTTAGAAGGATGCTGTTTAGTCTCCATGTATTTGGGTTCTTTCCAAATTTCCTCTTGTGATTGAGTTCTAGCTTCAGAGCATTGTGGTCTGAAAATATGCAGGGAATGATTCCAATCTTTTGATAACGGTTGAGACCTGATTTAGGACCGAGAATATGATCTATTCTGGAGAATGTTCCATGTGCACTAGAGAAGAATGTGTATTCTGTTGCTTTGGGATGAAATGTTCTGAATATATCTGTGATGTCCATCTGGTCCAGTGTGTCATTTAAGGCCTTGATTTCCTTGTTGATCTTTTGCTTGGATGATCTGTCCATTTCAGTGAGGGGAGTGTTAAAGTCCCCTACGATTATTATATTATTGTCGATGTGTTTCTTTGATTTTGTTATTAATTGGTTTATATAGTTGGCTGCTCCCATGTTAGGGGCATAGATATTTAAAATTGTTAGATCTTCTTGTTGGACAGTTCCTTTGAGTATGATATAGTGTCCTTCCTCATCTCTTATTATAGTCTTTGGCTTAAAATCTAATTGATCTGATATAAGGATTGCCACTCCTGCTTTCTTCTGATGTCCATTAGCATGGTAAATTCTTTTCCACCCCCTCACTTTAAATCTGGAGGTGTCTTCGGGTTTAAGATGAGTTTCTTGTAGGCAACATATAGATGGGTTTTGTTTTTTTATCCATTCTGATACCCTGTGTCTTTTGATTGGGGCATTTAGCCCATTAACATTCAGGGTAAGTATTGAGAGATATGAATTTAGTGCCATTGTATTGCCTGTAAGGTGACTGTTATTGTATATTGTCTCTGTTCCTTTCTGATCTACTACTTTTAGGGTCTCTCTTTGCTTAGAGGACCCCTTTCAATATTTCCTGTAGAGCTGGTTTGGTATTTGCAAATTCTTTCAGTTTTTGTTTGTCCTGGAAGCTTTTAATCTCTCCTTCTATTTTCAATGATAGCCTAGCTGGATATAGTATTCTTGGCTGCATGTTTTTCTCATTTAGTACTCTGAATATATCATGCCAGCTCTTTCTGGCCTGCCAGGTCTCTGTGGATAAGTCTGCTGCCAATCTAATATTTTTACCATTGTATGTTACAGACTTCTTTTCCCGGGCTGCTTTCAGGATCTTCTCTTTGTCACTAAGACTTGTAAATTTTACTATTAGGTGACGGGGTGTGGACCTATTCTTATTGATTTTGAGGGGGGTTCTCTGAATCTCCTGGATTTTGATGCTTGTTCCCTTTGCCATATTGGGGAAATTCTCTCCAATAATTCTCTCCAATATACCTTCTGCTCCCGTCTCTGTTTCCTCTTCTTCTGGAATCCCAATTATTCTAATGTTGTTTTGTCTTATGGTGTCACTTATCTCTCGAATTCTCCCCTCATGGTCCAGTAGCTGTTTGTCCCTCTTTTGCTCAGCTTCTTTATTCTCTGTCATTTGGTCTTCTATATCACTAATTCTTTCTTCTGCCTCATTTATCCTAGCAGTGAGAGCCTCCATTTTTGATTGCACCTCATTAATAGCTTTTTTGATTTCAACTTGGTTAGATTTTAGTTCTTTTATTTCTCCAGAAAGGGCTTTTATATCTCCCGAGAGGGTTTCTCTAATATCTTCCATGCCTTTTTCGAGCCCGGCTAGAACCTTGAGAATCGTCATTCTGAACTCTAGATCTGACATATTACCAATGTCTGTATTGATTAGGTCCCTAGCCTTTGGTACTGCCTCTTGTTCTTTTTTTTGTGGTGAATTTTTCCGCCTTGTCATTTTGTCCAGATAAGAGTAGATGAAGGAGCAAGTCAAATACTAAAAGGGTGGCAACAACCCCAGGAAAATATGATTTAGCCAAATCAGAAGAGATCCCAAATCGTGAGGGGGAGAAAGGGGATAAAAAGAGGTTCAGAAAGAAGAAAAAAAAAAAAAGAAAGAAACAATTAAAAAAAGAAAACCAATAAAGAAAAAAATATAAAAAGGAAAAAAATATATATATATATTAGATAAACTAGTTAAAAAACGTTAAAAAAGAAAAGGGTAAAAGTTAAAAAAATTTAGCAGAAGAAGAAAAATAAATTGAAAAAAAAAAGAAAAAGAAAAAAAATTAAATTAACTGCAAGGCTAAAGAATCATGGGGAGAAAGCCATGAGTTCCGTGCTTTGCTTTCTCCTCCTTTGGAATTACGCTGCTCTCCTTGGTATTGAAACTGTACTCCTTGGTAGGTGAACTTGGTCCTGGCTGGGCTTCTTGTTGATCTTCTGGGGGAGGGGCCTGTTGTAGTGATTCTCAAGTGTCTTTGCCCTGGGCGGAGTTGCACCACCCTTACCAGGGGCCGGGCTGAGTAATCCGCTCGGGTTTGCTTTCGGGAGCTTTTGTTCCCTGAGCGCTTTCCGTAGAGTTCCGGAGGGTGGGAATGAAGATGGCGGCCTCCCGGTCTCCGGCCCGGAGGAGCCGAGAGCCCGGGGCCCCACTCCTTAGTGCGCCCTCAGAGAACAGCGCCAATTTACTCCCGTCACCCTGCCTCCGGCCGCGCTCCGAACTGACCGAGCCTGCGACCAGTTCAAGGTAACCCCGAGCTTAGAGCTTACTCCTCAGTTCTGTCTCTGTAGCCGGCTTCCCTGTTCTAATACCTGTAAGCTCTGCGACACTCAGACACCCCTGATCCTTCTGTGACCCTGCGGGACCTGAGGCCACGCTGACCCCGCACGGGCTTCACCCCGGTTAATCCTCTGGAGCGATGTCCCTCAGCGGAACAGACTTTTAAAAGTCCCGATTTTGTGCTCCGTTGCTCCGCCGCTTGCTGGGAGCCGGCCCCTCCCCCCGCGGTCTATCTTCCCGTCGCTTTGGATTCACTTCTCCGCCCGTCCTACCTTTCAGAAAGTGGTTGATTTTCTGTTTCTAGAGTTGCTGTTCTTCTTCTCTTCGATCTCCCGTTGGATTTGTAGATGTTTGCAATCTTTAGATAAGCTATCTAGCTGATCTCCCGCTACCTGAAGTAGTCTCAGCCTGCTACTTCTCCGCCATCTTGACCACCTTCCTCGGAAACGTTCCATTTTTTATAGGATAAAATCTAAATCTTCGTTTAGACATTCAAGGCTCTTGAAAACTGGTCCTAAAATTTCTTAAGGGCAATGCTGAACTAGAACAATAGTTCAACAGTAGGTTTCACCATAAAATGGGGCTTCCCGATCAACTAAGTTAGAAGATGCTGAATAACATGACTGTCAAATACCTACTGTTTATTAGGGATTTCATTTGTGCCAGACACTAGGAGCACCATGTGGTTCATACTACTTGATCCTCACAACTCTGCATAGTTAATTAGTAGATCAGAAAGCAAACCGGGGCTTAGAAAGGTAAGGAAGGTATCTAGTAAGTATCAGAACAGGGATGTTAACTGTGGTCTCTCAGACTTTGGGCCCTGAGCTCTTAGACAGAGGCACGTTTTAGCCCTTCCCTGTGGCGTCTCAGGGGAATTTAGCATATTAAAATCCCTGAGAAGTCTCCTGATTTCCTGACATGCACAACTCTATGGGGTTTTGTTTAAACCATTGAAACTTATTTTACTATTGGAAACGATTTCATGAAATGCCTCTTATCCCCCATAAAAGTGGATTCCAATAGCCCTTTTTAGGAGATGTTGAACTAGTGACTGTTAATGCCCTTTCTCACTCAAACATTCCTTTTTACCAGGACTTGCCTTCCAATTCTTTATGCAATGACTTTTATTTCATTTAATTTAAAGTTTATATGTCTGTAAATATGTTTTAGGACCAACCTCCCTCCTTATCTCTAGAACTCCTTGCATCTACTCTTATATGAATCTTACTGGTAAGCCCCTGATATCCTACCTACCTCCTCTCTGAAGCCTTTATCTGACTCCCCAAAAATATGTTGGGTTTAGTTGTCCTCATTTTTTTTGTGGCACTGGGCTAAGGGGATCCTAATTATACACATATGTCAAAGAGATGCTGTACACTTGATGTGTTAAGATTTGGCTTTTTCTAGTAATCACATCCCCTCATCTATTCGTATATTCAGATCTTGAATAAACAACAAGAGCCACTTTCAAAATTCTGAGTCCATGGTCCTTCTTTTTCTCCATACATCATGCATTGCCTTGGACCACTAGCATATTACCATAAACATATGTGCATATAAGAAATGAGCTAATACAGGGGCGCCTGGGTGGCTCAGTGGGTTAAAGCCTCTGCTTTCAGCTCGGGTCATGATCCCAGGGTTCTGGGATCGAGCCCCATATGGGCTCTCTGCTCCTCGGGGAGCCTGCTTCCTCCTCTCTCTCTGCCTGCCTCTCTGCCTACTTGTGATCTCTCTCTGTCAAATAAATAAATAAAATCTTTAATAAAAAAAAAAAGAAATGAGCTAATACAGATACAGGGAGATTTGTAGAGCACTTCACATTTTATAAGTGTTCCAAAAATGTTAGATTTATTCTTGTTATTATGGCAAATTGGTTATCTACCATGTTCCAGGCATTGCACAAGATCATGAACTAACTAAACATGGTGTAGTTCCTGCTGTCAGAAAGCTCTCTGGTAAGGTGTGGTTCCAGAAAAAGAAAAAGTACAAACAAGATGGATGAGGGATGTCAGTTCTATTCCAGTAAAGCAAAAGAAGGCTCATAGAAAAGGTGGCAATCCAGCTAAGAGTTGAAGGCTGGACTGGAGGCAGGTCATTGCTGGCATTGGGAGAGCACTTACAGGAGACCTGAATATGTCTCATGGACATACATATGTCCCATTCCCATACATCCCATGGGAAACTGCAAGGCAGTCCACATGACTGAAGCCTGATCTGTGATGGATAGGTTGTGAACTACAAAACTAGGTGGGTCAGATATTGAAAACCTTGTCCCCAAGGCACTCAAACCTAATCCCATTCATAATGGGATGAGAGGAAGTGGGTCAATGATGCATTTTAAGGCATAGAGAAATAGGATCAGGGTTATATTATAAATGCAATTCTGGCTATGTTCTAGAGATTGGTAGAAGGCAAGACGGAATTTAGGGAAGAGATAAGTGAAATAGGAATAGGCTGAATTGGAATGTGGCAGTCTGTTAAATCCGAAATTACATATTGAGAAAAAGCACAGATCTGAGGGTTAAATAGAAATTTACTGTTTTAAAAATGTAAATAATGAAACAGTATATTTTAAAAGAAAATCATACATTAACTATGTTTTATTTAGTGTAAAAAGTGTGCTATTGTTCACCTAAATTGGTTAAGATTATAAAAAGTAATTATAATGCTGGCAAAGGAAAGATGAAAGCAAGTATAATTTGGCAATTGTTATCATGAATTGAAGGCTTGCTTTTGCCCTTGAGCCTAATAATTTCATTTTGAGGCATCTCTATTGGGAAATAATGTAAAATGCAGCAATACTTATCAGAATTAAAAATTTGGAAATATGTATTTCCAACAAAGAGGGAATGGATAAGCACTCAATTATGATAAATCAATGTAGTCTAATACTCTGAGGACATTTAAAATTATAACCACTATGTGTTTTAAATAAAGTTGTCAGATAAAACACAGGATGTTCAGCTGCATTTGAATTACAGATTAATAAAATGAATAATTCGTTTAGCATAAGTGTGTCCTAATATCGCATGAAACATACTTAACCTTAAACATTATTGTCTATCTGAGATTTAAATGGATCTGGGTGTTTCATATTTTTATTCACTGAATCTAGCAACATTCATTTTAAAGAATCTGCAAAAAAGTATAGTTTACACCATTTAGAAGTGTAAGATAAAAAATATATTAAGTGCACTCAGTTATGGTGGTTGGGGGTGAAGATATGCCTTGATAAAGATAGTACGGAAATACTTCAAAATGAGATTAGTGGTGGGGTTTAATTATAGATTTGTTTTTAGATTTAATATGCTTTCTATCTTTATATTTTTCTCCAACAAGCATGAATTAATGTTTAAAAGCAGAAAGAAATGTGTATGTTTTTTTTAGGTTCCTATATTATTCCAACACTTTTAACATTGGCAGTAGCCACTGTTTATGAGCAATGTAAGTTAGGATACTCACTGATTTCCAAATAAACATCAGACACAAAGCTCTTTCAAGTAACCCTTAGCTCCATGGCCTAAAACCAAGACCATGAATAGAACACAGCTTAAGTATCACCAACTAACAAATTCTTTTCCATCCACCCTGTCTCAATTCTCCTCCACCACCATGCCTTCCCGTTATTCTAGAACAAACCATTTGCCTTCCTCCACACCACTTAGCATGGCTTCCATATGCATTTGTTGAAAAACAGAGTCAATGAATAAATAACAGAAATAAGATCAGAAATATTAGATGGTATTTCTCATTAGGGTTAACCTTGTATATATGCAGGTCCCAGTTCCATATCTTTAATGGCTTCCCAGGATTGCTTTTGCAAATACCACAGTAGAAATATATGCTCCATAAAAACGGATATAAAGAAAAATAAAGATCAGTAAAAAAATATGTTTGTAGAGAAACTTTATAGGGCTCAGGAGTCCTCAAAGATCTTTGAAAACAACAAAACTGGAAGAAAAGATTCCAAAGCATCTTATGGCTTCCAGATTTCTTCTCCCACTGGACGGACTTTAGTATTTTCCCTCTAAAAGCGATTTTTGTGGGATCTTACCAGGCACACAGAGGATGACAGCTCTGAACCAGACTGCCTTGCTTAACGCAGATTTACTTTTCATTCCACTAGACAGTTGACCCTTGAACAACATGGGTTTGAACTGCACAGGTCCCCTTACACATGGACTTTTTCCATAAATACAGGAAAGCACTGTCAATGTATTTTCTCTTCCTTATGAGTTTCTTACCATTTTCTTTTCGCTAGCTTGCTTTAAGAATACAGTACAGAATCCATATGATGTACAAAATATGTGTTAAGTGACTATGTTATCCAGAAGGTTTCTGGCCCACAGTAGGCTATTAGTAGTCAAGCTTGGGGAAAATCAAAGTTATATGTGGGTTTTTGATGGTTGGGGATAAGCTCCCCTCACCCTCCATTGTTCAAGGGTCAACTGTATTTTCAGTTTTTGTATGTGTTTTCCTTAGAAATAGAGTTACACAAGCAGCAAACAAACCAAGCACTGTCTTTTCAGATCTGACTTTGAGAGAGGAGCTATTGAAAAGCAGATGGAAGGTGGACGGATCTCTCGGGCATTTCTTTCCCTACATCCGCTTGTTTTAAAGCCTCTCAGCCTCTGGACTTTTTTGAAGTTTTGATAATTGAATAATGCCCCTATAGGAGCACTTCTAAAAGGATATATCAGGTGCATCATAGGAGTTTCTGGTCCTTTCTCCTCTCTCGGGTGTCCTCTGGTCTCCTGCAGGCTCCACCTCATCTTCCCTCTCTTTTATTTTTCTTCAATTTGTCCTATTTTCTTAAGCTTAGCTTATGTCTCGCTTCTTCATCTTGAGCATTGCCTCTTGTCCTTTTACTGTGAGAAACAGCTTTAGAGCCTTTGTCCCCAAGATTCCTTTATTCTAACTCACTAAAGCAGCTCCACACTAAGAATCAGGCAAGTGGTCCTCAAAGCTTCTATATTCTAACAGATTTAAAAGTCACTCCTTGCACTGGAAACAAGAGACTGGGGGTATTTAATGAAGGGTTATTGAACATGTGCTGAGAATGCCATTATCCCTTTTGTTCTCATGTGCTTTGTTTGCACCTATTAATCATATAAAAAAAATTCAAATCTGTTGACCATTCACTGGGTTCAAACAGCTGCAGGAGGCCCACGCATTGAATGAATTGGACACTTGAAAGAATGGCAGTAAACACAGAACTTGAAAGGACATGTAGATATTCAAGCGTATTTTGTTTGAAGAACTTTCTTTATTTTTCTCCACTCTAGATACCCCTTGACTTTTTGCAACAGGAAACAGCAGACCTGATTTTGAAGACTGAGCTCGAACTTGTTTTCTTTTCAAGGCCAATACTTTGAAATGCCATTTCAGTCACATGTGGCAGTCTCCCATTTTAATATTCTTTTTAATGACTTGCCATAATCTTTCACATCTTCATTCCTTTGTACATATTCTGTTCATCTAAAGTGTCTTGCCTGGGTGCCGCTGTCAGTTAAGTGTTGGACTATTGGTTTCAGGTCCAGAGCTCAGAGTCCTGAGATCGAGTCCCTCCTGGGGCTCTGCATTCAGTATGGAGTCTGCGTAAGACTCTATCTCCCTCTGTCCCCTCAACTTCTCTAAAATAAATAAATAAAATCTTTAAAGTGTCTTCCTTACTGATTTTATTTTCCACTCCCAAAGTTTAGACTCATAAGTCGCTATGACTCCCCTATCCCCAGCATGGCCAAGCATCCAGGCTGTGATTTTCCTTGTTAGTAAGAAAACAGAACATTCATTGTGAAAATTTCAAACAGTCCTTAAGGGATTAAATTGGAAAGGATAACCTTTTTATCCTCCTAATTCCCAATCCCATACCTCAGAGATAAAAGCAGGTAAGTTTCACAAACTTCCTTTCAACAAAATTTCTGTGCAACTAAAATCAATTCAAAGTGTAAAAAACTCTTCTGACCCTTAGGACAAATGTGGAATGTGCTCCAGCACATCTTGATTTCCCTTTCACTAAAGGACTGCAGTGTAAGCCACTTCATGCAAATACCATGCTTTGTGTCTTATGTAAACAGTCACCTACTAATGCATATTTTGGTTTTTTCCAGCTTTTGCCAACCATCAGAAACAATAGTGAATATCTTTATACACATATATTTGCATATTGGGGGAGGGGAAATGCCCACACTATAAATTTGTAAATGTGGAAGATCTGGGTCAAAGGTTATATGTATATTTTATTTTGAAAATTGTTGCCAAGGGCACCTGGATGATTCCCTCATTAAGCATCTGCCTTGGGTCATGATCCCATGGTCCTGGGATAAAGTCCTGCACTCTGCATCAGGCTCCTCGCTCAGCTCCCCTGCTCTTGTGCTCTCACTTGCTCCTTGTCTTTCTCTCTCTGTCTCCCTTTCAAGTAAATAAATAAATAAAATATTTTTAAAAATTGGTGCCAAAATATGTTTCAAAATTAGTTTGCAATTGTCAGTGAATAGCATAGCACATATTTCCTATGTCATTAATTAAGAACAGTCCATTGTTAATGGCTGAATAACATCATCTCACACATATGCCCAGTAATTTGCGCAACAAAAGTCTTATGTGATTTTTGAGGTTCTCAATATTTGCAAAGTGTCCTTGTTGAAATATGCTTCTCTTTGCTGTGTTCACTGTCCTAGAACCAACAGGACTGATTATCACCTCTAAATTGGGACCAGAATATTACGTATTTACTTTGGAAAATAGCATGAAAGTGTTCTCATGAGAAAGGTCAAATTTAATGAATTTATAAATATTTTTAGGACATGTAGAATGGTAGATGAATAGAGGCCCAGAGAATAGTTATTGTTATTTGCATGTGCGTGGGAGGGTAGAGGAGAGAAAACTAAAACAATCCATTATATTTGAAAGGAATTACAGTATATAAAAATTTTTAATACTTTTTGGAAATTGTATCACTATAATAGCCTTCCTAAAGTATCATTCTACTCCTTAAGGTAGGCAAGAGTTTGGAGAATTCTTCATAAAAAATTGACTGGCACAGGGAAAATAAAATAGTATGTACAAGAACTCAATGGAATAATTGACACCTTGTCCCCTCATCACCCTACATTAGGGTTTATGAATAGTGGTGGCACCACTGACACTGGTGGAAATTAATTCTCTGTGGGGGAACTGTCTTGTGGGCTATAGAATATGTACCAGCATCTCTGGTCTCTGCACACCAGACACCAGGAGAACACCCTACCAAACCACAACAATCAAAAATGTCTTCAAATACAGTCAGATGTCCCCTGTGGACACATCCCCTTTTGCAGAGAAACACTCCCCAACAGTAACATCCATCAAGCCCCAATCAGGCTCACAGAGTTTAAGGATTATAATGCACAACAAAAGATCACTTACAGAAAATTCTGCATTAAAGACAAAGAGCAAAATAAGCAAAGAAGGGGGGAAGGCCAGAGGAAACAAAAGCAATATAAGGAGCAGAAGAAAAGTTCAAGCTATACTATGATTAATACCTTCAGGGAGATTGGGTTAGACATAGCATCCATGAGGTAAATATAAGCTCTTATTTAAAAGTACAAGAATAACACATTTTGGTTATTACAATTATGATGCTTAAAATAAAACTTAATAGAAGGACTAAAAGGTAGAGTTGAGAGTTCTTTCAGAAAGTCACACAGAAGAGAAAATAAGTGGAAAATGAAGTAAAAAAAGCAAAATTGGGGGATCTATTTAGGAAGTCAAAATTCAGAGAAAGTAGAGGAAGTCATCAAAAAGTAATATGAGAAAAGTTCTGCATGCAATGCTTGGAAATCAGAATAATATCTAGCTTTTGTAGCAAAGGAAAATAGGAGAAATAATGAAATCCTATCCCTTAAAATTTTGACAGAAAATAATATTTAACTAGACATTTCTAATAAGCCTAGCTATCAATCAAGCATGATGGCAAAATGAAGACATTATCACAAATACATGTATCAAAATTGTACCTTAAATGCACCCTGTCTTAGAAAACTTCCACTGAATAAACGTCACCAAAATGAGGGGAGATCAAATAACAGAGAATGGCAAAAAGAATATTCAAAATCATGTTTGTTTGTTTTTGAAGATTTTATTTATTTATTTGAAAGTGTGAGCAAGAGAGAAAGACAGAGGAGAAGGAGCAGGGGAGGGCCAGTGAGAAAAGCAAGACTCCCTGTTGAGCAGGGATTCCAACATGGGGCCAGATCTCAGGACTCCAGGATTATTACCTGAGCCAATGCTTAATCAACTGAGCCACCCATGTACCCCTTCAAAAATACTGAAATATACTGAAAAATACTAATACTGAAAACTTAGGGAGCAACTTGTTCACACTGGAAGTGGGATGAAAGGACACAGGCATAGCACAACCAAGGGAAAACAATGGAACCAATCAGACTATTTCATGTGCTTGACCTTGGTGAGAAAGATTGTGCAAGTTTGTGAGACAGATGGGGAAGAAAACGTGATCGCTATCTGCACAAAGATAAACAAATGAAAAAAAAATTATTACCTGCAGGAAAAAAACCAACAACAAAAAGAGCTGTAGGAGAAATGAAAGTGTTCATTACATGTCTTAGCTGTGAGCAGTATTTAAATAAGCGTGGTAGTGGAAACACTGAGTCCTGATTTTTTTTTTTTTAAATTCTGACAAACAACATTAGAAGAATGGCAGGACATAACAAAAAATATGCCCATTGTTTCTAAGTGAGTTAGAGCTTCCTCTTTAATAGCAATATCAAAGAAAGAATCAAGATACTAGTATAAAAGCAATATTTAGGAATGTGCATAACTGACAAATGAAATAGCTAGGTGTTAAAAGAGGTGATATGTGAGTCAGAATCTAGGATTCTGGAGGGTGGATAGGAAATTTCTCTTTTGCAAAATAAACTTTTGGTATTTCTTTAGTTAACTCATAAAATACAAATTGATATTACACAATTCTGGGTAACAACACACAAAAAGTCCAGTTGCTAGTGAAGCTTGATGTGTGGCTTTGGACCTCCAAACCCAGACTTACTGAATTAGAATTGCTAGCAACTGAGTCCAAGAATCAGCATTTTTATAAAGGTTCCTCAACTGATGCTTATGCAGATAAATGTGTGGGAAAAAATCATGTACGATATTTGGGTGTTAAAGTCTCAGGATATAGGGACACCTGGGTGGCTCAGTTGGTTAACCATCTGCCTCTTGATTTCAGCTCAGGTCAGGATCTCAGGGTCATGAGATCGAGCCCTGTGTAGAACTCTGTTTACAGCACTGTGCCTGCTCCATGCAGAGCATGGAGCCTGCTTAAGAGCCTCTCTCTCCCTCTCCTCCTCTTCCTCTGCCCTGCCCCCACTCCCACTTGCTTGTGTTCTCTCTCTCAAAAACAAACAAAATAAAGTCTCAGGATATGAGTCACAAAAACAACATCAAAAGAATGTTATGGTTCAAAATGTGTGGACTATTTCAATACATGGATTCATATATATATTTAAATCTATATCTATATCATCTATATCTCTATCTATCTATCTGTCTATCTATACAGTTCATCACCACTGGAATACTGCTAGCAGATCAAATGTTAAGGTCTATGTTGCCATAAAAAAGTCACCTGATGGGTACTTAGTCTTAACCTATGCTTAGCATAGCACATAAATCTTCAATTCCAGACCCTGGATAATTCTATCATAAGTATGAACACACTGCCTGGGTGCATATGAAGACTGATCGGTCTTTACAAATAAGGGATCATTAAAAGCATAAGACCCACATTCCCTGAATGTTTGCCTTTTGCCTTCTCTCTAATAGTCAGCTCTTTTTTCTTACAATTAACAAAGGAATATAAGCATCTGTATGAAGCAGATGATGTGAAGTCCAGCTGATGTTGTGGTAAATGAGGAAAGTTGTGGAAGGATGAGCCACACCATACGGCTTTGGGGAGCTAGGGTAATCCCTATATACCATGAATTTTGATCTTCAAATTCACTTAGGTCATGGGGAGCTAATTAATTCTATTTTACTGTTTAATGATGAACAATAGATTAGATAATAAATTAAACACTGCTAGAATGTTTTTTTTTCTTTAATTACTGTAAAAAGACTGGAATTAAAAGGGAAAAAAAATAAAATGAAGGGTACACCATCATCTAAAACCAGGATTTGGGAGGGAAAAAAATCCTGAAGAAAGTATTTTCATATCAAAAATAAATAATTATAAGGCCAGTATTACCCAGACAGCAAAACCAAAGACAGTAAAAATGTAAAATAAAAAACAGTAACGTAAACTGCAGAACAATGTCTCTCAAAGCCTTCAGTGCAAAAATCCTTAACACAACCTTAGAGTGAATTGAACAAAGTGTAAAAAGAAGTATACAACATCACCAAATGAGATTTGTTCCAGTTATGCACAGTTGGTTCAATATTCACAAAGAAATTGATGTAATCCACCACATCAACAGGTTAAATAAGAAAAAAAAGATATAATCCAATCAATTAATGCAGAAAAAGCATTTGATAAAATCTACTACTCATTCATGATAAAAACTCTCAGCAAGTCAGGAAAAGAGAGGAGTCAACTTATGTGCCTGCTCCCTCAGCTCTCTGGGGGCTCGCCCTACTCCCGGGGGCTCGCCCTACTCCCCGGGCCTCTGCTAAGGCCGCTGAATACACTCCGTAAGCTCTGCCTTCCCGGACTGCCCCCTCCGTTGGTGTCGTGAATCAGAGCGGCCGCCCCGCCCCAGGCCACGTGATTGTGTCGGTGATTGATCTGATGTGCTGGTGCTGTGTACCCCCACCCGGGCCCCTGTCCTCGGAGGCCCCTTCCCGGTGACACTACCTGGGGCTCAGGCCTGGGCCCCCCAGTTCACGGTTCCTGGGAGCTGCCCTCTCCCGCCACATCTGTACCTTGGAAGCTGCTGCTGCTTACAGAATTATATTTTTTCTTTTGAAGAGTTTTAAGAAGTTGTAACTTTTTGTGTCTTGTCCTGTGAGAAGATAAATAAATATTCTAAGTAGAAAAAAAAAAAAAAAAAAAAAAAAAAAGATAAAGAACAAGTACAGAAAACATACAGCTGACATCTTAATGATGAAAAACTGAATGCTTTCCCTTTAATGCTGGGAACAGGGAAGACCATCAACTCTCTCTATAATTGTTCAACATATGACAGAGACTATGCCAGTGCCACACAGTCAAGAAGAGAAACAAGATGACTCTAGATTGGAAAGGAAATAATAAAACTCTTGTCACTGTAGAAAATTCCAAAAAGGAATCTACTCTAAGCCAAGGTGAAAAAAAAAAAAAAAAAAAAGACTTCCCATGACTAATAAGTGAGCAAAGCCACAGGAGCAAACATCCACAAATATCTACCCTATTTCAATATAGTACTAACAAGGGACATACAGAACTAAAATTAAAAACAATATCATTTATAATTGCTTCAAAGAATTACTTGAAATTCATTACAATGAAATACTTAGGTATACACTCTGGAAAAACATATACAGAATCTATGCAAATGACGACAAGAAAGCTGAGGACACCTAATAAGGACTGGAGGCACGTGTCCATGTCAATGTCCTGGTGGTGATAGTATACTGCAGTTTCGCGAAACGTTAACGTTGTAGGGAATTGCACAAAATGTATGAGAGATCTTTACATTATTTCTTGCCACTGAATGTGTAACTCTAATTAGTTCAATAATTTTTTTCAATTAAAAAACTGAAAACAAAAACAACACAAATTTTTCCATTAAAAATCAGTGAGTTCGAAGTTATGGATAAAAGATAAAGGATAAATATAAATTTTCATACTAGTGTCTTGTAACTTATCAGATGGGAGAAGGTGGCATTTTACATGCTTCTCACCCAAAACATCACAATTTCAAGCACAACGGAATACACACATATAAATCAAAGGTAATCATGAAAACATCTACTGTGAAAATTTAACTGGTTTATGTCACACAGGTAGTGGTCATGTAGCCTGGCAGAACACTTGTAAAACACCATATATGATTCCAGATATCACCACTCTGAGCTTCAGTCTCCTCCTCAATAAAATAAAGACTTGTTTCGAAAGCAGCATTGTTCAACTCAGGGTAAAGCACAAAATTAAATGACATATTTTAAATTTTCTAGCAGCTGCCTTGAAAGAAGTTCAAAGAAACAAGTGAGAAAAATTTTATTATATATTTATTAACCTATTATATCCAAAATATTATTATTTTCAACGTGTAATGTTAAAAATCATTATTTTTCCATTTCTTTCTATTAAGACTTCAAAATGCTTATCTTCCACTTACACCACACTCAATTCAGACTAGCTGTATTTCAAGTGCTCAACAGCTACATGAGGCTTGTGGTTACCATACTGGATAGTCCCACTTTAAAACTTTAAAATTCTAAAAGATACATATATGAATCTACATTGCAATAGTTACCTACTCCCCTCCTCCAGGTCACACTCATGTCCCATCTACAAGCTTTATATTTAAAGCAATCAAAACCATCAAAGTTTTGTCAAAGAGTCGCTTCAATACCAAAGACCATGGGTGCACTAATGCTGAACATAATATCTTTGACACATTTGTTGACATAAATTGCCCTTTGTGGTTTGTAGGGTACACAGGTGGAAAGGTAGTGGATCAAAGGTGGGAACAGGGCTGGTAACAAGGGCATAGTTGTTTCCTATGAGCCAGATACTTTGTCTGCTTGGTGTTGTGTCCTTGCAGGTGGACATTCTCTTCTCTCTCATCTTGAGCCAAAAGACAGCAAGAGAAGGATCCAATTGTGTGGCTGCTTCCCCAGGTTGGCAGTGACGGCAGCAGCCTGTTTCTGTGCTCAAGGCTCTCAAGCTGCAGCTGGCAGGTTTCCAGCAATTAAGGAACTGGAGTAAAGAACCTCTTATCTTTCCTGGGGTCTCTGTGCTGACTGGAAGGACCATTTAGACACCAACACATCTCACGTGTATGCTATTGGTCTCTTGACAAATGCTGGCCCACAGCAAATATTAGAAGTCCTTGATTCTTATTGATTCACAACATGTCTTCATGAGACATCAAGTGACTTTCCTTTATGCACCTCACCTTCTTCCTTTGTGAATGAAGAGCAATATATGATCATAACTGCTATCTATTGATTACCTGCTGTGTGCCAGGATGAGCAACCAGGCTTTATAAATGGTATCTTGTTTATTTCCCACAACAATCCCATGGGTTAGGTATCATTATTTTTTTAAAAGATTTTATTTATTTATTTGTCAGAGAGAGAGAGAGCGAGAGCAAGCACAGGCAGACAGAGAAGCAGGCTGAGGCAGAGGGAGAAGCAGGCTCCCCACCGAGCAAGGAGCCCGATGTGGGACTCGATCCCAGGATGCTGGGATCATGACCTGAGCTGAAGGCAGCCACTTAACCAACTGAGCCACCCAGGCGTCCCGGTATCATTATTTTTACATAATGTAAAATAGTACCAAGATATCCAGAAATTACAATAACTGTCTGAGCTCTTCTAGTCAGAGAAGAGCAGAAGCAGAATTCAAATTCTGATCTCTGATGAGAAATTCCAAAACATTATGAAAGAGCACAGTAAGGCCTGATGAGACAATAAGGTGTTGTCATCAGAGAATCGGGATCTCCAGTGATGCGCCCTTAATGCTGACGAGTAAAAACCATCCTCTGCCTTCAATGTCAGCTAGCCAAGAGCATCACTGTTGGACTTGAAGGACGTTTTCCTTTCCACCTTCACAATGTGAGGGAACAGGATTACCTTCTACACTCAGCACCTCCTTGGAAGACTTCTATCTTTTTACTATAATCCCCTGAGGGGAGAAGAGGCCAGTGGGACTCTGTGGGATATGGTCCTTGACCCTTTTAGGATTTAGTACATCTCACTCTCCTGAGCCAGTTTGGAATTGCCAAAGCTGTGGCTTGGGCCCCTTGATCCCATGGGAAGGGATGCAAAGAGGTTGTGGGTTTGTTCCTTGATGACATGGGTTCTGATATTGTCAGAATGGAATAAAGGGCTTTCCTATACTACCAAATATCCTTTAAGGAAAATGGGATTTGGCACCAACCAAGGGCCAGCCTCTATCTCTGGGCAGAGCTGCAGGTAGGATTTGCCATGATGTGGTGTTTCATGAGGCTGGTTGCTTCTCTCACACAGCCCCATGATTTCTTAAACAAGATCCTTGGAAAAATTTCATGTTGCAAACTTCCCTAACAGCTCAGAACTGAACAGTCCAGGCATTACCCAGAGACCTGAGTATTTTTCTAGCAGAAATAAGAAATACGTGGGACCCTATGGGAGTAGCCCCTGGGAAGTCACTTCCTTCAGGAAGCAGAGCTCACATGGACAACTACTAGGTGTTACTATTAAGAGGCACCCAGAAGACACCATGAGCCCCTGACTGCCCCAGGAGATGGTACTGCAAACAAGATGTGGCAGAAGGGGACCATGGACAAAGCATCATGAACAGAGGATCCCATTCTTGAAGAAAGTTGCCTTTTCTGGGTCAAGAGGGGGTCATTCTCCATTCTCTGTCTCCTGGGGAAAATAGGGATGATTATTCAGTTGCCTTTCTTTTTTTGGAGAATTGGGGAATCAGTGTCTTCACAGGACACCAGACCATAATGGACATTAAGCAATTTGGGTTTGTGGTTAGTCTTGACACAATGACTCAAATCCTAGATTTACGAGCAACCAGGTTGATCCAACAAAAGAAATATGTTGCAATATATAATTGTAGGATTATTATTTGTTGATTTATAATTGAAATAGCCTATTAATTTTTACTATTTTTACTATGAAAATTAGTTCTTTTAAGTTTTCAATACAAAATATGGCCTTCTAATATCACAGAAATAATTTATTGTCAAAATAGAGGTCTTCTGGAAATAGCCAATATCTAATAACGAAAGGTCTGATAAACACCTGCTAAAGCATTAAGTTGTTCTTATTTGTGTTTTAACTCACTGTTTTTTTTATTGTTATTTCCCAGATAGATAAACTTACACAAATGCCAAGCTTGTCACATTTATGTATTGTTGTAAGAGAAATTTCTTGGTGATTTGGCAGGCATCTGCAGAACTGACTCCTGAATTATCGCCAAATTGCTGTGGATCACTGGTTTCAGAGGTAGTGTAGAATAATGAGAAAGAATAGAGTTTTGAAGTCAGGCCCATTGTGGGAGTCCCAGCTCTGCTATTTACCACCTTGCTCATTTCTCTCACCCTACCTCAAGCCACCACCATCTTTTTTTGCCTGAGTACAGTAACATTTGAATTGATCTCTCTGTTTCCACGTTACTACTCATCCTTTATAGTACGTTATCTCATAGATAGTGTTACCTTTCTGAAACTGACACAAGATTATGTACATCTAACCACAAGGTCCTCCAATGACTTCCAATTATACTTTGAATGACAAAATAGTCCTTCCCATAGGTCACATCATCTGTCATCCACTGAGCTCTCAACTCATCTCATAACAATCACCTCCTTGTTTATCCATCCCATCAACACTGAACCCCTGGAAGTTCCTCAAACACACTAAATTTTTTCCAACCACAGCCCTTAAATTTTATTTTGTTCTGCCCAGAACAGTCCCCTCGAGGTTATATAGCTGCCTTGGCCTCATCCTTTAGGCCCACATTCTTCTGAGATTTCTGTAAGCTCCTCTTTTCATTCAGGAACTCTCCATTAAATTTCCTCTACCCTATTTTCATCTTTGCATGTATCATTATGTGAAAACACATTGTCACTTGATTACTATCTAACTTTCTTCACTAGAAAGTAAGCTCCAGAGGGGCAAGCATTTCGTCTGGATCTTCCATTTCCCTAACACCATGCTTACACGGTGTCTGGCACTTAGGATGGGACATGTAAATATTTCAGAATAGAATGATTTTCAGGATGAATGATTTTCAAGCCACCAAAAATGCATCAGTAGGATCAGCCTTTATTATGTGTGTCTTTTTAATTTATTTTACAAGTATTCACTGTGTGTCTACAGCATACCTGGGTCACTGCAAACATTTGAGAGGTCGTGTAACTGTCATGTAGTCCTGCCGAATGCCACTTCTCTCTGTTGCCATTTCCCTGGACCCTCAAAGTTTTCAACATGATGGGCTACCCCATTCTCTTGGACTTTCTGACACCACATGCTAATAATTGTCCTCCTAAATCAGTATCTGCACCTTTTAGTCTCCTTTGCTGGCTCATTTTCTTCCATACATTCTCTGGTTGTAGACCAGGTGCAAGGATGAGGATCTTTTCTTTCTAGCTGTGTAGTCTCTCTGAAGGACTTTCCCAGGCTCATTGACTTTTCCCAGACTCATTCCCAGGCTGCTGACTTGTACTCTGCAACCCAGACATGACCTCTCCCAAGAAATCCAGACTTATATAGCCAATGGCCAACTAGACATCTCTACTTGATGTTCACATCTGAATCAGAAACTTAACATTTCCAAGATTGATCTCTTGCTTTTCTTGCTAATGTGTTTCCCCACCCCTACTCTTCCACATGTCACTAAATGTATCCCAAACCAGCCAGTTGTTCAAGTTAAAACTTTAGGAATTTGTATTCAATTTTTCGTCTTGAATCCCTCATATCTAATCCATCAAAAATTCCTATTGATTCTTTTTTTTTAAGATTTTATTTATTTATTTGACAGACAGAGATCACAAGTAGGCAGAGAGGCAGGCAGAGGCAGAGGACGAAGCAGACTCCCCTCTGAGCAGAGAGCCCGAAGCGGGGCTTGATCCCACGACCTTGGGATCATGACCTGAGCCCAAGGCAGAGGCTTTTAACCTACTGAGCCACCCAGGCGCCCCATTCCTTTGATTATGTGTGCAAAAATTATCCCTAGTCTCTCCACTTTTCTTTACCTGCACTACCATTCTCATCTTTTACTGGTCTCAGTATTTCAAGTTTTTCCTATGTCTGTTCCCCCAGATGATCTATTCTCAACCCCTAACCATGATCTTTTAAGTACACAGATTAGAGCATCTCATTTCACTTCTGAAAACCCTCCTTTGTTTTCCCATTACAGATGGGGAAAAAAAAAAAAAAACATATACTTTATAATGGCATCCTGGCCGCTGCCTACTTTTTTGACTACATGTCTCTACTACCTACATAATTTACTTGGCCTAAGACACTGGGCTTCTTTCTCAGGTAAAACTTATTGTTACCTTTGATCTAGTTACTTCCTCTCCTGGAAAGTTCTTCCTCCTGCTCCTACCATCATTTAGAGCTCAGCTTAAATACCACTCCTTCGTAAAAGCTTTTCTTAGCAGCCCATCTGAAGTTATAAGCAGACTGTCTGGGACATCTCTGTATGTTAACGGTCTCCCTAGTGCTTATCAGTAACTGATCTCATTTTCTTTTATTTCACTACTTTATTTTGTGTCTCTTTCACTCTATAGGAAAATAATTTGATGAAAGCTGGAACTTATCTTTCTCATCACTACTCTCCAGCCTTAAAAACAATAAGTGGTACATCAGAGGATTTCTGTTCATATTTGTTTAGTTGGTAATATAAGATGACGGTCTATGATCTTAGGCCCAGAACACAAGTCCAAGTCTTAAAAAGGCTCACAGTGCCTTAAGTAGTTCATTTTCTGGTCTGTTAAGGAGACTGTGGTTTTGAGTTAATGATCTATTTTTTTTTTAACATTCAAAAATCAATTTAAAAAGTAAATTCTCGAGGCACCTGGGTGGCTCAGTGGGTTAAAGCCTCTGCCTTTGGCTCGGGTCATAATCCCAGGGTCCTGGGATCGAGCCCCATATCGGGCTCTCTGCTCAGCAGGGAGCCTGCTTCCTCCTCTCTCTCTCTGCCTATCTCTCTGACTACTTGTGATCTCTGTCTGTCAAATAAATAAATAAAATCTTTATTAAAAAAAGTAAATTCTCTAGGAATTTACTAGGAAGCCTTCTAGGAATCTAGGAAGGAAACCTTCCTCTGAGATGCAAATATCTTTGGGTAAAGAATTACTATTTTTTTATTTTATTTACTTAAGAGAGAGCGGGAGACAGAGAAAGAAAGAGAGCACAAGAAGGGGGAGGATCCGAAGGAGAATCAGACTCCCCTGAGATGTGAGCCCAAAGCCTGGTGGTACTCCATCTTAGGACCCTGAGATCACAACCTGAGCCTAAGGCAGACGCTTAACCAACTGAGCCACACATGTGCCCTGGGTAAAGCATTATTAAACCATAAATTCCTTCATGTACATTTCTACATCATTTAAGTGAGACAGTTTCTCAGCAAGATCTTAAAGGATTGGCCTCCTAGACTTTTTTTTTTGTAGTTTCTAGTTTTTATTTTAATTCTAGTTAATTAACGTATAGTGCAATATTAATTTCAGGTGGAGAATTTAATGATTCATCGTTTACATATAACGCTAGTGCTCATCCCAAATGCCTTCCTTAATACCCATCACCCATTTAGCCCATCGCCTGCCCATCTCCCCTCCAGAAACCCTCATTTGTTCTCTACAGTTAAGAGTCTGTTTTATGGTTTGCCTTTCTTTTTTAATGCCATATATTCATCTCTTTCTTTTTTTCTTTTTTTTCCATCTGTTTCACTTCTTAAATTCCACATATGACAGAAGGAGGTTGTTTAATTTTGATCAAAGAAGAGGGAAGTGAAAGATCAGGAGTGTGGGCATTGTTAAGAAAGGTTAACCAGAAAGACATCACTCCTGGAGTCCTTGTATCATTATGTACAGGATTCTGAGTGCAATTTAGAAATAGAAAACATTTTTGCTTTCATATTTTTATATATGACCTCACCTGACAACTATTCCTTCCTCTTTGACAATAACCTACAGAATATTATGTGATCTTCACATATGCCTCCATTCTCCAGAATGGAGAATACTTCCTATCTCTCTCTCCACTCCAAGAACCCCAAATTTCCTGTTATCCCTAAACATGGCTGGGATGCTGTCTCTTCTGGGCCTCTGTCCTTATTCCCTTTGGCTGGAAAGCTATTCTGCCAAGTGTCCTAAGGCTCACTTCCTTACCTCCACTAGGTTTTTGCTCAGAAATCACTTTCACAATGAGACTAGCTCTCACCACTCTATATAAGATTATTAACCCCAGCCTCATCCCCCCACCATTGCTACTACAGCACTGCCTATTCCTTTCACTGCTTCTTTAATTTTTGCCTCCCATTAACATTATTTGATATGTTATACTTATTATTTATTTGTTGTCTTGCTTCTCCCATTAGAAAATAAGTTTCAGAAATGTTGCCTTATTTTATTATATCTATTTTTCCAGTGCCTAGAAGAAGGCAGAGTGTATACTAGATACTCAATACATATTTACTCAATGAACACTCACTGAATACTTACTATCAACTCTCTAACAGATGGGGAGAATCAGACATTTCCATGAGTCATACACGGTTGACTAAGGGAAAAGCATAATGGGGTTATTTTTTTTCTCCCAAACCTGAGTTGGACAGATTAATTAATAAAAACACAAATAAAAACTAGTAAGTAGTTCTACTACTATAATAGTTCCCAAGTGGGGGGATTTTTCTCCCAAGGGATAGGTAGTGATATCTGAAGACATTTGTAGTTGTCACAGTAGGAGTGGGTAGAAGCCAAGGGTGTTGTTGAGTACCCTACAACACATAGAATAGCCCATACAGCAAAACTAAGACGAAGCAAAACCCAGACGAAGCAAAACCCAGACAAAGATGCCAGTCATGTGGAGTTTGAGAAATCCTGTACCAGTAGGTATATGTTAAGGCTTTTTTTGTTCTAAATATTGGGTTTTTACTTGAAAGAAAGATATTATGGCACAAATTTTATAGTCATTTCCTTTGAACTGTTAGGGTTTTTAAAGATAATATAAACTTTTTTGCCAGTGGAAGGATGAGGAAAAGTGGTTTACTTAAACTGTTCAATGAGGCTAGAATTCCTTTTATATTAAAAAAAATCATTTTACTACTTTTAAAATAGCACAAAATAGTACTTTAAGAGTGAGAAGAGATGTTGATTTTATGCAAATCATGAGGCTTTAAGATATATGATCAGCATGAATTATACTACCAAGAGTTCTTTATCTAGACACTCTACATAGTTTATTGATAAATATGCCATATTTATCAGAGAAGCTTTATAAATTAAGAAGCACTAAGATAAATATATATTTGTACTGCAATCTCAAATCTACAGTTGAAATACAGTAATTTGACAAAAGTGCTAAGACTTAAAAAATAGTTCTCAAGCTGACTTAAGAAAATATTCTTTTCTATCATAAAGAAATGACATAACACTTTATATAAAGCATTCACCAGCTAAGAAACATTTTGACAAATGTAAAAGTAAAGTTTCCTAAATTACTTCCATATTTATCTGAATGTTCCTTTATTCACTTTAACTTCCAGACCACGTTTATTAAGTGCCTACTATGTGCCATGTAAAGTAAATATGGGCTATGCTCTCTAGTACACAATCTACAATCCAGTAACAGAAATAAAATGAAACCACAGAGAATTAAAATACAAAATGGAAGTGATAAAGGACAAAAGAGGTTTAGCAAGGGGTAGCAGGAGGATAGAAGTCTGCATAGGGCAAGTGGTTTTTAATCCAAGCTTTGGGGAATGAATCGAATTTCCACAGGAGAGGGCCTTCCTATAGGAGTAACAGTGATCAAAGCCTTAGTGGATGGAGGTGCCCAAAGTATGGGGATAGTTCTGTACCTGACTCTTTTCTTTTGTTTTGAGTGCAACATAAATGAAAGTTGTTTTGTGGGAGAAAATGGGTTATTTAAATAAAATAGGGTCAGATTCTTGAAGACTTTAAATGTCAAGCTATTGGCATGCAGATGGAGACAGAAGTACTTACATGATAAGAGGCATTAAGGGAAATCCTTGAAGAAGAAATATAAAGATGAAATGTTGTGAGTGGAGGCTACAGTCAGCAAGAATGGTTGGAAACCCAACAAAAGAGTTCGCAAAAGAGGTAACCAAGGTCTGAACTGGGATATTGATAATGGGAACAGATATATGAATTTTTGTGGAAGAAGAAATAGTTGGATTTAACAACACTTCCATGAAGGTCAGGAGTGAAGGAGAGGGGTCAAAGATGGCTAGGATATGCCACATGTAAGCAAGGATGAGGGGGATGATGGTACCTTTAAGAGAAACCACGGACACTAGGAATCAGGGCAGATTTGGGGAAACAGAAAATATGTTTGACTTTTAACATGTTGAATTTAAAGACAGGACATTTCAGCCAAATGAAGATGTCGAGATTGCAATAGAGGCCTGCAGTTCAGAAGAGGGTCCAGCCAGCATAAAGATGCTGTTTAGGAACCTGCCAGTTTCTAAGTTTGCTGAAGCCACAGGGTGGGTTAGTAAGCCTGACCTGCATTAGGTGCTCTATAAATGGTTTCCTTAGTTAAGTTCATAGCTCAGTAAGTTACTTATTAGATCCTTGATTTGTAAAAGAGAAAATGTTTCCCAGGGACATTGATTAATGTGCTTGGTCACAAATGCATAATCACACAGCTGGTAAAAGGCAGAACCAGGATTTAAGCTAAGGTCAGCCTAACTCCTATGTTTCCACTGGGTTATATGGTTAAAGGAGGAGCAAAGGCAAAGAACAGGCTGATGTGTGATCCCAGAAGATGCCAATATATAGAAAGAAGATGCTGTTCACATTTATTAATTTGTTTCCCTTCTGTATTATCGCATCTGTAACCAAGCTGCATGACACAAGGAGTATCATTGTCATGTCTCAGAAAATCATTTGTAGTGGGCCATTATGATAGGCATAGATTCATTTTTTTATTGATCCTAAAATAAGCTACGGGTTTGTACAAACTGGAAGTTATAAAAAGTAGGAAGTTTCTTATTGGCATCTTCTGAATTAGCTTGTATTGGGAGGATAAGTCAAACTTTGCTTTCACTCTATTAAAATAACAAATTTCATTTTGGGATACCTCCTGGCTTTGAGACAAATATTGTTACTTGATAGTTACTGTGTAACATATACCACTTCCCTTCTTATTCCACCTTGGAATGAGCTGAGGATATGACTGATGAGTTTATACAAAATGAGAACAGTGATTCCAATTCTTAATGAACAGGATTTATGTGCCCAGTACATTGTAAGATTGAAGCATCCTCAGAGCCCAGATAGAGAACAAGAACACAGGATATTGTAAGCACAAAGTAGGGACACAAAAATTACTTTCATCAATAACCTTCTGGTGCCTGTGACCAATTATTCACTCCTGGTTTTTGTGTGTTGTTGTGGTGGTTGTCATTGTTATGGTTGTTATTGTTGCTTTGAACAGGCGTAGGCAGGAAAGAGGATGCCAGAGATTGGATCCAGGATGTGTATGTGATTAGAACATTAAACCTATGGCAGCATTATCTTTAAACTTGAACACCTTAAAAGGAGTTAACATACATAGCTACATATGTATGTATATATATATATATATATATATATATATATATATAAAATAGAGATTTAAAAACCTACAAGCTGTTTAATTTTTATCCCTAAAGAAAAATTTTACATCTGTTGAATTATGTTTATATCTGTAGGAATTAACAAGGCTTACTCAAGATCCACATACATATTCAACTCTAAGACAAATGGAAGATTATTTTTATGGAGAAAGAGCTTATTTAAATATTTGAGATAGTTTTTGAACATTTTCTATTGGCAAAAGTTAATGAAATGAGGAAAATATTTTGATCCTTCTAAAGGTCAGTGATTGAAAGGAAACAAAAAATGAAACTACATGAAAATAAAAAGCTTCTGCAGAGCAAAAGAAACCAGCAACAAAATGAAAAGGTAACCTACCAAACTGGAGAAGATAATTGCAAATGATATATCCAAGAAGGGATTAATATAAAAACATATATAATGAACTTATACAACTCAACACACATACACACACCACAAATAATCTGATTTTTAAATGGCACAGGACCTGAATATACATTTTTCCAAATAGCCAACAGACACATGAAGAATTCTCAACATCACTAATCATTAGGAAAATTCAGATCAACACACAATAAGATATCACTTTACACCAATCAGAATGGCTAGGGTTAGGGTGTCAATGGAGCCCTGTGGAGAGTTGGTTGGAATGCAAACTGGTGCAGCCACTCTGAAAAACAGTATGAAGATTCCTCAAAAAATTGGAAGTGGAAATACCATATTATCCAGTAGTATCACAACTGTTATTTACCCAAAGAAAACAAAGCACTAATTCAGAAAATATATCCATGCCATGTTTATCACAGCATTGTTTACCATAGCCAAGATATGGAAGCAACCCAAGTGTCCATCGCTAGATGAATGGGTAAAGTAGATACACACACACACACATACACACACCACACACACACGCATGCACAATGGAATACTACTCAGCTATAAAAAAGATTGAGATCGTGCCTTTGAGACAACATGGATGGACCTAGAAGAAATTATGCTAAGTGACATAAGTCAAACACAGAAAGACAAATACCATATGATTTCACTCATATGTGAAACAAAAAAGCAAACAAAAAATAATCAGATCCATAAATACAGAGAACTGGTGGTTGCCAGAGGAAAGGGATTTGGGGAATGGGTAAAAGGAATGAGGGAGAGTTGGAAGAACAGGCTTCCAGCTATGGAATGGATAAGTCATGGGGATGAAAGGCCCAGCATAAAGAATATAGTCAATGGCATTATAATAGCCTTGCATGGTTACAGACAGTAGTTACACTTGCGGTGAGCATAGCATAACATATAGAGGTGTTGAATCATTACATTGTACAACCCGAAACTAATATAACATTGTGTGTCAACTATAATAAAAAAAGGAACTAAAAAGAGCAGGCATAACCTTCATGGGCATACACTCTTTTATGATGTACACATATTTCTACACAGTAAAGATGTTTCTGTTGGGGCCAGCTGTTGTTTCAGTCCACTCAAGTGCACCACTTAATAGAGAGCATCTGCAACAGACAGGGCAATCTGCTGTTTGGTCCAGCATTTCTCCCTTCCAGGCACTAGAGGGCACTAGAAGGTGTGGAGACCAGAGGAGCAAGCCCCTTCACGTTTTCCACCTTTATTATAGATCCATCATAATGAACACCTGCAGAACACTCGGGTAGCTTTTTTAACATGTGCTTGAAATGCACAAGCTTTTAAGAGCCCTCCTTGTTACTGACCTTGAATTTAATGCACATTATCTCATTAGAAGTAGGTTGAGAAATTGAAATCAGTGAGATAAGTAAGGAGAAGGGAGCAAAAACCACGTAGACACATAGTCTTTGGTCAAGGAAAAACATTGCCCCAAACAAACAGCTTATTTTTAATGGCCTTACTCCTTCCTTTCGTTACTCCATACCTATCTTCTTCACAATGACACATAAAGCAATGCTGAGCACTCTAAGGAAGAATGGGCACATGAAACCAAGAATTTTGATATGACAAAGGAGGCAACAGTACAGTGACTTGAGAACAGAGGATTTTGTATTTAGGAGCTTTACCCATATTGATAGATGCTTGACTGATTTTATCTCATCATCAACCTTGGAAGCTGTTAGCAAAGGAGATTGCCATTTACCATCTGTGATGTCCTGGCAATGACTTAATATTGTTCTGAAGTTTTAATTCAAATTGATTTAATTCTGCAAACATTTATTAATCTCATAAATACATTCTAGAGGTTAGGGGATACCAAGATGAATAATATAAAGTTGGTTTGTTGTTGTTGTTGTTTTTGGTTTTTGTTTTTACTTCAAAGGACTTAAAGCCTTATAAAAATGGTAAAAACAGGTATATTAGAAAGTATAATATGAACATGACACAAGAAAATTTACAAACCAAGTGTTCATTCATGCATTCACTTATTCAGTAAATGTGCAGACACTGGTTAAAGCAATAGATTTGGGTCTTGTTCTATCCTCATAGAATTGTTGGTCATTTGGGGAAAAGACAAAAGACTAATAAGATAAATAATCCTTTGGTATACAAGGAGTTTCTGAAAATCTGTTCTAAAAGGGTGGGGGGAGAGAAATTTTCTAGGTTCTGATAGTATAAGAGCAGCACATTGTAATGAGAAGGGAAAGAACATTTTAGGTATACTAAACAGCTAGTATGAAGATCCTGAAAGAGGAAAGAGCTCAGTGTATTAAAGGAACCCAAAGAAGATCAGCAGGCTGGAGTATAATAAATGGTATGCAGAGAACCAGGTTATATGGATCCTTGCAGATGACAGCAGGGGCTGAAAAACAGAGCACATCTAGCCACAGGGAACTAAAGGGCTTCCTAAAGAAGTTTCTCATTTGAGAAAGATGAATATGATTTTGATAAGCATGAGAGCGGAAACCAGAACTTCTGAATAAAAGCAACTCTATGAGCTTTGTGTCTGTTTTGGACCCTAACAAGTGGAGGATAGAGCTCTGGCAGTTGGGTAGTAGGCTGGGAGCACAGGTTGGAGCACATTATAGAGAATGTGGAAAAATTAATTGTTCATTAGGAGAATGATGGGATCACAGACAGTATTACTGCTGAGGAGTGATACGGTGTAATTCTGGTTCAGGAAGTCTAATTTGGCAGCAGCACGTGTTATATAGTGAGAGCGATGGAAAAAGAACTTAGAGTGAGTCCCTAAAAACTACAAGGATAGTCAGTGAACAGGGAATTAGGGTCTTAGGGTGGTAGCAGTGGAATGAGAAACAGGGACAGAGATGATCACTGCCAAGGAAAATATTGGAATCTAATTGGTTGTGAGAATCAAGATAGAAGGAAAAGACAAAAAAAAAAAAAAAAAAACTCAAATTTAATCTTGAGTAACTGAGAGAATATTAATGTTCCTACTGGTTAGTTATGGGTAAGTGGTATTTCCATGTGTGAAATGGAAATTCCATGTGTGAGAGAGTTAATTCCATGTGTGAGAGAAAGTGAGAAGAGAAAAAAGAGAGAGAGAGAGAGAATTAAAGATTGAATAAAGAAAACCAAGTAATTGGGAAGGATCATGGCAATACTATAGGGATGGTCATACAGCTCCTGAAGCTATTATCCACTGTCCAGATGGCACTGATGGAAACATGGAAGTTCAGCCAAAGAACAAATATAGAGGATAAGATGCTATGTTGTTTTTGAAGTGGTTTGATTTGAGCTAATAATAGAAAGACAAAAAGCCCTTAAAATGTAGACAGAAAGCTTCAGAAAGACCAAGCCCAGAAATAAGAAAAATTTGGGCATTTTGTATAGAAGCAATAGTTGAAGTAGAGAGATCATGTATAGAAGAAGGACAAGATGACATGAGAGATGAACAAAGGGAAAAAGAGAGAAATCATGGGAAGAGTAACAAAAAGGGCAATGAGAGTTAAGAGCAGAGTAGAAGGCTAAGGATTACACCTTTTGAAATTCCTAAGATTATGAAGAATTTTTAAACAGTGAGTTATTTAAAAAGAGACAGAAGGAGAAAATAGAAAGTAAAATAAAATAAAGTAAATAAAAAATAGAAAGAGAGAAAGTACAATAAAAAAAGAGTATTGAGGAGAAAGTAGGACCTCAATTACACAAAGTCACACCTTTATGCCACATTTTTATTCAAAAGTTTTTCAAAAATTATTTAAATATATATAATTTAAATATAGATATATGTATATAGAAAAAAATGGATGATAAAAAATTTCATTATGAAGGAAACAAGAAAATACAAGGAAATAATTACAACTGCAATCCAGAAACTATAAATACCCTCAAATCTGAACCAAAATGAAGGAGGATGGCAAGAAGAAAAGCATACTTCTTCAGTCTTTAAGCAGGACATGAATTTCCCTGTAAATAAAATGTGTGCCACATTCTTACAAAGTCCTGCTCTGGTTTCAAGTAAAGCAAGAATATATAAGGTTGCAGAAAAGAGCGCCTGGGTGGCTCAGTTAGTTAACCATCTGCCTTTGGCCCAGGTCATGTTCCTGGGGGTCCTGAGATCTGGGATGAACCCAGCACTGCTCAGGGAGGAGTCTGCTTCTCCCTCTGCCCCTCCTCCCACACCCCCAGCTCATGCTCATTCCCTCTCTCTCTCTCTCAAATAAATAAATAAATAAAATCTCTCTTAAAAAAAAAAGTCACCAAAAAACAAAATGGGGAATGTCCTCAGTGAAACTTGGCCCCACTCTGAGAAGGACAGAGGACAAATGTGCAAAGGAAGTCATGTGTCTTCTGCTTGGTATTTCAGCTAAGAGGGAGGAGGGGACCTAGGGACAAAGGAAATTGAAGGAAGAAAAGGGAAGCAGTGAGTGGGTCTTAAAAATTATAAACCAAGAGCCTGTGAATCGAGGAACTTTATTCTAATCCACACCTTTTGAAAGAAAAAGAGAGATGCTCCCCTGAGACAAGGCATGGGACAGTGCTAGAGAGAGGGTTTCCAGGCTGCACCTGGGAGCAAGACTGCAGTGTGCTCACTCACTTCCTGTCTTGCTGCCCCTTCCCACACAATTCCTCAACACACTACTAATCCTGTGGAAAAAAGGAAAAATAATCTGAAAGGATCCAATGTGGAACATAGGTCCACACAACGCAGAGAAATAAAAAGAGAAAGATAAAAATCAGCAAAAGACAAGTAAGAACAAATACATCAAGAAAAAAAAATAAAAAACAATTTTAGACAACTCTTCATTTTCTCCAGTTAATTACAGACAAGATGATTTCCTGGGGAAAGGGGCAAGGGTGATGTAAAGAGGAAACAAAACATGCCAATCAGAGATTTTAAAAAGGAGGTCAGGGGTGAGTTAATATAACTAGCAAAGGAATGAAAGAGTAGCATGAACGTTTTAGAGAAAAAAAGCCACATTAGAGTAACCAAGCAGAATTAACAGAAATGAGAACCATAGAAACATGGTGGACAGGCTTAAGAAACCTCACAAAACAAAATGGAAAAGAAAGGGGACTTTTTAAATGATCACAAAAAAAGGTGACAGATACAGAAGACAGAAAAAGATATTCAACATATGTTTTGCTTCATTAGTATTCCTCGAAAAGAGATCACAACAAGTACGGGAGGAAAAAATTCTGAGAATATAAAGGGAAAATGTTTTCCTGAAATAAAGCAACAATCATTCTAGGCAGGCATCCCAAGTCCCTGGAAAAAAAATTAGAAGAGTATAATCAACTTTAAAATATCCTAGTAAAGTTACTTGATATTTTTTTAACTTAATCTTTTTGTGTGTGTGTTTAAGATTTTATTCATTTATTTGAGAGAGAGAGAGAGACAGGGAGAGTGAGGAAGCCAGCATGAGTGGGGGAGGAGAGGGGACAGAGGGTGAGGGAGAAGCAGGTCCGTGGCTAAGCAAGAAGCCTGATGCAGGTCTCGATCCCAAGACCCTGGGTTCATGACCTAAGCCAAAGATAGACACAACCGACTGAGCCACCCAGGCACCCCATCTCTTTTTAAGACTTTATTTTAAAGTGCTCTCTAGGGGTGCCTGAGGGGCTCAGTCAGTTAAGTATCTGCCTTTGGCTCAGGTCATGATCCCAGTGTCCTGGGATCGAGCCCCTCAGCAGTCTCCCTGGTCAGCGGGGAGTCTATTTCTCCTTCTGCCTGCTGCAACCCCTGCTTGTGCTCTCTGCCCCCCACTCCTGTTCTATCTCAAACAAATAAATAAAATCTTTTAAAAAATAAGAAAATAAAGTGATCTCTACATCCAACATGGGACTCAAATTTACAACCCCCAGATCAAGAGTCTTATGCTCTACCGACTAAACCAGCCAATCACCCTGCAGTTATTTAATCTTAAAGATAAAGAGAATCTTTACATGAGCATAAGGAAGGAATAACATGATGATGTCCTTTGACTTCTCCTTCCTAACACTCCATGTCTGAAGAAGTGGATAATTTTGAAAGTAAGAGAAAGACTAGTATTGCCTTCTTTGTTCATCAACAATAGATATGCATTCTGGACCACCCAACAACTCAGCCTCTCCCTCAGCAAAGAAAAATTTGCTTGATATGTTGGGTCCCCCAATAATGGGTCCATGGTCAAAGGAGCAAGACTGATACAAAGCGAAGGTCAAGCAAAGCTTTATTTCACGCCGAGCATCGAGAATCAAACTGACTGGCCAGGGATATCTCTTACAAAGAGGCGACCCCTCCCTGCCTCCCAGATTAACTTTTATAGAGCAGAGGCCATGTGGTTGGGCCTGGCCATGCACAGGTGGTCAATAAGATTATAACACACAGAGAAAGCTGCACAGTCATTCTAGGTCCCACATGGGTGGCCAATTGAATTACAGTTCACCCCATGGTAGCTATTTGAATTAGCCTATCGCCTTGGTCAGAATTGGTGCCCAAAAGGCGGACCCCACACTCCTTGGTAGCTAGGGAGACAGTCTGCGCACTCTACTGATTGGATGTCTCCACCTGACCCGACTCATCCCTGCATTCGGGGCCTTATCTCCACCTGACCTGACCTGCCCTTGTATTTGGGCTTTGTTACCTGGGACTGGTTTCCAGGACTTACTTTTAAGTAAGTTCCCCTGGAGGGGGGCAGGGTCCATTTAAAGTTTTACTGCATAAACAAAATGGCTGTTCAACTGAGGTGGGGCCGCCCTGGCTAAATAGGCCCTTACAGATAAAAACAGTCAACCCAAGAATAGGAAATCAAAATAAAGACCTAGGGAATTGAAAAATTGTAATAAAAAGACTAGTTATCAGCATCCAATCTTTAATACTAGCAGAGAGATCAATCAACCTGTAATTTTTTTAAAAAAGTAATTTGAGGGAATACTATGCAAATGTTACAAACTTCACTAATGTGAAAGTAATGATGTAATTCACCAACACGGGCAGGCAGCGAAATAAAGAAGTGGGAAGACGTGAAAGTACATTTACAGCTCCTTCTGTGCAGTAACAAGGGACACCGTGTTAATTATTCCTCTGGATAGCATCACGAGATACGGTCTGAAGTTGAAATCTGTAGTTAAAAATCCATAATGACCCCAATACTCATGTTTCTCATTACATTTTCCTTAAATCTAGGGGGATTTTCAGTAATTCGCTTGTTTTGAAAATAGTTCCTTTAGGTTCCCTTCAGCATCTTTCCCTTAAAAGCATCGAAATTTAAACGTAATAGATGTTTAAAGAAGAAGAGTATGTGCCAAATCACTGTTCTAGAGTAGGAAGTTCCTCCTCACTGCGTGCAGACCCCAGCTGAGGGGTTAATGTTGACCGTCAGGTTTCAGCGCTACTGGGTGTGAGCTGATGTCAGGCGATTGGTAGCATTGACTAAATAGTTTGAGAACTGTAAGAATACATTACATTCCAAAGTAAAACAAATTAGAGCTCTAGATCTTTCAAGTTTAAAAAAAAATCTATATTTATAGGAAATAAAGTGAAATGAAACAGAAGAAAGAAACAGAATGGCAGAAATGTCTATTAGAGCAAACATCAAATTAAGGCCAATAAACTACTGAGTGTTTACTCCTGAGATGCTGTGCCTCTCAAAATGGCATAATGACAACTCCCATTGTCACTCCGCTGTCAGAAAGTGACAGTTGCTTGTATCGGCTCTACTCCCAATGCACGGACTATCATGGAACGAAAACTTGCATGTGACATAACCAACTTCCTACCCTACAACCAGGAGTCTGTGGGGACTGAAGCAGTCAAAAGGAAGAATCATCACTCCAGAAGGAGTGAGAATATAAATTTAAATCAGTAGGAAAGCAGAGCTCTGTTAATGAAGGAAGAAGAGCTGGTTCCAAATTATCTCCCTTAGTTAGTCACCTTCCCCAACCCCGACAAATGAATTAATTTGTAGGTCTACTCCTGCTAAATTAAAATCCATCTATCTTCTCTTGGGATTTTCTTCTTCTATAGAAATAGAGGTTTCTCTTTCCCAGCTGTCCTCTGAAGATTTCAGCAGGGACAAGAATTCTAAAATAAGAAATCCTTTAAAACATCGGGTCCATATCTTACACATAAGAAAAATAATGTTTTTCACAAAAAAAAATCTTACTTTCAACAGATTTCAAAATATTAGCACAATTAGATTTACATAAGTCTCAAACCTTAGGACCCTATGGATATGTTGCTTCGTATTTTTCAAAGCACTCATTTGGTCTTCACTACAGATACTAATAGATCTAGATTTTGAAAATAATCAAAGAAAAAAAAAGTAACTAAGTCCTTCAAAGGTCAAATTACAGTGGAAACAGAACTAGATTGGACTCAGGAGTTCTGATTCAGATTCTGAGTGTGTGTAACTTGTTTGAGCTGCAAATATCATTACCTTGGATGTCTAGAGAGCTTTAGTGTCCCCTCTCATGAACCAACCCAACAAATCCTTTAAATGTGATACTTTGACAACATGAAGGTACTCAGAAGAAACTGTTCAATGATTCATTCTTATATTCTCTGGGTATTTATCGTGCCCTATTACATATATGACACTCACTCATAAAGCTAGAGAGCTCAAGAATTGGGGATACAGATGAAAAGAAGGAAATAAACAGGCAATTAGAATGTAAGGTCAGAAACACATAATTAGAAATAATTAGAATGTAAGGTCAGAAACACTCATAAATCTCCTTTGATATACCATCTCCCTACATTATTGTTCTAAAATCAGTCATTTAAATGAGATACAGGATCTCCAGAGAAAGGGTCACCCAAGAAGTGAATTTAAGAAGGTCTTATATTGTGAGTAAAATTTCATTAAGAGTGAGAAATGATTAAGCATTCCTGTTGTATTCAATGCCACAATATTAAGATTCCTGCCAGGTATTAAGGTACATAGCAAAGATAAAAAAAAAATTTTAATATAAGAATGATATAAGGGGCACCTGGGTGGCTCAGTGGGTTAAAGCCTCTGCCTTCGGCTCAGTTCATGGTCCCAGTGTCCTGGGATCGAGCCCCACATCGGGCTCTGTGCTCTGCAGGGAGCCTGCTTCCACCTCTCTCTCTATCTGTCTGTCTCTCTGCCTACTTGTGATCTCTGTCTGTCAAATAAATAAATAAAATCCTTAAAATAAAAAAAAAAGAACGATATAAAAAGTTAACATTGGGGTGCCTAGGTGGCTCATGTGGTTAAGTGTCTGACTCTCGATTTCAGCTCAGGTCATGTACTCCAGGTTGTGAGACTGAGCCCCAAGTCAGGCTCCATGCTCAGTAGGGAGCCTGCTAAAGATTCTCTCCCTCCTTTTCCCCCTACCCCTCCCCACAGCTCATGCTCACTCTCTAGATAAATAAATAAGTAAATAAATAAATAAATAAAATAAGATAAGAAAATAAAAAGTTAACATTGACTTGTCCATCACATACTTTTGAAATATTACTACCCAATCTTTGCCCTCCTCCTCTTGATTATAATGTTGAGAGGTAATAAACTTTTACCATTGGGAATGATTCTCCTATCATGATCAAAAATATACATATTTAAAATCTAAGTACTGCTTTGCTAAATATCAAACACGAGATCTTTCTTCTGAAATTAACAGTCTTGCATAGACTCCCTGAAAATGTGCACCAAAACTTCTGAAAACTTCTAGTAAGCTATCAGAATTTGACATATACTCACTTGTGGCTAACAGAGAAATCTTCCTTCTCTTTATTTCACTATTTCTCACTTCAGTCTATGCTCCTAAGAAGATGGAACATAAGTATCCTTTGCAACACATACTTCATTTTCTCGTTCTCAACACACTTTCAAATCACTGTGAAAATAAACAGAAATAGAAAGGTAAACTGTATTACATTTCTGGTTATGTCCTCTCTGGGCCATCAACCAAAACCAAAAGATACATAATCTCTTGAATATTCACTTTGGAAAGCAGATCATGGTCTGGATAATCCAAAAAAGTGGGTTTATCAAGATTATTTGTAATTGGCTTTGTAATGCATTACATGTTTTTGGTAGATCAGACTGTTACGTTTGCTAAGGCAAAGCACACAGAAAAAAAGGATCGACTGGAGGTTTAGGACATCATATGATAATTCACCCAGAAATAATAAAAATTTGATCATATGAGATAGAGTCAACAATTACTAGGAAGCAGTGAGTCTGAGAATCAGTGAAAGGTATTTATATGGAATTGAGTGTTGCTCATTTTGTAGCAGGAGTAAAAGTGGGTATTTGGGATAAGGCAACCAATCCAAGAAACTATCAACTTTATTTCTAAGAAAAGCTTCAGAAAGAAAAGGGTCGTAAAACAAACAAACAACAATAACAAACAAGTAATGTTAGGATAAACAGAAGTTTGTTCAGACTATAGGTAGAAATCAGTGTATAACTTGTCCATCTTGTTGTGGTAATGATGGCATAGTCCAATGCAGAGAATGGCGTGGACAAAGACCTGATTTCTCAGAGGTGAGATACATCAAATAATGGCTTATTTTGGCTTCACTTGTGAATGATTTCTATCCCTTTGTCATGGACTCTTGTCATGTGTGGACCTATTAACTCTATCATGGCCAAGATGGAATCATTGTTCTATTTCAAAGAAGGTAGGGCAAAAGAATGAACAGGCACTTGCATTTATTATCTCTATTGGAAGAATAACAACTTTACTCCTGAGAAGTTTTTGAAATACTGTCCTCAAATCAGAAGCAGTATGCCATCCTCAGATGGAAATTAAAATAATTATGAAGCATTCAAAAATCCCTGCCACAGAATCTAAAATCACAGCATTTATCACAAACAGAAAGAAGGAATGCACAAGCTTATATAATTTTGATGTACGCTGTGAAATTTGGAAGTATTCCATTGGTTAACAGTTTATTTCTGCTGAATTTGGGAAGGACACGTTAATTTTAAATTGACAGTGGAAAGTTACTATCTGTATCATCACTGAGTTAAATATAACTCCTTGTCCAATTTGTGCTAGGATACGTACTAAACAATTTCAAAAAAATAATATGTACTTGATATAACTTTCTTATTTGCTTATATAATAGAAGAAATGAGAAGCCAAATACTGTATATGTTTTCACTAGATAGCTAAACAATGCCAAACCACCCAGATGTAAAGTTAAGTTCAGTCAACCAATATAATCAGCCACTTGCTAAGTCATATCCTCTTCCCATTTATTTGCCAAGCCAAATCTCCCATCTATGTTTTTCCAGCTGGTGTGTGTATTTTATAAAATTGTAGCTATCAAGGTGGCTGTGTTTGGGAGCTGTTTTCTGTAGCGCCTTATTTTTAGACTCAGCCTTAAGCTTTCTTGTTCTACACTGAGAGTCATCTTGGTATTTCAGCAAAAGAATACTAGGAAATGTCATTAAGTGTTCAGACACAGTGTAAAGCATATTATTTTGAGCCAAAACAATCCCTGAATTTATTTTGCACATAATCGTTGTTTCACCACTGTTACTCCCTCGTCAAACCTGATCCGTCCTCTGCGTGACTGTTTTGAAATGATGGTTTCTATAGGCTAGGTAGTGTGATTCCTCAAGTCAGTTGCAAGCATCTCCCTAGAAAGTGAAACTCAGGAATTCCAGTTGGTTAAATAACTATGATTGTCCCTAACCTGCTGTTTCAAAGAGTCTCAATGACAATGTAATAGGAAAAAAAAAGTCATACACAAAAGAAAAGGGTATTTATAGACTTGAAACTCACACTCCCTTCTGATGTCTTTCTGGAAGGTGAAATGGCGAGGGGCGATTTCTTTTAGAAGTATCTAACTGTCAAAAGTATTAATATTCTTGAACACTTTGAGACTTCACCTCCCCTTTCCTAAAAGTCATGTTTGCATCGCTGGTGAGGTATATCTTCTGATCTCTTTTTTTTTTTCTTTTCTTCTCTTAAAAGGTGAGTTACATATAGGATAGAGATGAAAGCATATTCCCCCAAATCACAGAATCATCTAATCTTAAGGCTGAAAGGGCCATCGACTCCTGAAGTCTAATGTTACATTCTTATTCTCCAGGTCCCATTCCACAGCATCTGGAAGTCTAGCTGGTACTTGAAGGAAAGCAAGCCCCCCACTTAAGGGCTTCTTGATAATGTCAAAATCTGCCTTCTCCAAGGTTCTACCAATTCATCTTAATTTGAGCATTTGGGACTACATAGAATAGTCTAACTTCTCTTCCACATGAAGACTTTTCTTGTAAGTGAGGCCCAATATAACCTGCCTTGCCACCAGTAAGATTAGTTTTCTTCATACCAAATATTCCTAGTTTCACTAACTATTCCTCATAAGATGTGGTATAGAGTTCTATCCTAGTACCCTTCCCTACAAAGTTACTTTCAATTCTTCTTGAAATGAAAGGCACAGAATATAAACATATTCCACATAAAGTTCCCATGTAATAGACTGGGATCTTTGTGTTGGTTTCCAGAACATCTCAGTGGTAAGTCATACTAAATTTATGCCCCACCCAAATCTGCAAGGTATACAATGTTGCCAGCAAGCCTCATCTTTTCCCTTCTCTAATTGTCTTCTTGCTTTTTTAACTCAAGAATAACATCTCACAATTATCACTGAAATTACATTCAGATACAGACTACTCATACTGTCTACCAAAAATTTTTGGATACAGATTCTTTTATCTCATCTTATTTGCAAGTTTTACAATTATTTTTGGTTAACTTCATGGACAATCTTGAATCACAGCCACTACTGGGTATTTACCAAAAGAAAACAAAAACACTAATTCAAGAAGATATGTATGTATATATATATATATATCTCCCTATGTTTATTGCAGCATTGTTTACAACAGTCAAGATACGGAAGCTGCCCAAATGCTCATCAATAGAGGAGTGGATAAAGAAGATGTGGTGTGTATATGTACATATAAATACACACATTTATATGTACATATAAATACACACATATGTACACACACACGTGTATGTATATATATGATGGAATATTACTCAGCCATAAAAAGGATGTAGCCTTGCCATTTGTGCCAACATGGTTGGATTTAGAAGTTATTAGCTAAGTGAAAGAGGCCAGACAAAAACAAATACCATGTGATTTCACTTATATGTGGACTCTTAAAAAAAAAACAAAATAGGTTAAAGAAACAAAAAGCAGAATCAGACCTATAATATAAAGAACAAACTGATCATGGCCAGAGGGGAGGGGGGCTAAGGGGTGGGCAAAATGGATGAAGGGGAGTGGGAGGTAGAGGCTTGCAGTTAAGGAATGAATAAATCATGGGAATAAAAAGCCCAGCATAGGGAAATAGTCAATGATGGAATAATAGTATTGCATGGTGGTAGGTGGCAGATAGACTTATGGTGAGCATAGCGTAATGTATGAACTTGCTGAATCACTAGACTGTATAACTGAAATTGATGTAGCATCATGTATCAACCATATTAAATTTTTTACAGTGGTTTTACCACTCCTAAATGCAATAAACAAAAGCACAACCAGAAAATTCTCTATAGTACGATATTGATTCATTAATTTGTGTTCTCCATATATAGTGGCTTCACATTAATTTGTGTTCTCCATGTACAGTGGCCTCGGTTGTTTAATGATTTGCCTAAACTCATTTTTATCATCTTAATCACATTATAGGGAAAAAGTATGCCTTGTTCCTTTATATAATTTAAATGCTGTCAATTAATTCTTTGTGATCTTTGCGCTTCATACTTCTGACAAGAAGATAAGCCTCATTTTCATGTTTTTTTTTAATCAGGCAAACCATGCCAGAACTTTGTAAAAATTATCTCATCTTAATATATCATGGGACACTTCCTTAATAATCAATTCTTAGAATCTTTGCTGTCCTCAAGCTCAAATTCAGTGTTCTGTTTTGTAAAATCCACACTATGCTGTTGAAACGAGGGAGCGATTTGCCTTTCCCCAGCCTTCTGATACCTCTCACATTTGCTGTGTTTCTCGAGAATTCTGTAGTTCTGAAGGTCTTCCAGTGCCCTGGGATTTAACCACAATAAGCCAGCAGCCAGAACTCCCTGAGAGCTGCTCAAGAGTGTATGTGTGTGTTGGGGTCCAGAATCCACTTAGAACTTTAGAACCTATCTTGGATTTGAGTTCCCACTTAAAAATAACCATTTCCCTTTGATTCTGTTTTCAACACAAACAAAAGAGAAGCTAAATGGCTGTGAGGGATCTTTTTCCTTTGTGATATCTATGTTCATTGCACCACCACCAAGTTCTTCTGAGAGCCACGCTGCTATCCAGTTTTTGAAACCCAAAACTATATCTGGGTTATCCAACCCAGTTTTTGCAATCCCCAGTGGTTAGAACTTTGACTTTCTGACACCCTTCCATGAACCTCTACATTCTAATTTGCCCTTGGATCCTAGGACTTCTCTTTCCCTAATATGCGTAGGATGAGCTTCAGTGTCTGAGTTCGTTGAATAGATCTTTGCAAACATGCTTGTTACTTTATGAGGTTCTCCCTTTTCTTCTTCATTTGGGAACATAGAAATTTCACTTTTTAACTTGTTGAACCATCTTCCTTTCCAGAATCCATAGCATGTAATTAAACACATTCTTCTGAAAATTCTAAATTTGCTTTCCTAAGCAAAATAGTGAAAGGTAGATATTAGTTTCCCCAGAATTATGAGGTTCTTTAGGATAAAGTACAGAATATTGTTTTTTTCCCTATACTCAGGGCATCAGAGTCTCTCTTTCTCTGTCTCTGTCTATGTCTATGGATACTGTATTTTTTTTTCTTCCAGTTACCACTGATGTGGACCAGTTATACTGTGTATACATACTATTTGCTGTTTTGCTATTCTAAATCTTATTCCCATGGTGAGTTTGCCTTTAGGTTTAACTTAATGATAAGGTAATTTCCTTTTTGTTTATTCTTGACGGATTCTGAAATATTTAGATTTAAACATATGAGGGGAGCCTGGGTGGCTCTGTGCGTCAAAGCCTCTGCCTTCGGCTCAGGTCATGATCCCAGGGTTCTGGGATCGAGCCCCATATCTGGCACTTTGCTCAGCAGGGAGCCTGCTTCCTCCTCTCTCTCTGCCTGCTTCTCTGCCTTTGTGATCTCTGTCTGTCAAATAAATAAATAAAATCTTTAAAAAAATAGATTTAAATATATTTCCAGGAGTAAGGCTGACTCAGAAAAAAGATAAAGTACATAGGGAAAGTTGTCCATTTTCCCAGGTCTCTCCATGCTATCTCTTACACCACCTCAGTGGAAGACTAGCTACCCTGTTTTCCAGTTTCTCAATTCTGTCATAGTTCTGCCTCCTGTGACTCTAACGAAATATAATTATTTATTTACTTATTTACTTATTTATTTATAATGAGGTGTAAATATCCAGTAGTTACTATCCCTTAGAAATACCTATGTTAGCAAGCATCAGGTGTTATGAAACACTGCTGACTAGTGGGAGATAAGTTCAACCTTGTCAAGACAAGTTCAACCTCAATCACTCATGTATTCCTTCACCCTGCAAATAAGTACTGAGCTCTTTCTATGTGCCAGGCCTGGGCCAGGCACAGGTATATGAGGTTATCCCCTAACCTTCTAGAGATTTCCTTTTTGGAAGGAAGGAAGATACCAGGAAATATGAGATGTACCTATCAGGGATTTTTAAAGTCAGAAGGGTAATTTTGAGTTACAGTTCCAAGTTAGTCAGCCAAACAATTAGAAAGAGAGCATCCCATGTATAAAAACATGTAGGAAGAGTATGAAGTAACATTTTAGGTTTGGAAGATTGCAGGTTTTAGGGTGTGCTGACAGCAAAGGGTCCCCTTTTGCCAAAGTGAGTAGAGACCAAATGGGTCCTAGTTCATGAGGAAACTTACATCTAAGGTAAATTTATCTTTAAAATTATGAGCAAATTTGAGAGTAAAATTTTCTGAGGTCCCTGGAAGAAAAATATATTAAGTTTATTTTCTTTTCTATGATCCCATCTGTCACACTCTCCCAATGATCATCCTGCCCTAGGTGAATTCCAAAAGAAGATAACGAAACTTCATGTCTTCTCTATGACCAATACAATTACTGCTTTTTGAAGCATAGGAGAAAGGTATGCGCACATGACTAGGGGTTTAGCATAACATTTGTCTTATTGCTCATATTATAAGATTTAGTGAGTGTCTACTAACATCTGTGTAAAGATCTCTATGTGGATGCAGACATGGATATATATTCATTATTTAGCTATTTACATATCCTTACCAGAGTTCCATGTTTATAAACTTACATTTCACATGCAACCATGGCAATTCAAAGAAGATCTTATTTTTAATCCAAATCTAGCAGAGACTTTATGATTCAATATATCTTACTATAATTATCATCGTAATCATTCCAATGTACATAGGGGCTTTTCATAAAGCAGATTAAATTGGCCAGGAAAAAAATAGAAGCTGTACTGCATAGAAACAACCTAAAATTAACATCTGCAAATAAACCAGGGGACACATGTCTGTCTGCATGTGTCACAAACATTCCTAGAGATGGATCATCTGACTTCGTACTTTTACGCAGGCATCTTTTCCCTGCCTGGCCCTGAAAGCATGTTATTTATTGTGACTGGTTCTTTCATTGTATTAAAAACAAAGAAATATTGCAATTCTCTCTTAAGTTTCCCAGTGCTTCAGTTCAATTTCCTGCTGGTTGGTTTCTGCTTCCTGCTTTTATTTGTAAGAAATTATACTCTACAAAGCCCAGTGCATTAAAAGCCTGACATGACTTTGCATGGCAACAGAACTGTGGGCGGCAGCTTGCCAGGGCTGTGAAGGGCGAGACATGCTAGTTTTTTCAACGGGACCAGTCTCTCCTACAGATTTCTTTCACCACACGTGCCAGTAGCCATGAAGTGTGGCAGGAGAAAACCATCTGCGGTTGAGGAACAGGTTACTGAGTCAGAATTAGTAACCAAATGGGACCCAAGTCACCAGATAATTGCTAGCTCTGGATGGAGCCTTTTAGAGATGAGGGTAAGATCAGGGAAGAAGTGAACAGAAAGGGGAAAAAAATCGATCTTCCATGTCAGGCTATTCCTAAATATGACTTGTTAAGGCTAATGACTTTTTTCTAGGGAAAAGGAATATTATCTGTATCAAGGGCCCAGGACCAAACATATTTATGTAGTATAAAATATAGTTTCAAAGCTCCTGAGAAGACCTGAATCCAAAATTTCTCTCTGGCTGTTTTTATACCCCAAAATATTCTCATCAAGTGATCAGTTGTTTGGAGATATGTATTATCCTCATCCAGTTTTCTGATTATGGGATTCAGAGACTCTAGAGAACTCTCAAAATATAATTGTGTTCTCAACAAGGTTTTGATGAATGAGATGCTTGGATTTGATGGATTGTCTCAGAGCAGGAGGACAGTATGTGGGAAATAAGGAGAAAAGGCCAAAGATGAAGCAAAAAGACCTGGTGTTTCAGGATTTTATCCTGCAGCCAGCCCCCCTGGGGTCACTCCTCTGGAAAGACTCTCACCTGGCCTGGAGAAAAGATTGTATTCACCAGCAAGTGTGCCAAGTGAGCAGTTCAGCACAGGCAGAAACTTCTAGGGGCTGCAAGTTAACAGGTAAAAATACAAAAATACAGCTACTGTGAAGGTAAAAGTGAGGCAAGGAAAGAAGGAAATACTGAGTTAGGGGAGGATCTAAAACAAAAGAATCCTAAACAGAGCATGCTACCATGTGTGGCATATTACCTAGAACATAGTGATAAGAAAGAGCAGAGGGGCGCCTGGGTGGTTCAGTGGGTTGAAGCCTCTGCCTTCGGCTCAGTTCATGATCTCAGAGTCCTGGGATCTGAGCCCTGCATTGGGCTCTCTGCTCTGCGGGGAGCCTGCTTCCCCCTCTCTTCCTCTGCCTGCCTCTCTGACTACTTGTGAACTCTGTCAAATAAATAAATAAAATCTTAAAAAAAAAAAAAAAAGAAAGAAAGAAAGACAAAGAAACATCATGCCCATAGGAAGATTGAGTATGAAAATCAGAAAACCCAAACCTGCAGCCAAGACCAGAAGAACAGAAATGAAGACAAGTGTTAAGAATAATAATTCAGAAAAACCTACTATTTACGAATCCTAACTCATGCCAGAAAAGTGTTAAGCAATTTGCATACATTACCTCATTAAACATTCACAAAAACTGTAAAGCAGAGGTTTTATTCTTATTTTATGTATTAGGAAGCTGAGAAGTAGACAAGTTATGGGGTAGAATATACTAGTAAAACCATCATTCAAACCCAGGTCTGTCCCAGTCTAAGCTCATGTTCCTAAACACTCATAAGGTCCAGTAGAAGGCAAGAAGCCAAGTAAGCACAGGAATCAACCAAGGAATGAAGAGCGAAGCGGGGGTGGGGAAAAAAGCAGGCCTCCTTGCACATTTTCTCCAATTGTTATTTTCATTGACCATCGCTAGTGATAACAGATTATGCTGTATGAGTAAGCTCTTCCATTATCCCAGTGACTATCACATATATAGTCTTGAGAATATCATCGTTTCTGCTAAATCGTTTCCAAAAATATAAATTTCCTTCAAAATGTCTGCTTATACTTTGGTAGAAATTAATACAGTTGCCTCCTGACAAGATAGCAAAAATTACCCAATCATTGTTCTAAGAACTATTAAAACTGCAAAAATAGTTGATCCTCAAAATTTACAGTAACACTCTCAGGTACTGCTAATGCTTCCTTCTTCCCATTCATTTTTTTAATTTAATAAACATATATCAAGAATCTACAACATGGGGAGCCTGGGTGGCTCAATCAGTTGAGCATCTAACTCTTGGTTTCAGCTCAGGTCATGATCTTGGGTTCCTGGCATGGAGCCCTGGGCTCTGTGCTCAGTGGGGAGTCTGCTTCTCTCCTTCTCCCTCAGCCCCTCCCTTCCACTCATGCTCACTCTCTCTAATAAATGAATAAAACTTTAAAAATGGAATTGACAATGTGACAGAGCTGCAGTAAACCTTGTGTAGTGGGAGAGACCTTTATTAATATGTAGGTAAAACTACAAGTAAACTTGTACATGCAATTAATTTATGTATTTACTGTATTTATGCATCTAATATTAAGGCTGCCATAAATACAATGGGGAAGTTCATGGGCTTTGAGAGGGCACAGTGGAGATTCTCCATAGCCATGGCAATTAAGGAAGGGCTTCTAGCTGAAATCGGTTGTGACATGAGACCTAAAAGTTAATTGCAAAGGTTGTTGAAAGGAGAGTACAAAGTATATTTCTGCAAGGGGGCATATCATTTGCAAGCACCCTTTGGTGGTTGGTAGCATGAAGCAATAAGGGAGTGGAAGAAGAGGCCGAGGGCTGGATCAGTGGGAGGCGAAGCTGGGGAACCCCAGGACCCGAGCAGGGAGCACCGGACAGGTTGGTCAAGTATTTCTGCCATTCCCCCTTTGCATAGGTTAAGCACAAAACATCTGCCTGTATGTTTCATAATCACTTCAATATCCAATATATTTATTTTTCATGATAAATTGTGGTAATAATGTATATAGTACACACCTTATAGGAGAGTTTCGCCATAAACATTTACGAATTAAAAAACAAACAAACAAACAAACAAACAAAACCTAACTGCCCGTATAGACCGATCTGTGGGAGCTTGCTTTTCTCCTTGTGTTACAACATATCCCCTCCCAACCAAATGCATATGATTCTGTGATTTATCTTCCTCTTAGTATCATAAATATCTTTGCACCACTGTTGCATTATTAATCACCTTGAATTCTTACATTTTTATTCTTTTTGGAATCTCTATGATCCTTGGACACATCATATGATAGCATAAATAATCTTGTTTTAATAAGCATTTACAAACTTCTAGTATCTAAATTTTATGAGCTGAAATTACTTCTATGGCATTAAGTTTTCTGAATTTCCTTTTACTCATTCAATGTAAATTTATACTTGCAATTGTTGTGTAAAAGATTGCAGCACTTTCTAGAACTCTATAAAAACTAAATTATAAGAAGGGCATCTTGGTAGCTCAGGGGGTTGAGTGTCTGCCTTCGGCTCAGGTCATGGTCTCAGGGTCTTAGGATGGAGCCCTACATCAGGCTCGCTGCTCAGTGGGGAAGCTGCTTCTCGCTCTGTGTCTGTCCCACCCTTTGCTCCTGCTCTCTCAATAAATAACTAAATAAATAAATGAATAATAAGGAGCCATATTAAGTTAAGTACAGGCTGTCATCAGAGAGACTCTAAACTTCATGCAACAGGCACTGTATCTGTCTTGTTCACCACTCCATTCCTGGTCAACTCACAGTATGTATGGCATATAGTACTTCACTTTTTGTGTGTAAACAGAGAAGAAATTAAAAGAAGAGGTAGAATGTGTCTAAATTTTCTTTAAATTCAGCCTCATGTCTGATTCACTTTGATTTGCTTGCTTTTGCTTTTTTTATGTAAACATGTCTGTGTTCATATGCATAGGGATCTGTCTGTCTAATGCAACAGTCATGGTTTATTTCTCATGGGAAAGACTAAACAAAGTAAGCACACACATGCACACACACACACACGCACATGCAGTGATAATTAATTCATAATGGTATTAATTCACACATTTTCATGGTTGGAATGATTCTGTTTACATTTTCCAAACCAGTGTTTTCCAGTCATTGCCAACAAAATACCCTATTTGGAACATGTAGTATAAGATTTTACAAATTGACTCATATTTCTTATACCTTTTGAATATATGTGTTTCTATCTTTGAATCAATTCTTAAACAATGAATATTTTGACAAAAAGCAACACACTTTTTCTTTCTTCCAGCACTTCTCTTGCTTAGTTGGAAACTGGAGAACCAATTACCAGTGTGGCTCTCCTAAGCACATTCTTACATGTTTTTCTTCTCTGTGAAAATGTTTCTAGTCTTTCTGATTATAAATGTTACAGAGTATGATGTGTGAATCAATCCTATCTGTGCAGACACAGCAGAATGAAAGGTATAATGATGTAGGAGTGAACTGTCAATGAATAATTCATATCTGACAGTGTGAGGTATTGAGTTCTATCAGGCAACATTCCATGGCAGAAAGGTCCTCAAAGGGCTTCTTAAATTCATCTGCATCAGCTCATTGTGTTTCTGCTTCAGTGGCAGAATCGATCATTTAGAATGAATGAAATGACATTCAGTGGCACTGCTTACTAACACAGATAGAAAAACATGTAGGTATTTGTCACAATCAAACATTCATTCAACAAATGTTGACTGAGCTCCTACTTGGTTCCTGCAGGATGCTCAATGCTGGAGGTTTGGGGGAAAAAAAAACTGTAACACAACCTCTGATTCCACAAAACTTAGCACTATTGGTAAAGATATATAAGATAATCATATCTCACTATGGTCCATTTTGTAAAGAGACCACAGGTTGGCCAAGATACATTGCTTACACTACAAGCAGGATTTGAAGAAAGTAATATATGGAGATTACACCACCAAACTGATCCAGAAGTAGGCTCTTCTTAAAATTAGTGAATAGAATGGCCAGGCTTATCTTTTAACAGAATTTCAGCAAGTTCATTGGAACACGTGGTAAAATATAAATCTTCCTTAACTTACAATGAGGTTGTGTTCTGATAAATCCACTATAAATTGAAAATGTATTTAATATATATAACCTGCTGAACACCATAGCTTAGACTTAGCCTACCTTCAGTGTGCTCAGAACAATTACATGAGCCTACAGTTGGGCAAAATCATCTAACAAAAATATTATTTTTACAATAAAGTGTTAAATATCTCATGTATTATTGCATATCATACAAAGGTGAAAAGTAGAAAGGTTTCCTGGGTACAGAATGCTTGCTAAGTATCTCAGATGTTACCCCCGTGATTAAGTCCATTTCCATTTACAAAATAGGGCTAATGATGAAAACCTATCTCACTAGATGGTATAATAAAGAAATAAATTCTATAAGGTACTTTGCTCTATCCCTGCCCTTTATAAAGTGTTGAATATGCTGGGGTTATAAGAAAGTATCTATTTATAATGTTAAATTTAATTCAGCAGTATTTAAATCCACTTAAAACATAGGCTGATCTATACACAAATCACTTCCTAAAATTTTCAGACATAAATGGCTTTGAGTTTGTGGTAGTCTGTTATATTGGTGACCTTTGGTGAACCACGAGTCCTGGTAGGGATGCCCAGTGTAATGACTTTGAACCGACTCCCTGGTTCTAAGAGAAGGTGGCAGAAAAGACACTGTGTCCATTCCAGAGCTTGGTGGCTTCTGCTCTTGCTCTCTTGAAAGACCCACACCACCATGTGAGAAATCCTGTTGTCTTATGGGCACAGTGTTAGATCAAGAGAAGTCCTGAGACTATATTATAGAAAGAGACAGGCTTGGTCATTCTGGTGTCCCAGCTGATTCAAGCCCCCTACAGACCCCCTAGCTGAACACAGCCATATAAGTAACAGCTGACAAAGAACAGTAGAAGAACCGTCCAGCTGAGTCCAGCCCAAAGCAGAAACAGTGAGCGAATGAAATAGTTTTTATTTTAAAACACTAAGTCTTGGGTTATTTCAGCAATAGGTAACCGGAATAGGGCTATTCCCTTTTCCTCAATCCCTTCCCCCACCACAAACACTTTTTAGACTTCTTCCAATATGTTCTCATTTTACTGATAACCCATTGGTAAATCTGTAAAAGCTCCTGTAAGTTGAGCTAAAATATCATTCTTGAGTCATTTGCAGGATTTAGAATACATGTTAATTATAAAATAGTAGGATTCAAGGAAACTTGAGTGTCCAACTTGGCTGTAGTTGTTGAACATTTATCAAATAAAGACTTACGAGTCTGTAAGATCAGTTTCACGAACATTGTCACCTAAATCTTCTTATGCTTCACTGTTGACTCATCATGATTTGGGCATTGTAAAATATTATGATACATATTTGTATTCATAAAATGCCCATTGTCCATTAATCTCTATTTCTGTTGGGTTGGATTCTCTTTAAAGCGGCAAAAATATAATTTTCACCTAGAGGTTGAGTCCAAAATGCTGTCCGCTTTAAAATGTGTGGTGTGTTCTGAATTAAAATGGCAACTTCAAGCCTCAAATGTAAGAATTTCAGAAGTGAAATTTTAGAGCATCTCTTCAACCTAATTCTTACTGCATTTCTTTATTAAGCATGCTTTTCCGATTATACCAAACCACCTAAGTAACCCTAAAGGATTGCCAAATTTTTATTGAAGATGAGTTTAACAATTGGAAGTTTTATCAAAAGAGATAATTCACTAGCCCTGTGATCTCACTGAATCACTTTAGCTCAGCAGCATGATCTTGGCAAAGACTACTTAATTTGCCCTTGAAATGAAGGTATCAGTTCCCATGAGAATATCTCTACTTTCAAATCTGTTAGTACCATGTAGAAGACTTCAGAAATTATTACTCAGGTTTATAATATAAGCAATTGAGGAGCACCTGGGTGGTTCAGTTGGTAAAGTATCCAACTCTTGATTTCTGCTTGGGTCATGATCTCAGGGTGCTGAGACTGACCCCCAAGACAGGCTCAGTGCTGGGCATGGAGACTGCTGGGGGTTCTTTCTCTCCCTTTCCCTCTGTACTTCCCTCACTCTCCACTCACATTCTCTCTCACTCTCTGTCTCTAAAAATAATGGTAATATAAACAATTGATTCTTCTATTGGTATTTTGAAAATAATATGTGTTGGGATTTAAGAGTGATAATTATTAATAATTGAGAAGTAATAATTATTCAAGTCCAAGGTGATATTTAGGGTTCTCCAGAGAATGAATATATAATAAATACATATATATACATGTATATATATATATACATACATATAATGATATTTTATATAATTACTGGAAATAATTATATAATGATATGTTACGTATAATATGTATTATGCATATTACATATATATATGTATAATTTTAAACAGTTGGCTCAGCAATTATAGAATCCAAAAGCTGCAGAGTGGACCAGCAAGTTGATGATGCCGCAATTCAAGTCCAAAGACCATCAAGCAAGAGACTCAGGGGAGAGAAAATGTTTCAGTTCAAGTATGAAATACTTCTGCTACAGAATTCCCTCTTGCCTGGGGGAGGTCAGCCTTTGCTCTATTCATATTTTCAACTGATTTATCAGTGGATTTGGTAAAGACTCACCCACATTAAGGACAGCAATCTGCTTTACTCAAAGTCTACTGATTAAACATTAATTTCATTCAAAAACACACTCACAGAAACATCAGTATAATGTTTGACCACATTTCTGGGCACAATGGGCCAACTGGGTTGACACACAAAAATTAACTACCACATTTACCTTGAGATCTGAGCCAACTAAGAGATAGTCTTGGGTATCACACAGATGGAGATGAACAGTAGCAGTATTTGAGTAGAAGTCATGACTTAGAGAAATGGCGAGATGGGCTTGCAACTCAAACCTCCCACATTAGTGACGGATGACCTCTAACCAGGTATTTATCCATAAGGAAGGAAAAGAGTATGCAGAGTGTGAGAAGAAAGTTCAAATCATGTGTATCATGCTTTTCTCTGTCTTACTACCTGATATCACTACCATTCCTTGAAGAGAAATGGCTGTGAAGACAAAGAGGAGGCTGTAAGTTATGGGTTGAAATGATTCTGATGGAGTGTAAATTAGTACTACAGAAGATCATACAAGTTTGAGTGAAGAGGGACAGGACTATTCCTTCAAATGGCATTCAAATAAGATGTTTCAGAACAATTCTGGCTTCAAATCTAAACACACATCATCCAGAATATGGTTGCATGTGCATTACAAACTAAAAAATTATATGAAGGTTGTTTTTGGAGGTAATTTAGAAAATCTAAACATATTCTTCAAGTTTTCTTCTTTAGGCCACCACTCCTTTTCTCTAAGAACAATGTAGGATTTGGGTCATCTTTACAGCTTTCATATTTCCCTTTTATGTGATCTCTCAATATGATTCACAGAAATGTAAAGGTCCACTAGCAAAATAGCCCATCATAATTACACTTAGCTACATTATCTTTTCTCAGCAGAAAGTCAGGAAAATATCACTTATCATAATTTTGCATAATATTAACATATTCATATGTTATCCAAAGATATGCCATCTAAAAAGTTATGCAAATGCTCAGAATATTTTTTCTCAAAACCCACAGATAGAAATTTCATAAACATTTTTGATTGTTTCTTGTTCATCTAAGATATGTCTTGGGCTGTGTGAAGCAAAAATATTTTTGCTTTCTTAACAGGACTGACTTAATTATTATCTAAAGATACCCTCAATACATAATGCACTATTGTTTTAAAAGCTGGAAATAGAGACTGAACTCTTTCTTCCATCATTGTTAAAGCTTTTGCTTTTGCAGCACAAACTTAAACGTTTCCCAAAAGATTTGCAACTTTTTCACAGGGATCCAAGGAACACATAAAATCATTTTTTCTTCTTTGATGACTGTCCATTTAGGAATTGAAACTGAATTCACAGTTGACTCTTGAACAACATCAGGGTGGGTGGGGGGCACTGAAACTCCTGCATAGTAAAAAATCTGTGTTTAACTTCTGAGTCCTCATAAATTTAATTACTAATAGCCTACTGTAGATCAGAAGCATTACCAATAACCTAAACAGTCTATTAACACATTATTTTTCACATTCTATGTATTATATACTGTATTCTACAACAAATTAAGCTAGAAGAAAAAAAGTTAAGAAAAATCTAAGAGAAATTATTTACTGTGCTGTACTGTAAAAAATAACCAACACAGTGCAAACCTGTGTTGTTCAAGGGTTAACTGTGTTTCTGTAATGAATACAGTGCCTGTATTCATTTAAATTCATTTAAATATCAAGACTCTCTAACTCTAATCTTGAATCATTTATTTCAGTAACTCATTCTTCCCACTAAATTTATTAAATATTTGCTCTGTGGTTGGAGATACTAAGTTCCTGTTGACTTCAAAACATATCCAGTTTCAAACCACTTCTCACCACTCTACCCAGACCACCATCACCCCTTCCCTGACCAACTGTACCCTCCTCCCTGGTCAGTGCTTCTCACCTTGTCCCCATGGGATCTATTATTGGCAGATAAGTCAGTGGGATCCTGGTAAGCAGACTGGTTGTCACTTGCCTTCTCAAAACCCTTCATAGACTACAAATAAAAGTCAAATAGGTCCTACGGTCTTGGTCATTTTCCTCTAAGCAGATGTGCAATAACCCCTCCACCTTCACTTTGCTCCATCTGCACTGGCTGATTTGCAATCCTTCCAGCATGTTCCTGCCTCAGGGTCTTGGTTCGCCTGCAAAGCTCTCCCCTTTCTTTACTGAGTTCTCTGTGCAAGTGAGATCTCATCAGAGATGCCTTTTCTGAATAATGGAAAAGCAACCCCTGGCTGACTTCCCATGCGCTAATCATGCTTTTGGGGCTTATCACCATTTGATATTTTATATATTCAGCTTTTCGGGGTTTGACTGCCCCAGTGAAATGTAAGCTTCATTAATGAAGAAAGTGTGCTTGTCTATTTGTACACTATGGTAACTCTTGAATGTAAGCAGTGCCTGAGGAGGGCACCTGGGTGGCTCAGTCGGTTAAGCCTCTGACTCTTGATTTTGGCACACCTCATGATCTCAGGGTCGTGAGATTGAGCCCAGTGTTGGGCTTGGTGCTGGGCATGGAGCCTGCTTAAGATTTTTCTCTCCCCTTCTCCCTCCGCGCTCCCCCTTGTTTGCACACATGCACACTCTCTTTTAAAAAAAGAAAAACCAGAAAACAAAAAAAGAAAACACTTTCTGATGTGTGAAAGACACTCAAAAACATGTTTTGAGTGAATGAATGAAAGTGAAAGATGTCTTAGAAGCTCCATTCCGATTTGGAATAAGAGTGAAGAATTGTGAAATGCTACAGTACACACGCTCACGGTGCATGAGAGAACTGCAGGTAGAAATATATTCAGCTTGGGAGAGCTGGAAAAGACTTTAGAAAGAAAAAAAAATGAGTTTAAAGTTTATGAAACAACGAGTGGCATGCATGTTAGAAGGACCCGCATAGGTCCTTGTACAAGGAGCTAAAAGTCGCCTAATACAATTAGATACCTTGAATCATGCAGCATGGCTGGCATATGGTTAGGTCAGCCTTGCTTGGAAGAATACCCCTTGTTGGTTCCCTAACATTTCCTACCTACTTCATCTCTTCTAGGTAATATTATGCATGCACATCTATTTACACACATATTTATATACATATATCTATGCATGTGTAGATATATATTATAATATGTAATATCTATATATGTACATACATATATCCTACAAATATTGGGTAAATATTGTCCCATCACTTTTACATATTTTATTTCATTTTGGCCTCACAAAACCCCTTATGAATTAGTTGTAGCCAACTCTATTTTACAAATGAGGAAGCTGGCAGTGATGTTAAAACAATTTGCCCAGAATCACACAGTAGTGATGGATCCAGGTTTTGGTTACAAGTGAAGTTCTCTTTCTTTATGTCAAGTCACCTTCCCATCCTGTCCTTTCCTTAGTACTGTGGAACAAGTGTACTTTCCTGATATAGTTAAAGATACGTGATCATTGCATCATGTAGAATTAGGGTAAGCTTCGTGTGATTAAAAACCCAAATAGCAAGTTTAATCAAGAAAGAGGCTTATTTGTTTCATGTAGAGGAGGTCAGGATACAGGATGCCTTGTTGCCCCAAGATTTGGAGAATTTCAGTTTCTTCTATCTTTCTGTTCCATCATGTATAGTTCCATCCTGACGGTGATCCCCTAGGCCACAATAACTGCTGGAACTCCGTATAGTCCATCCAAATACCAGCCCATGAGAAAAAGGAGATTCCCTCCTTCTGCATATATTTCCTGGAAGATGGGTAGACAACATTTGCTTACTTTCCATTGGCCAGAACTTGTCACATGGTCAGAGATGAGGGATGGAGTGACTTCCATTCTGGACAGCCATATGTCCACCTAAAAAAAAATACAGATTCTACTTTCAAAACAAAAAAAATGGTGATGATAGATATGACAGGATAACATTCTCTATAGTAGTCATAAAATGATAAGGACATTTCTCTTTAAACAGAATATTCAGGGGTCTGGAAAGTATGGCCCATGGGCCAAATCCAGTCTACTACCAGTTTTTGTAAATGAAGTTTTACTGAAATACCATCATGCCCATTTGTGTATATAGTGTCCATGGCTGCCTTAGCAGAGCTGAGTAGTTGTAATGGAGACTATGTGGCACACAAACCCTAAAATATTTACTATATGACCATTTATGGAAAAAGTTTCCTGATCCCTGTTCGAGGTCAGTAGGTTCAAGTTTCTAAAATAGAGTCAAATTATTTTAAAGATTTTATTTATTGGGGTGCCTGGGTGGTTCAGTGTGTTAAAGCCTCTGCCTTTGGCTCAGGTCATGATCCCAAAGTCCTGGGATCGAGCCCCACATCGGGCTCTCTGCGAGGCAGGGAGCTTGCCTCCTCCTCTCTCTCTGCCTGCCTCTCTGCCTACTTGTGATCTCTTTCTGTCAAATAAATAAATAAATAATCTTTTTAAAAAAAGATTTTATTTATTGACAAGAAAAAAAGGGAGAGAGAGAGAGAGCAAGCTAAAGAGAGAAAAAGCATGAGCAGGGAGGTGGGGCAGAGGGAGAGGGAGAAGCAGACTCCCCACTGAGCAGGGAGACCAACACAGGGCTGGAGCCCAACATGGGGCTCAATCCCAGGACCCAGAGATCGTGTCCTGAGCTGAAAGCAGACACACTTCACCAACTGAGCCACCCAGGCGCCCCAAATAGACTCAAGATTTTTTTAATTACTAACCCTGTTAGTATAAAAAAAGAGCACCCACCAAAAGAGCCCCAATACCTGTGTGTTTTTTAGTTTATAAGTTATATACATGCAAGGCGGTGATAAAATAGGATATATCTCAGTTTCGACCTACCTAACTAACTAGCTGCACTAACTAGCTATGAGAACTGGGGCAAATCATTAATCCCTTAGTGTCCTTGTTTGTAAAATGGGGACTATAATTATATACAGACACACACACACACATGCACGTGTGCGCGCACACACACCTTATAAGGTTGTGAGGGTTAGGCTGGCACATTTGAAGCCCTTAGAAAAGTGCTTGGTATGTTTCCAATATAATGCAGTGACCAGTACAGCAAAGGAACCATGATTTGGATGCATTCATGGTTTCCAAATGTATAGGATGTTTATTAGAGTCTCCCAGGTAAATGGCTGAACTGGTGGTTCCAAAAGCTATGTTCAAATCCTGGCACATTCACTTAGTAGGTGGATAAACTTTTAGACCTCTCAGGACCTCAGTTTGTTATCTGTAAAATCAGGATAAGAATCCTGATTGCCTCGGTGTAAATCTATGTCTGTGATCCCTTAAATTCATGCTCTGCAGATAACAAACATTTAATGATCTTACCTATTATTTTCCCGCCACTCTAAAATGTTTACAGCTGTGGGGGTGCTTGAGTAGCTCCCCGGATTGAGCCTCCAACTCTTGGTTTCAGCTCAGGTCATGATCTCAGGGTCATGAGATCGAATCCGGCAGGGGGCAGCATGTTCAGCGCAGATTCTACTGCAGATTCTCTTTCCCTCTCTGGCTCCTCCCCCTGCTTGGCTGCTCTCTCTCTCTCTCTCAAATAAATAAATATCTTTTTAAAAACTGTTTACAGCTTTAGGGGCACCTGGGTGGCTCAGTGGGTTAAAGCCTCTGCCCTCGGCTCAGGTCATGATCCCAGCGTTCTAGGATTGAGTCCCGCATCAGACTCTCTGCTCAGCAGGGAGCCCTCTTACTCCTCTCTCTCTCTGCCTGCCTCTCTGCCTATTTGTGATCTCTGTCGAATAAATAAATAAAATCTTTAAAAAAATGTTTACAGCTTTAATTGGCATTAGAGGGGGACATACAGCCCACAGAGTCCATGATTTTCTGACAAGTGAAGGAGGTACACGAATACAACAACACTCACTGAAGTCTCGCTGTGATTTTCCCAGGGCATCCCTCAGCCCCATGGCATCTGTGTCAGGTCCTCTCTCCCCTCCATCCCATCACTGGCTCTGCCAGCCTATCTTTTCTTTTTTTCCCAGAAAGGGGGTTCTAATTAGAATTTCTCAAAGGAAACTTTTTCTCAGGCTTCCACTCCGTTCTTCATTATCGTTACAAGTAGAACATCATCGGCAGCTGATAGATCCAGAAAGATCCATACTGAGAAAGAACCATTGGATTGGCGATGATGGATGCCACGATAAAAACAATGCAGAGTGAAATGACAGAGGGGAAGATCTTTTTGGATGCGCAGTGAGAACGAGAGAGAGAAAATTGGAAACAGTTGAGTTTAGGCAACTTTTTCAAGAACTAGCTGAATAATAAATGCTGTGGCCCACACAGTGCTCCACATCTGTGTGCCACTGATTTCTTGTCTGTATCTGGAATGGTGTGCTGAAAGCCCCACATCGGCATCTTTCATTTGATGAGCACTCTGCATGGAAAGTTGCATCTGGTTTCAACTTTAAAGAAAACTCAAGAAAAAGACAACTTTCTTTAGTCACATCATGTTTCAGTCTCGTGTATCTAATATTTTTAAAAAATGACTGGTCTCTATTTCAAGCTCATCCCAGCCTCACTGTGTAAGCTACTATTTGGGAAAAATCAACAGCTGACAACTTGCTAAGGTGAAGGTCCAGTGGGTAGGAGGGTGTTGAAGAGTTATCCTTGTTATTGGTCTCAGGGTCTCACACAGAAACGGGATCTCTTGACCTTGCTTGCTAGCTTCAAAAGATTTAGTTCTTCTCCTGGCTTTCATCTCAAGTACTGTCAGTGGCTCCCTTCAAATCTCAATCCTCAAAGATACTACCAGATTTTCTCTGGAGGAGGAGAAATGATGTTAACCTTTCAGACATTAGTTTTATACCCTCCATTTAAACCTACAGAATGTGTGGCTCATAATCCACTAGCATCCATGCTGACAACAACTGTATGTTGTTCCAGGGTTGAATGCAGTTTGATTGGCAATAATCTCAACAGTGAACTCCAAATATCATCCCATAAACTAAACACAAGAAGAAAAAGAAAACTCTCTCATACACACAAAGCCTGCGGGCAGCCCTAGAATTTGTCCTTCCTGATTTTTAATTTGGCTCTGTTTTTGAAGTAAACAAATACCTACCATAAATACGGTGACCCTTATGGGAGTATTTTCCTCCCCTGGAGCTCAAGCCACAAGTGCATCTAAATAGCCAGTCTTTATGCATAACCTGCTGTGTGTGAGAGCTTCAAGCTCATTCAAAATGGAAGTGGTGATGAGATGAGAAGAAGGGATGAATTTTAACCTAATAAATAATCATCATCCATGCCTACTTGGAAAATAGCTTTCTTGTTGAATAATATTTCAATATGTAATATCTTGAAATGAAACTGCCATTACTAATTTAAGTGTAGCTTGCCATATAAATCCTGCAAATATGTACATACATGAAGCCTAAATTACTCTCAAGGGCCGCCTTTTCCTGCATAAATTACCTTAAGGGGAAACCCATTTAGGTGATGTTAGGGCCAGTCAGGGAGAAGGATAATGACCACAGGAGAGCATGAAGGCTTTGCGCTTAGTGACCTCCCCCCTAATGCCAAGCTCATAGGATGCTCCCGGGTATATTTCATGTTCATAGGTCAGTTTTCTGAGTGACTGGTGAAGACCCAGAATTAAGACGACGTCAGATTCATCCTGACTGTGACCTGTGCCACATAAGAGGCTCCTAGACTAATCTACTGTGCACTGTATCTGAATTTCAATCAGGAGGAGCAAATCTCTCAGAATCCTTGTATATGCCAGTGGTGTTATGCTGACCTTTGAATTACAAATAGATACTGAGAAAGAAATCCCTGAAGCAGGCAATATCCATTAAATAACAATTATGAAAAGCTGTTTGCCTTTTGGAATGGCTTTTCCCATAATGAGGATATGACCAAGTTGGGAGGCTGAGGAGTGGTGGGACGCATGTTGTTTCTAACTCTGAATTATTCTTTTCTCAAAGGGAGAGAAATCCTCAAAGCTGAGCTGGGGAGAGAAAGTCCAGGAGGCCCAGGGGTCTTTCCTAAGGCCAGGGTTTATACAGAAAGGGCCATGGAGACTGTGCTAAGAATTGAAAAGAATTAAACTAAAGACCCAGCTTCTTTTCTCCATGAGAATTCAAGTCCTTTGAGTACAATTCAATGTGGTTTGGGTTGTGTCTGAATCACCTGAGGAAATCTAGTTTCATAAAAGGTTTAGTCCTGGAAAATGTTGATTGTTTCTCAATATTTATTACTTACTTCGGATATGTTAAAAAAAATACTGTGTGCATTGTTTTTTCCTGGAGGTATATACATATATGAAGAATTCTCAGGTTGAACTGTATGGAATGGCTGGAATTTGGACATGTTTCACCCTTAATACCACCCATTTTATAGAGAAGTTGTTTGTTTTTTGTTTTTGTTTTTTTCTAATGGTTTCCATCCTTAGGATGCATTATACACATGTAAGTGTCTAAGACTTCAGTCTTTGGAGTTAGATGGTCCTGAGTTAACTCTCATTTTGGTTCATGATAAGTTGTGTAGCAAATTACTCAACCTTTACTCTGTTTTGCATCTGCTAAGTAGGTATAATAATGTCTGGCTCATAGAGATAGGAAGAAGATCAAATGAGACAGTACATTTAATGCTTACCTAAACATTGGGCATATAGTAAGTCCTCTATAAATGGTTCTGTATTTATTATTCAGCTATTGCTGCAGCGACCAACAACTCTTAAATTTCAGGGAGTTCCAAAGGAAATATTTTATGCATTGCTTCTTTTCACGATGGATACAGGTCTGCTGTCCTTCTGGCGGGTTCAGTCGGCTTGGCTCCACTGGGCTGTGGGTGACTTCTCTAGGAAGTGCTGTTGGCATGGTGGAGGGCAGAAACTCAAGACAATGGCACGAATCCCAGATGTTTCTTAACACATTTGTTTAGAAACAGTACAGGAATAGCTCAGAGATACTGCAGATTCCGTTTCAGACCACTGCAATAAAGTGAATATTGCAATAAAGCGAGTCAAATGAACGTTTTGGTTTCCCAGTGCATATAAAAGTTATACTACTGGCATATCTCATTTTATTGCACTTTACTGCAATTCACAGATTGTGGGGGTTTTTTTGTTTTGTTTTGTTTTTACAAATTGAAGTCTTGTGGCATCCCTGCAAGGAGCAAGTCTATAGGCACCATTTTCCGATAGCATGTGCTCACTTTATGTCTCTGTGTCACATTTTGGTAATTCTACAAATATTTCAAACTTTATTATTATTATTATTTGTTATAATGATCTCTGATCAGTGATTATGACTGACTGAAAGCACAGATGATGACTAACATTTTTTGGCAATAAAGTGCTTTATTGCAATATTCGCTTTATCTGGAACTGAACCCACAATATCTCCAAATTATACCTGCCTATTGTCACTCCCATCTATTTTCCATCAATCAAAAAAGACAGATGGCCAAACCCAAAGTCACAAAAGAGGAAAGTGGGCTCTGCCTCTTAGGAGGCAATGAGTAGTTGGGAACAATACCCATTCAGCTTACTATTTTTAGGTGATAACCATGAAGTCATAAAATTTCAATCTCTTTTCAATTTTGCTGGTAATTATGAGTTAAGAGACATTGTGCTTTAATCAATTTTAATATCTATTATTTTCATTCTATAAGTACTGGCAAGCAATAATTGTTGGGTATTGTTAATTGTTCTCATACCAATGATAATCATCTAACATGGTCTATGATACAGTGATACATTATTTTTATACACCCATTTTTTACATGTGTTATTTTTATCACAGTTTTTAAGAGGAGAGGAGAAGAATCATGGATTACATTTCTTTAGTCAGTGGGACTCTTACTGTAGATGTAAAATGATATTGCAGGCAGAACTCTGAATCATATTATACACAGTGCTAGGGTGCTACCACTATCCCATCCCTGTTGCTGGTATCCTGCCACCTTATTAATCATAACTTCCTTAAATAATAAGAACAGCTCACAACAACTGAGTGCTTAATTTATTCCTAGTTCTTCTAAAAGAACATTACAAAATACCTACTATAAATATCTTCATTTTACAGATGAGAAAGTTGAGGTTTGGAGAGGTTAAGCGGCCAAAAAAACACATTTGGGAAGGGAATGAATAAGAATTGAAACCCAGACGAGCCTTCACAATACCCATGCACTATACTATCTCCTGTGAAAGTGTGGGATAAGTATGACAATCAAAATGCATCAATCACTTATTATAGTGTAGAAATGTGTTCTGCGCATTAATGCATTTAACACTCAAAGAGTGCTTATAAAATGAATACCATCATCCATCCCCATTATACAGATCCAGAGAGTTAAAGTAACTAAGCTAATATGGCACAGCTGGTTAAGTAATGGAGACTCACTGTGAAACAAGAAATTCTGGTGTTAGGGTTGACTCTCAGGCACCATGTGCTATTGCCTTGGCAAAAAAAAAAAAAAAAAAAAAAAGCTTTATTACCCACAAAATGCCCACACTCGTCCTATATCCTGTAGCCCAACTATACATCCCACAAGATACCCAGTATTCCAGACCTGTCTTACATGCAAAGATTTCAGAGACGAGCTCCTGTCCAACCTATTTCTTCCTTTACCTCCCAAGTTATTCCCCCTCCTGTCGCCATAACAACACACAACCTGCAATACACAGTTGGAATCGTTATCGAGAGAGGCAGAAGGGAGAAGCTTTTGATGTGTCTCTTCAGGGGTCCTCTCTGACATCTTTATCTCCTCCTGGTGAACTTTGGGCATCCTGTGATCTACAGCTCTGCCAATTAGGTTGTAAATGGTGCAGCTGCCTCTGTGCACTCCTGGCTCACGGGACTCTGGTAGGATATCTTGCATCCATATGTGGGCTTTCCCAATACCCAGCATCCCCAAATCAGAACATCTCAGTTACATAAAACATTACACAGAGTACATAAGAGAAAAAAAAAGAAAAGAAAACATGGATTGCATCTGCCTGTCTCTCCTTTGTCACAAAGGGGCCACAAACTACTGCAAGCAAATGAGGGAAAGAGAATGCTTCCAGCCTCCTTCTCCTTAGTTAAAGAAGTGAGGAAACCAGAGATCAGTATGCTGCCCAGAATGGGAAAAAAAAAAATACCACTTAGCAAATGCATTTTGGCCTTAAGAGTTCTTCTTCCTTAATCTGGTGGATCAAAAGAAGATTTTTCCCCTACTGAGTACCCCCTTATATATTAATATGTGGGACTAGAAAATTTTCCCATGACTAAGGGATTCATGTTCACTACTTTGTTTTCTATTAATAAGGTATCGAAAAAGTACACCACAGACACCAGGTAGAAACTTGTCAGCATCTTTCCTGTGACATTACCCATTTATGTATCAAGTCTCAGGCTCTAACGTGATCTCAAGGTTTACTATGTGATGGATAGGGAAGTCACTTCTCTGGGTCTCAGCTTCTTCATTTAGAATCAGTACTCACAGGATTCTGGTTCTCATTACAATATTGTGTGAGGAGAACAAATCAAATAATATTGAACAAATATCTAAATATAAACCTTATGCTCCAGGAAGGAATTATTAGCTTGCAATAGATGGGATATATTAATATACAGACTACATTGACTGTTCCATTCTTTAGACACAGATGTTTTGGACCAACCCATCATTGGGTAACACCACACACCCTTATTTATCATAATGTTCATAATATTCAGCAATACTGGATACAGACATTGAATTTTAGGACCCCAAAATATGTATAGAACATAGTTCCTCGACAAAACACACAAGTGTTTTATCACCCACTGTGATGACGACTGGATTTTCCCAAAACTTCTCAGACTCTACACTCTTGTGCTCCTCAGCTGATAAGACCCACCTTTTCAGGCAGCGATTTCACTTAAATTCTGATGATGCAAAGATATGAGAAAACTGATGCATCAGTAAAAATGCAGAATGCCCCTTTTATGGCAAGAATTAATTCTCGGGGATCTACTTCACACTGTTCAGTCTAAATTATTCTTAGGCAAATACTTCTCCTGCTTCAGGTGGTGATACCAGCAATCCCATGGTGCTTATTTTTTTTTAAGATTTTATTTATCTGAGAGAGAGAGAGAATTAGCAAGGGGAGGGGCAAATGGAGCTGGAGAAGCAGACTCCTCACTGAGCAGGGAACCTCATGTGGGACTTGATCCCAGGATCCCGGGATCATGACCTGAGCCAAAGGCAGATGCTTAATCAACTGAGCCACCCAGGTTCCCCTCCATGGTGCTTACTGTCACCAAACCTTGGCAACATGCCTTTCAATCATGCAAATGTTTATGTACACATGCCAGGCATGTAATAAGAGAAAATACTGTATGCTTCTGAGATAGGTGTCTGGAGAGACTACAGACCAGCCTGTCCTAATAAACCAAGTGCTAGATTCACTCTGTGAACACATATGCATGGAAAATGTGGTGATGTATCCTCCACCCAGAATATCTGGCCTCTCCCTGTGTATAACTCTTTTTCTTAGAATTTTTAAAATCCTATCCATTATGCCTATGCACTCATTCACAAAGTAAGAACTGCACGAAGAGGTCACACACATCAATGAAAATATTGCTACATGCTTCCCACCTTTGGAAATGTTCACACACTGATCTGAGCAGACCCCTCAGTGCGATCCAGGGGAACTGAGAGCATCCCTTCCAAGCAGCCCTGGCCGGCATGCTTCAGAATCAGAGGAGCATAGTCACTCATCTGTGTGGTTCCTAGCAGCCTCACAAATGAGCTGGCACTGAATGCTAGATGCTGATTATTTTATTTGTGAGAATCCAAAAGTAATTAAAGTGTTCACAGAGGAGGAGAATATGAGCATGTCACCCTGATCTAGTCACAATTGTCTTCACACCATGAGGTCTTTAAGACAGATGTTGGAACATGATGTTGTCATGACTGGAAGCAAATCATTACCAATGAAACTTAAAAAATAAAATTGGAGATCAAGGTGGTTGTTTTTGTTTTATAAATAAATTACAGAAGATATAAGGACATTCTTCCATTCCTGTCATTTATGTACTGCTTTGACTTCTTATAGGAGAGGGTGGAAGACAGAGTTCAAGGTCTTTGGCTGGGAATTTGATAAGCATCATTTTAATTTCCTATAACAGTGCCATGTCTCTTTCCCTCATTTATTCATTGATCTGTCAAATAAAGAACCCTACTATGTGCCACATGTTATCCCAGAAACTGGGGTTATAACAGTGAATAAGACAGACAAAGTCCCAGAGAGCCTATTTTCTGTTGAAAGAGGTAGGAAATTAAAAAAATGTAATGGAAATGATAGATATTGTTGCCCATGGAGGTAACTGACAGGTAGAAAATAAGGTAGATGGGACGTAAAGAATAACTGAGGGTTGATGAACCATTTTAAATGGAACTGTTTCAGAAGGCATCTCTCGAGGAGGGCCTTTCAACAGAGACCTGAGGTAGGAAGAGAGTAAGAGAGTGAAACATGCAGGGCTACAAAAAAAAAAAAAAAAAGTTTCCAGGTAGAGAGGAATGCAGGAGGAATGCCTGGAATTGTGAACATGCTTGAGATTTAGGAATCCTCATTGGACACACTCAGAATAGAAAGGAGGAGCTGGTAGGCAGAAAGAAATGTTTTCTTTGGCCTCATTTAGTATTTGCTAGGCTGTATTTAAAATCTACTTATAGTTCAAGTAAAGAGAATAAAGCAATTCACCAACGAGCACTGTATGTGTACATCTGCAATTGCACAATTTAATGAAAATGTGCTCTCTAAAAGTAAACAGACATGGTGTAAATATCAATATGCTTATTAACTAGTTATCATAGACAGTGCACACATGAGTGAATATATGAATTTTGGTTTCCTGACCTTGTCTAATGCCTTGAAAGCTATGGATAATTCAACCAATTTCATATTACTTTCCTCTTGTCCAACTTCCCCTCCTTGAAACTAAGGCTTGATTTAGTTTCCAAAGAATCTAATTTCACCAAGATTGCTGTGGAATGCCTCTAATGATGCCCTTCACTCTCAGTTCCACTCAGTGCCTGCAGCAGTGTGCACCACCAAATTATTGTGAAGCTGAATGAAATAGAGCCATTCATCAGAGCTAAGTAAAAATAAACAGTTGAAATTGCCTGTCAGTCTCAGGGGGGAAATGAAGGGCCGGTTAAAGATATCTTCCCTTTTAATAAGAAATTTCATTACTTCGGGGGCGTGTTATGCTCCCATTCCCAGAGTCAGCCAGCTGCCATATCACCTTTGCTGTTGTCTGAGCCTGTAACTCCCGCCATGTGGGGTGTCCTCCTAAGCAGGAATGGTAATGGGTGTTTAATGAGCATTTCAAGCTGGTGGGGCTGGAACCAAAGAGCATGGCAGAATTTTGAGTCCGTTATTGTTACTTCTCAATTTTTGAATTGCTCGGTAAGCTCTTCTGATATCATATGGATACTGTGTTAAATTCCTGAGATTACTGACTTTGTGTGTCTCTCTCTTTCGGATTCAATAAGTGGAAGAGGGCTGCACAAATTTAAAATGAGTCAGGTGCTTATATTCCCAAAGATCTAGCAAAACAAGATCAACTGACTTTGAAGAAGGAAAATGGGAAATGTATTAGCTAATCACATGTGACTACACTAGCCCCTACCTATCGCAAAATTGTTGGTTTTAAATATTCAATTAAAATTACAATTCATTTCATCATGTTTCTTTCCACTTTCCCTTATGCTTCTATAAAGTGCATCGAAAGGGAAATACTTAACGAAAGAAATACGTAACAAAAGAAAATATATTTGCTAAGTTAGGAATCTATAAGAAAAATGGGGGTGAGGAAAAAGGTGGTCTGAGAGGAGGAAAAGAAGCTAATTATTTAAATGGAAACACAATTGAGAATACAATCTTCTTCAGTTGACCCTATGAAATTCAAGTGGTGCATCTGGCTCCTTGAACTTGAAGGATCCTTCACTTTCTTGGTGTGTTTCAAGGAAATTGTTTTCCAACATTTTTGTTCTAATTCACCCAACATTTTACGGGGTCAGGAGAATGAGGGGTTGAGGAAAATTACAAACTTCACCTTGAACAGCAGGGGGCATTGCAGGTGCTGGCTAACTCTGAAAGCTGAACATTGGAAAAATGCATTTTCCAAAGGAATTATGGATAAGCAGCTTGTATTACAAGCACACAATTCCCTTTAGTGCTTCTGGAAGGAGTCAAAGCATGAATGAGGAACACTGGTATTGAATGATACCAGAACTTCAAAAAGAAATTGGCCATGCTTTATGTGACTTCTATTCATCTGCTAATATAAAAACAACCCATCTTCTCTTCATAGGTACTTCCTTTGAATGTCCCAGTCATTAATAAACATAACATATCAGAATGGTGGTAGAAAAATCTCCTGCAAGGGTGGCCCATGGTGGCGAGTTCCATTCTTGATGCTACCTCTCGATATGTATTCAGAAATTATATATTGTGCTTGTGAGCCAGAGACATGCCCACTCACATTTCAGCTTTTGCCAGCTTTTGATTCATTTCTAGCTATTCACTGTGGGAGCAGATCACTAGAACTCGCCAATGAGTTCTGCTCTTCTATCTGAGAGCCAAAACCATAAGTGTTGGAGAGTGGAATTAATCCATCTCTGGCTTCCTGTGGGGTCTCACAAATTCTTGTCAGGTACCTCAGCTCTGACTTAAAAATAAGTCATTATTCTGGAAATTTCTGTGACAACAGGAATCCATTCTCTTCTGCCTTTTCATTCTCATCTCTCATTCCTAGTAGGACAATGTGAAATCCAGTGGGAAGGAGACCATTCTGAATGCACAATGAACCTTTCCTTTCTTCATCCTAAGACTTTAACATATTCCCTTTGCAAAGTCACAAGTTCTTGTGAACTGCAACAAGCCCTTCAGTGAGAAGATCCCAGGTGTGCCCAGTGCTTATCACTGTGGAAACTGGCTGGGCCCTCAGATGGAGGAAGCCCATTTGAACAGACAAGGCTGTCAAGAATCCATAACTCAACCCAGACATTCACTGTGGTGATAAAGTTCCAGATTCATCTTGAGAAGTTAAAATGACTGTTAATGTTCTCACCTATTCCAAATCCATGAGAGAAAAATGGTGGATGGGCCTGGTCCTGGAAAGCACTGAAGATCTTTTGTAATAACAGACTACTTGCTTTGTTGGGTAATAAGTGTGTATCAACAAATTGGCTCTTGAATTCCCTGCTTTATTGCTATGGTTTGTTGTAATTATAGATTTTTAAATCTGTTTTTAAGAAGACAATTTTAAAAGAGAACATCTCCACTTGAAAGTCAATCTATTGCCTTGGTTTTTATTCTTTAGATTTTGATAATTAAAGGTACTGAGTGTATCAGTTAAGGTTATGCTTGGCTGTTATAAAAATTCCCAGCTCCCAGATGTTCAAAGCAGATGATCTTGACACCGACCTCTCCTCCAAATGGTGATTTCAAGATCCAGGTTCCTTTTGTTGTGTATCTCTTACCATTGCCATGATTGTCTGCCTCAAGCTTAGATCATGAGTGGAAAGATCTTAGTAGCCATGGCTGGAAATGGTATACACCACTTCTGAACACACTACGTTTCCTAGAACTCAATTATATGGACAAACTTACTTAGAGAAGCAGGGAAATATAGCTAGCTCTATGCCCTGAGAGAAAAGGAAATGAAATTAGTTAATATATAGCCAGTGTCTGACACATGAAATCTATTAATTCCATTTTTACATATATCATGTGCTTTTTAATTTCCTTAAAAAAAAGGTACATTCTCTATCAACCTTCTAAGTGCCAAGATATGTATGAAACTAAATTTTATGGATAGAAAGATAAGAATACCTAATTCAGTTGTGAAAGAAAAAAGAGAGAGAGGAAAAGGGGAAGAAGAAGAAAGGGAAGGAGGGAAGAAAGAGAGAGGTAGAGGAAGGAAGAATTAATTAATTCCTGACCACATTCTTCAGAGAGTACTCAAATTTTGAGCTCAATTTAGTTCAATCAAAACTGAAGTTAAAAATATGTCACCATTGGGGAACCTGAGTGGTGCAGTTGGTTAAGCATCTGACTCTTGTTTTCAACTCAGGTCATGATCTCAGGGTCATGGGATTAACCCCCACATTGGGCTCTGCACTCAATACAGAGTCTGTTTGGGGCTCCCTATCCCTTTCCTTCTGCCCCTTCTCCCTCTCTAAAACAGATAAATATTTTATATATATATATATATATATATATATATATATATATATATATACACACACACACATATATATATATATGTCACCATGGAACAGATCCAGTGTCTTAGAATAAGAACACCACCAAGGGGGCGCTTGAGTGGCTCAGTGGGTTAAGCCTCTGCCTTCAGCTCCGGTCATGATCTCAGGGCCCTGGGATTGAGCCCCGCATCAGGCTCTCTGCTTGGCAGGGAGCCTGCTTTCCCCCCTCTCTCTCTGCTTGCCTCTCTGCCTACTTGTGATCTCTGTCTGTCAAATAAATAAATAAAATCTTTAAAAAAAAAAAAAAAAGAACACCACCAAGATCAACTACATACCCTACTTGGCTAGCTGTGTGAAAGAAGGAACTATTGCCTGAGCAAGAAAGAGACACTAGCAACCCAACCCTACAGAAACAACTCAAGAGGAACAATGCCGCATTTAAACTTCAGGGTACCCCCCAGCCCCATCACCATACTCCCATGCCTTTCCAGTTCATCCCAACCAAAAGTACAACTATTTAGAAGGATGGGAGAATCAGATCAAAGTTGTGCTGTCATTGGAAGTTTGTACACATGGTTACATATCTCTCCTACCCCACAGCTGCCACAGAGACATGACACTGGACTGGTAGGCTGTCATAATACTTCATACATCACTGGATCTCCATAAATATAGTTAGTTACCAGGTCATGAGCAAGATTTCTAAAAGAATTCTCAGTTCACATCTTGAACTGTGGAGTAAGGAGTAAGATGTCATGCTGACTGAGGAAAAGCTGTGCTCTGCTATGTCCAACCCCTGCCAACAGGTCCTGAAAGCCAGAAGGCCTACAGGAATTGTGCTGTGCAGCTTAATCGAGTAGCATTGAAAAGGGAAAGACAGAACCTCTCAATGAGAAAAAGGCAAGGAATACCTGGACTATGGTTTGGGGTATTAAAATACATTTATTTTCACTGGTCACATCCAACAGTAACTGCAATTTTTTTTTTGTAATATCTTTAAAACATTCAGATTAAGGATAGACATAATTATGCATGTTGGTCATTGTTGACTTTTATTTCATTGAACAAATATCACCCTAAATCCCATACAGGCAGGAAGTATGTGTGTTCTGTTCATTGCTACATGTCCCAAGTGCCTTAAACAGCACTCAGCCCAAGGTAGATACTCACATATAAATTAATGTTGCACTTCTATAATAACTTACTGAAGGACTATGGGACGGTTCCCAAAATAGTTTAAAAGACTTCTGAGTAGTGATTTTTGACATGGGTGTTACCATGGGATTGATTGGTATGGATTGATACTTGAATGGTATGGAATAGCTACATCAATAGTTAACAGGATAGGAGAGGTGAAAAGAAATGTTTCAGAATTATTAGTGAGAAAAAGTGCCACAACCATTAACATAAACCTAATCTGAGATTTACTGTAATAACAGAGGAATGATTCCAGGTTTGTCTACTCTCTGTACTCTTTTTATTAAGGAAAAAAAAAAAGCTCTCCGATTTAATTGGATAATTGGTTTGTTATTGGCTGACTGATTAGTTGTTTTTTAAGTGACCTTGCCTGGGAATTCTGGGTGGCTCAGTCAATTAAGCATCTGCTTTCTGCTCAGGTCATGATCCTGGGATCCTGGCATCAAGTCCCACATTGGGTTCCTTGCTTGGCTGGAAACCTGCTTCTCCCTCTGCCTGCTGCTCCCCCTGCTTGTGCTCTCTCTCTCTCTCTCTGATAAATACATAAATAAAATCTTTTAAAAAAATTAAATGACCTGGGCCATCCAATCACATTAAAAATACCTATGTAAATTAAAATATCAATGTTAATTAAAAGTTCAACTAATATATGTATCACAGATTCATTTTATTTTAATTTTTTAAAAATTTTATTTACTTATTTGACAGAGAGAGAGATCACAAGTAGGGCAGAGAGGCAGGCAGAGAGAGAGGAGGAAGCAGGCTCCTTGCTGAGCAGAGAGCCTTATGCAGGGCTCGATCCCAGGACCCTGAGATCATGACCTGAGCCAAAGGTAGAGGCTTAACCCACTGAGCTACCCAGGCACCCCTTAGATTCATTTTATGTAAAATTTATGATGTGACAAAATTATGATTTTATAAGCTGTGTCATTCACAGTATATTGGGATGCCTTACAAAAAATGCATACAATAAATTTAGGCCTTTTTTAACAGCTTCCGGAGTATGATTTTATTATTTATTTTAAATTACTATAAAGGTTTATAGGGGAGTTGTGTGTTCCTGTTACATTTTCCATGATCCCCTTTGCTTCTTAGATAACAATGCAAGTCCTAATTATAAAAGTGTTCATACAGCGAAACGCTGATTTACAATGAAGTGTTTTTGCAAAATTGCCACGTTTATATTGGAGTAAAATCAGTGATTACCTATATCAGTGATCACAAATTTCATTTGCAAACTCTGATATCTTGATTGTACCTCAAGCATGATGACAAGAAGAAACGCTCAACAGAGGTGTCGTCATGACCGATGAGCAACGTCACTACAGGTATCAGAATGGGGAGGGCTCCCACACTATGCATTTGCCATCTCCGAACTACATCAACAAACATTTGTAAAGTAAAAACATACGTTGCTGACTGCTCTTTTGACCTAAATTAATGCTGCTTTCTAAAGCATCTGGTTCTGACTCCACTCTCTCTAGCAGGGTGGTTTATCCACTAGACAGACACCGCTAATTTCTTTTTAGATCTCAACATGTAAAAAGCCAGGTGGATTATACTCTGTGGTCTGCTCAGACTAGCTTTAACATCAGAAGGGGATTCATTGGCTCATGTGCGGGCAGTTCATGGGAGGTCAGACTTCAGGGTCAGTTTGATCTGTGGTTCAATGATGTTGTGAAGGCTTCTGTCGCTCTTAACCCACTTTCCACCAGCCAGCTTCATGCAGACCAGTTCCCTCGTGGTGGTCGGGTGGCTGCAGTGGTTTCAGGATTCTTAGCCATACGCCACACTATGGGGGATTGGGAAAGTGAGGGTCTGCTCTAGCATGGTAACAAGAAGGTGGGGATTTGTCCCTGTGATTCTCTTGGGTCCCAGAACTGCTCCTGAACGAAATGTTCTCGCTGGGGGAATGGTGTTATGCTAACTGGCCTTTGCATCCAGGCTCCATTCCAGTAGCTCTGAGTACACTGAGCTTCTCATAAAGTTCACGGACCGCACATCCTCATAAAATCTAGGAAATTGTGGGGGAAAAATAAGGAGGAAACAAAGTTTGGGTAGGCAACTAAAGGTGTCTATTCCATGACCTAACAGCCTGCCATTGAGAAGTACAATCAATTAGGATCACAGGCTCCGGAGCAAGAATCCCTGCATCTGAACACCACCTCTTCCTCTTTCTAGCAGCGTAATTTTGGACAAGCTAAACTCCCCAGCTCAGCACCTCAGTTTTCTAATCTGCAAAATGGGGATACTAATAACTCATAAGCCTGTTAGAATAAAGGGAAATTATATACATGGAAAACTTAGAATAATACCTAGTATTTAGTAAAAACCGTACAATTCTTAGATGTTATTATTTTTTTTATAGTTTTGCTGTGTAATTAACTTCTCTCAGATGCCTTTATCTTTACACCTACAAAATGGGATTTGCATGCTAGGATCAGAGCATTGGAAAGTTCCCAAACTATGAGCTGTTCATATTCTTAGAACTTAGTTGTAGCAATTGATAATGTAAAATGGGATTTTTTTTTCTTTAGAGAGAGTCAGAATTTAGTGGCAAATAACTTGCCATACTATCACACAGTGCTCTCAACACATTCACCTCAATAACCTGATGCTATCATTGGGTGACTTCATAATTAGATCCAGATTCTATATTCATTCCATTCAAAGAATATTGCTCCTACTGAGGAAAGTTTTGTGTTCTGTTTTTATTTTTGAATCACAGTTGAAAATGTCCCATACTTGATTGTCTAATTAAAGAACTATCCTTCACATGTGCATTTTTTTTTCTCATGAAGCATTTTGGTGCATTTTCTGGTGTGATGTGGAAACTGGACATGCTGTTGGAAAAGGATAAATAACAAGCCCTTAGAATCTCCTTTTCTCAGATTAAAATATAGCTTTAAAACTTTCTTAACAGGATTTGGCTGATATTTTAGACAGTTTTCTTTGACTATGCATGATATAGGTTAGGGAGGGAATGGGTATAGAGGGGAGTTGTTACTGGATCAAGAGGTAAATTCCAAAAGGGAGCTGAGTCGCCAATCTTTGGAGAGACTGAAATGATGGGCAACATGGTCTCTGATGCCAACACAACCATCTGTCCTTCTTCTAGCCATTTGCCTTTCTGTATCAGTACTGTCCCCCAGACCAGCTTTTAGCCACATGATGTCAGACACATGGCTGAAATAAATTCTTTGCCCTCTCCTCATAATCCATGATTGAAAAAGTTCCAGAGAATGAATCTATAGGGCCAGCCTTAGAGTGCACATCTTATGACTAGAAGTGGGGTCTATTGCTTGGATAAGGGGTTGGAGGATCCTGAGTATAGGAAAATTATAAGCATCATAGCTAGGAACTTCTTAGGAGGAGGATAAAAGTTTTTTTTTTTCTTCTTCTTATTTTACCAATTCTTTGAGGCAGTGAGGCAAGTGTGGATTTGGACAGAGCTGAAAAACATATTCATAGAGGTAAGAAGGTAGCTAGTGCACCCTTCACAGTTCTGCAAGAGTACACACATACTTGGAGTAGAGTCAGATACATACTAAAGGGGCTGCCCAGAAGAAGGGTCATCAGGATCCCTCTCACCAGTTTACATCCCCCATTGCCTTCAGGGGTGATAGAGCAGCCCAGTCTCAGAATAATCTCTCAACGGAACACAGAGCATTCTCCTGCAGTTTGTTGACACTTTTCTTCATTCTATTCTGAGGACAGGGGCCAGGAAATGGAAAGCCTATAGTTCCGAGATGTTCATTTGCTTCTGAGGTGCATATAATTGCTGATTAGTTTGGCACTTAGATGTATGCCTTAACATTTAGCTTGTGAAAGATGAATACATTAGCCCCACAAGAACCATAACTATGGCATTTTCTGACTTGTCAAAATGCCCTTTATGCATTTCATAAAATCACTGTTTTAAATAAATAAAGTTGGAGTTATGGGTCAAATCTCACCTAGAAGACTAGAGCTGAAGGATAAAGTTATGATTTCCTTACAAGGTGGGGCCTTAGATTCTTCTAGCATTATCTTATAACTGACTGCAACACTGCTTAAAAAGGGATGGTTACCATTCATCTGGCCTAGATGGCAAACATCCACATCTCATTTGGGCTTTAGGGTCTGAATTAAACTAGAGTATCATGTGGTGAAATTGTACCATATGTCTGATGTCTTTATTAATCAATTAATAAGCAGCCTTCATATCCATAAGATTACACTGAACACTAAAATGATACAGACCCCCTAAAGCAACATGCAACTCCTTGTGAGTCACATAAAAACATTAAAGGAAGATCAGGGACAAAATTTTAAGTTGTAACTGAGAAAACAAGTCCATATATACTTTTGGGGGGTTAGATTGGTCCAGATCGATTTCTTGGAAGCACAGGGTTTCAAACAGGTCTCAGATGATAGACAGGAAAGAGGGTAGTCTTTCAGTCTCTATTTTTATGATTGGTATAGATATGTACTGTTGAAATTGCATTTCAGACAGTGGGGATAGCCTGAACCAAACCACAAAGGTGATCTTAGAAGCTCCTGTGGAGTGCAGAGAGTATGACGCCAGTCAATCATGTTGGAGGGTGAGTGGCGGATAATGAAAGCCGGACAAAAAGATTTTCACTTGCTGAGCAGGGGACTCATGAAAGCAATATTTTTTTTTTTTTTTGAAACATAAGTCATTCCGGTCTGTGTGTGAATGTGAGTGCATGCACACATGTGTGCATGAAAGAGAAAGAGGGAAAGCGGGGTAAGGAAGTGTCAAGTCAATTATCGGAAGGCAGAAGTAGCAAGCTTATCAAAGGCAGGTAGTAATAAAGTCTGAAGTTAAGATGACGACAGAGACATAATGAGTAAAGGTCATAAAGATATTTTCTAAAACAGGAATGGCTGAACTTGACGGCATTGAAACACAAAAAGGAGAGGCTCCACAGCTTTTGGATTGGGAGACCATTGTTATTTATGTTGGGTGATCTCCTAGTTCCTTCCAAGTGGCCAGCAGTTGAAGGGAATTGTTTCTGGTCATTACTCACGTGACTGGGAAAAAAATGTCAGCTTCTAAGTGGATCTACTCATTGTTCCAACAGAGAGAAAGGAATACTAAAATATAAGAGAGGAATCCTTGCACCTTTGGATTTCCATGCCCAGACTTGCTTGATTACAGTTTGTGTTCTCTTACAAAGACTGATTCAGTGGGACTTGAAGGAAAGCTTACCTCTAGGGAAGAAAAGACAAGTGAAATAAATTCTCAGTGAAATAAAGTTGGTAGAAATCTGGGGTATAAACATTGCTGGGTTATCATTTGTGGAAGAACATTAGTTTCTTTTAACAAATAATTTCCAAATTCAGAATTACTTCTGAAAAAGCATTTGCATCTTTTTCTACATATGCATGGTTAACCTTTGAATAATATGGGATATACAGGCACCAACTCCCCTGTGCCATCAAAAACCCACATATACTTTTTAATTCCCCACTGAATTTAACAATAGCCTACTGTTGACTGGAAGCCTTACTGATACATAGTCAACACATATTTTGTATGTTATATATATTATATGCTGTATTCTTAAAATAAACTAGGCTAGAGAAAATGCAATTAATTATAATAAAAAAAAACACACTGACAGTACCTACTGTATCTGTTGGAAAAACTTGTGTATAAGTAGACCCCTGCCATTTGAACCCATGTTGTTGGAGGGTCTACTGTATAGTTGTAAATATCTGTAGAAGTGTATATATCAAAATCAATTCCAAACACATCCCAAGAGTTGCAAAACATATCCCTATATCTTCATGCAGTCTTATAAAAAGTAGTTAATCATAATTTTATTGAAAATACAGCCAATTAGTGCCCATCAGTAGTCAAGCAAATAGAATCCAGCACTAGAATCCAGGTACCACCAACTATGAGTTCGTTCCATTTCAGGCTTCAGCAAATTAGTGAAGTCTGAATTCAATTTGGCTGCCTACTTCAAGTCCCTGATCAATACAGACTAAAAAGAATTGACGGAGTTTTCCACTCCTCAAACCAGATCACCTAAATTTAAAGAGAGAAGTACCACTTGGAGGAGCAAGTAACAGTAGCACCTGGCTTGGGGTGTGGTGTGGAGGAAATAGTACACTGAAAAGCATAAGAGTCACTACCCCCGGGATCCCGAGTCCATCTCTGTCACAAATCAGCTTTGTGGTAGTGAATGAGGACTTCACATCTCTCTGCCTTAGTTCTCTCACTTGTAAAATGAGAGAGTTAAAAATGATCATCTCCACGGGTAGAAATCTGATAGCATTTTTAGTGAGATCATGATTCTCCTGCAAACCAGTGGTTAGCCTAGGAGTCATGGTGTAGAACACCAAAGCAACTACTGTCCTTCATCTGGGCACAGTGGCCTGACCCTTCAGCACACATTGAGCATATGCTGTGGCTCCTCCCTGCCCCCTCCGTGCATGGACCTTGCTTTCCCTAGTGCTACCACCATAACTTCCAGTTTGGACTCCAAACTCTGCCCTCCTCTGTCCATGTATGCACGTGTCTTACATTTTCCCCCCACTAGATTGGTATCCTTTTATCTCCCAATACAATATAAGGTCTTTGCAGTTGAGACCATGCCTTGTATTTTCTTGTATTCTCTACACTATCTAATGTAGCATCAAACATGCAGCAAGTGTTGGGCCAAACCCTGTGAGCAGGTGGATCTGGTTAAATAACAGACACTTAATTTTCACTCAAAGAACATTTGGTCTAATAGACCAACAGAAATCCCAACAAGAAATCATCAAATATGATATATGAAAAAGTAATGCCTGGGTAGTGATGAGAACATATACTTCTTTTTTAAAGTTTCAAGACCTTAGTACATACTCTTGAAATAGCCCATTCTATCATATATATGAGAATACAGTAGCACTGACTTTCAATGTTTGCATGAGAAAGGTCCCTTCTTTTTAAAATCCTTTAAGCTGGAGTGAGGGAAAATGGTAAATGGGCAGGGGGCATATGCAAGCACACACATGTGGGAAAAACATTGTCTTCCTTTCTATTTGTAAAATCACTTTCTACTGTTCTCCTAGATAAACTCTGACACCTAAGAAAGGAAACAACTGCTACAGTTGAATTACTGCATGTCTAGAGGGAATAGCAGAAGAGTCAGTGCCTTTGGCTATGTGGACTTTAAGAAAGCCAGATCCCGTATTTCATTATACTTGATAACTTAAAAAGGATTTGCTTTCACATACCCGCATAAAAAGGAATTGTCTAAGTTCTCATGCCATGGCAAGAGAATGACTTACGGTTGGCAGGGACCTATGAAATGCTCCAGCACAATCACCTCATTTGTGGAAGAAGTTATGAGGACCCTCTTAGGTTTAAATACATTTTATCATTTCCTACTTAACAAAATTCTTCCATGGTTTATTGTAGAGAAACTATTTAAAATGACCTGCTCATTAATGCCATAAAAGGGACTTCTATCCAAATATAAATATTAACTATGTAAAAAAAAAAATAATGGGAACACTGAAACTTAAGCTCTAGAATCACACACACCTGTGTTCCAAACCCAGGGAGACCCTTACTAGGAGCCTGGACAACTGACCTGAAGTCTTTATACGTTTGTTCACTTTCCCTATTAAATGAGAGATGTTCTAGTTTCTACCTTAAATGATACCACACATACAGCCCAAAATAGTGCCATACACGTTGTCAGTGCCCATTTCAGTTTCAATCTTAAGACAGTTATGGTTTATTTTTACATTCTGATTATTTAAAAAAATGTAAGATAGATTCTTAAATCTTAAATAGATTCTTAAATCTAGTTTGATAGCACATTCATGTACAATACAGGACAGGAAAAAAAGTGAACATATCTATGGAATACAATAGATATGGGAAAAATGTTGATAACTTTTATTGAACATGATGACATTTACCCCAAGATTATTCTCAGAATAACGCAATTCCAGGCCACATTCATAATACCCAGGTATTTTCAAAGATAGTGTTCTCTGAAGATAATCATTTATTGTCAGAAAAGGATAAGTGGAATTGACTGGTCCTTTTCAGCCCTTCCCCAGCCCTCTTCTCTCTTCCATCAAACACACAGCATCCAACTAAACCAACCATCAAACAAAGCAAACCACTCGTATAATGACTTCAGACCGAATGGTGACATCTTCAGCCAATGAATGTGTAAAGCAAATAAATATGCATATTCTCTAGAATGTGCAAAATCGTTCCAAGCACCAAAGAGGCTTTGCAATGCCAACTGACATGTGTTAGGGAATTGGAATTGAGAGGAAAAGGGGCCTTAGAAATATGTCTGTGAATTGCTCATTGAAGTCACTCTAAAGTTCCTTTCAGCAATGCAAGTAATGGATGAGGAATTTTAAGATTTATTGAGATTACTGAAGTGCCTGGGTAGTTCAGTCACCTAAGTGTCTGACTCTTGTTTTCAGTTCAGGTCATGATCTCGGGGTCCTGATATCTAGCCCCCCACTGAGCCTAGAGCCTCCGTAAGATTCTCTCTTCCTCTCCCTCTGCCCTCCCTGCTACGTGTGCATGCATGCTCTCTCTAAAAAATAAAGTACTAAAATAAAATAAGATTTATTGGGATTACTGCCCTGCTTTTCTTTCAAATTAGTGTGATACAGCATTAAGATTGGGTCATTTGGAGACCTCATTTACTCAAGTTGCAGAATTTAAGGAAAGAAATGAAAACTAAATATATAAATTACTTTATAGTTCTAAGCTATATAGTTGTAAGAAAAAGAAGTAGCATATTTAAAGTTAAAATATTTGGTATCACTTATTTTCAGAGAATGGAAGATAACCTTGAAACACATAATAGAGTTCAATTTTATCAATGCTGCTGTTAACTTTTTCTATACAGACATCCAGAAAACCTGAATGAAGAATTAAGTCATTTCTTTCTGAACTTCTGAGCACTTTTAGCAATCATATCCTTGGATTTTCTAAGGGGAGACCCAATAAAGCTTATTATCAAGTGAGATCAATGCATGACAAAGAGCCAAATATATATATAAAAGGCAGTGAATAAAAATAATATGTAGTAGTGTAGTAAATTTCTAACAGTCTGTGTTCAGGACTCATTATGGTGAATAAATGTCGTCTACTCTCTCTAATTTGTTTTTAAAATACTTTGGAAATTCATGCGCACAAAAGCAAAAGACAACAATATTTTAGTCATTCGGCCTTTAAGAGATCTGAAAACAAGCTTTGAGTCACACTGAAGAAAGATCGGGATTTCACAAAGATTACAAGAGTTTAGATATACTCAAGGAGGACGGTTGAGCATAGAAAGAATGAACTTCTTCCAATGGGAGAAAACCTTGTGCTTTGTTTTGACTAAAAGAGATCCAGGCAGGGAATTATTAAAAAGACAAGTTCAGGTAGAGTGTTGGCCTTCACTTAAAATTCTATAACTTTTACGTGGAACTGTCCTTCTCAATCAGATTTAAAAAAAAAAAAAAAAAGATCAGTGATTAATTTAGTCTACTAGCATTGAAAATTCAAACATCTACTTTATTATATTGACAAATGTTAACTAATTGTACATATATCATAGATTAACTAAAAAAAAGTTCTGAGACCACATGAAGACATTTGCCCAGGCAGAAATTTATCAATGAGTGAAAAGCAAAGGTGTGACCATGGAGCCCTCCACCTCCTTGTGTACGGGGCTCCAATGTCACTCTCTCTATTCTCCAGGAATAGATTCAACAGGTGACAGAAAGCAAGAATGTAATCAACAGGTGACAGAAGGCAAATATCACTGCTCCTGGCAGTCTGTCAAATCAGAAATTCATTTATATGTGTGACAAGTCCTCCAACTCAGAACTCTTGGCGGGAAAGATTTGATTGGCACCAATTATTCTACGGCCATGGATGCCTTCTGTGTGGCTTCCCCGGGGCCTCCTCCCTTGGACAGAGACAAACTCTACCAGTTATATTTCTCCCACAAGCTTAGGAAAACAATGGCTGCCTTTCCCCACATAGCACAGAGAGTCCAAATCCCTCTGAGACGTACTCCATTTTTCTTCATAGGTAAGAGCACAGTCTTGCTGGCAGCTTAATGGTAGGCTACCTGACTTCCTGATGATTGGAAACATTCACTTTCTACCCTGGCTACTGAAAAACTTTCCTTTTGTACTAGTACATAAGAAACTAACTAAATTCTGGTTTAGTACTGGCTTACATGTAGTCTTGTTAGCTGTATGTAATAAAACAGACCAAACAGCTAATACGTATTCATTATAGGAATCAAGTCAATTGCTGAGTGTCTGAAATTATAAAACAGCTTAAATAATATTTTATAGGTTATATAGCAGAGTATGTATTATTTTATATCATCTACTTTAATCTTCTCAAGGATGAAGATTGATGATTACAAGGATTAAAGTTGATCTGTATCTATTATCATTAAATTGATTGGAGAGACTTTTTGAAAGTCTTTTTGAAAGCTTACTTGGTTCTCCATGTATGAAACACACACACATTAATTGGGGCCTGCAGTGATCCAAGAACCACACAAGGCCTTGGGAATATAACAAAGACTAGGAAGGCTAGAAAATGGCATTCACCCTCAAGTTCTCCTAGATTCTTTAACCCACTGAATCACATACTTCCAAATTTTTGAAATTCATAAATGTGTGAGCATGTGTTTGCATAAAATTCCTTAATAAGTAGGATTACAATTATAAAATGTACACAAAGTTTAGAGTAGTAAAAAGAGAGCAGTATCCTTTATCTTAAGAGACAAATCTAAAATTGGAAATATTTATATACGAACAAGTTACCTCCATCACAAGTGTGACTCAGTGTACAAATTCGGCTATTTCCAATCAACAAGGAATAGATAGATTAACTAAAGGAACAATGATTCTGGAGACCATGGACAGAATTATCAGCTTATTTCCAAACATACTTCCAAATATAAGGAAATTTAGGCAAATATTTGGAAGCATTTTATCCAACTTCCCAGAAAGTAGGTCCCTCCCATCAGTTAATTCATGAATCCACAAAGGACTTGGTGCATTTTGGTTCCACTTACTTTTTTTTTTCCACTTACTTTTAACAGTGATGACAAGGTTTCAGAGCCTGACAATTTCAAAATGACTTCTTCAGATAGTATTTCAAGTTTGTGAAAACACTGGCTTTAAAAAAATAGGGGCACTTGGGTGGCTCAGTCGGTTAAGCAGCTCCCTTCCGCTCAGATCATGATCCCTGGGTCCTGAGATTGAGTTCCACATTGGGCTCTCAGTTCAGCAGAAAGCTTGCTTCTCCCTCACTCTCTGCCTACTGCTCTGCCTAGTTGTACTCTCTATCTCTCTGTCAAATATATAAGTAAAATCTTTAAAAAATAATAAAAAAATAAAAAATTAGATAATGATTCTCAAATGTAATAACATCTACAGATCTGAATTTTAATGTGATGTGCTGTTGAGTCAGATTTTTTAAATTGATCTTTAAATATACAAGAGTTCCTTTAAATTAATAATTATGATTTCTATGAACTAAAATCTGATATTTACAGGTTGTTTTTAAAGAAATCATTTTCATATGTATCATTTGAGTCTTATGAAACCTATGGAATGTTAAAAACTAAAGCAGGTATAATTACATCTGTTTTACCAAATAAAACCCTAATGTTTCTAAAAATTAAATGATTAATCACCATCAAAACAATGTTTTATTGTTTTTGCACTACAAACAACCCTATTTCCCATCAGTTCTTTCTTACTATGTCATATGTAAAAGTATATTTCAATAACTGTCATAATTTGGACAAAGCCATGCTAAAATGGACTTTGTGACTTTCATGAGGACAAAATTTATGAAGATTGACAAAGTCTGTTGGATGTTTCAATTTCCTAAAACGCATCAGTCTAACAGAGAAATGATCACATGTGAATAATACATATATCATGAAAGCAAATCGTCTGAGGATAGCTACAGGCAAAATTTCCTAAGCTTCCATTTTTTGTAAAACTACTGCTTTCAAATAAGTACAACTCTTTTTTTTTTTTTAATTGAGCTCATTTGCTGGTGTTCCCTTAACTCTTTCTAGTTGATCTGATTTATCCATCTGGTGAACTTCTACATTATTAAAATATTTTCCTTCCAGTATGAGAAAGTGAAGCAAGTTTGTCTGTTTGTTTTCCTCTGCCATCTTCCATTTTTAGTAGAGAGGGGAGAACAAATGTGGGAAGAGGAAAAGGACCCAGGGAAAAAGTGGAAGAATGAGAAAGGAGAAAGAGACAAAGAAGAGTGATCCCCACTGGAGATAGCTGCGCTAGCGTGTCTGGCTCCAAGCTGTGAGCTGTGGAAACCCATCCACCACCATTCACGTGGTCACTACTGTGACTGGTTGCCCCTGAGGTGGTCCAAGGGAATGGCCCTAAATGGTAATAAAATTCACATTACACACACACACACACACAAACACACACACACACACACACAAACACACACACACACAAACACACACACAATGTGCCTATCAGGGATATCCACAAGCAACAGCCTAGTGTTCCTGTCATCTGGCTGAATTTTATCCATCCCCTACGTTGCACTGCGTGCTTGATCCAAGTAGAGTGAAGTGGTATATGCGTATAAAAAGGAGAATTGCCCCCAAATCCGCTTTTGTGTGTTGCTTTTCTGTACCATTTACGTAGACCAGGTTTCATTTACAATCTGAGTGTGAGGGAGAACTGGCTGTGCTAACATGTCATGGAGGTACATTAATTGACACAAGACAATAAGAAACAGTGACATTAAATAGTGCAATCACACCTAAGGGCTCCTGAGACAAAAGGGGAAATCACTCCATCCATATCTTGAGGAAACGTATTAAGAATTAAAAAGTACATATTCCCCAGTAAAACAATGACTCTATGCTATAAATTCAAATTTAGTAACTGCTTCTAATGAGGTTGTTTACATTTGTACTGTCACTTTGATATCAAGACACATCACAGATAGGAACAGATCTGTTTGTAATGTGCAATACAACCTTAGCAGCAACTCTCCACAGTGCTTTTGGAGGTCTATACATCGTGTGCACTGAGCCACGTAAAGGGGACATTTCAGAGCAGCCATATTTAATCAGCCTTAATGGACGTTTTGGTTATAGTTAAATCATAATTATCACCACCAGCTGCTCAAATTTTGTCCATCCAGCATACATTTATGGAATGCCTACTGTGTACTTCAGACAAAACTTGCTTTTAGTAATGCTCTAGAATCTCACATGTTGAGAGGAGTGTTCCTTTTAGGAAATTACTTCATAATGATAGGGAATGACAAACCAGTACCCTTAAAGAGTAAATGGACCTTTAGGAAGTAATTTTGTCATCTCGTCTGGAAGAAATTTCAAATAATGGTGGTCATGGGCACTTACCTGACACCGACTTCACAACTCTACCATATTTCATATACTCATGACAACCATAGGGATCATTTCTTTCTTTCACAGATGGAACAAAGGGAAGTGCCTCATATTCTAATCATCTCAAAAGTTGTGGCTACCCAAGCCAAATATATAAATATAAATATGTTTTTATATACATATATATAATACATGCATGTGTTTTAGAATTTAAGATAAATATATATTGTTATATATATAAAACACATATAAAAGTTGGTTTACAATTTATAAATTGTCAAATTATACAATTTATATGTAAATTATTTTATTAAAACTTATTTTTCCTATCAACAGTGTTATAACAGTTTCAACTTATAAGGATTACATATTTAAATCAGAATTAAAGTGACAGAGTCAACTGAAAAAAATTCCATAGAAGATCATAAAATACCCAATATATATGGTTTTTCAATATATTATCTAGTCTATTAATATATGTATGAACATACGTATAGTATTATGAATATATAGTTCCATGGAGAGAGCTCATATTCAGAAATTATTTAAGAAGTTTTCTGTTTTCAACTTGTTCATTCTTATTTATAGTCATCCTCATTCTCTTCTGTATCATGTTTTATCAGGCCTCCAACCCTTCATTAGTCAATACTTCTCTAGGGCTTTCAACTGCTTTACTAGATTACTACAAAGCCATCACTAATCAATTACCTGAAGAATGAATTTCTCTTCTTTGCCAAGCTGAGAATTCATTAAAATTCTTGTCTCTTTTTTTCATAAATTTTAAAATCATGCATCGACTCTTTCAAGCTCATTAAGTTCCCCAGACTATACTGCATGAACTGTTTCTTCTCCCTCTCCCTTGCCTTCCGCCTTTTTTCTCTCTTGTGTGTACAGCTGCATCGGACAGGTTGATGCTGGAACCTAATAGGAGTTCCAGAACTATACCACAGTAACAACTCCAATTATATAAAGTGGTGGGTTTCTGTTTGGTTTGGTTTGGGTTGGGTTGGGTTTTTTGTTTGTTTATTTGTTTTTTGTTTTCTTAAAGTAGTGTTCTTTCTCCAGTCATTGATACCAAAAAAAACTCCTTTTCCTTTTTATTTTTTTCTTTTCCTGTCTGTTCCTGTTAGCAGATAGAGGCAGGGAAAATTCTATGCAGAGGGGCCTTTGGCATCAGTGTCTCACAGAATCTTCTGGCTTTCCATCACACTTATAATAAATTCCAATTCCTTGTCATGTCCCTTAAGGTCCCACAGGCTCTATGCAGCTTCTTTCTTTGAAGGAAGCTCACACCAAGCATCTCCTCCAAATCCAGCCACAGTGACCTACTTTCTATTCCTGGATTGGCCCAATTCTTAGCCCTTCAAATCTTTACACTAACTGTTCCTATCACTTCTTAGATCCAGGGTCACCTCCTCAGAGAGGATTTCCCAGACCACCCAATATAAACTTGACTCCCATCCTTCTCAGGCAACATCCTATAACCCCATTCACTGTCTTCTTACCATAATCTGTACTGCTTTTAAATTTATTATTTAGAATGCATATCCATCCCCCAGTTAGAATGCAAATCCCCCAAAGCCATATGTGTCCTTCAACTGCAGCATCCTAGAATCTGAAATATTATCTATAAAAGGGCACAGAATAAATAGGAGTTGAGTGAATAAATTGGCTAATAAGATGAATGTTCTCAACTGGACATTTATCATTATTTATGTCTTAAATCACTTAAATCACTTCCTAGGCCCTCCCACTGATAAGATCTACCTCAGATATGGCAAAAAGAGACTTGAGTGAGAATGTCACCCAGCTTGTGTGCTTTTCCCATCAATCTTCATCTTCATCTACCCAAATCTTTATCTTCCCAATCTTCATCTACCCAAAGACTGGATTTTCAAGGACCAATTTAGCCTGTGTCCAGGACCAAGTTTTACCAAACTATGAGATTTTATGACAACCTCTCAAAGTTCATTGGCGTATAAATAAATATTAATTTCCTCACTGTCTCTCTTGTTCCTCTGCAGATTTCTGCATGATTTTCTTCACTTAACACCCAGAAAGAGCCTTTTATTCATGAATCACCAGTCCATGTTTTTCCTCTTTTCAAATAATAAGAATAAATACACACACACACACACACACACACAAAACAAAAACAAAACAAAAAAAATCTGGATTTAAAGAGAGACTATTCAAAAATATTGTAGCAATAATAGAAGGGAGCTACTGAAATGGGAAGAAATCTCAGGCTGTGAAGTCTGCAAACAAATACAGAGCTCAAGCTGAAAGGGGATTGTCTTTTATGGATAGGAGTGAACAAGACTAGAAAGAAACAGGTGTGGTGGAATGCATGAGCCCACGGTTTGGTTGGACAGTTGAGCAGCAGAGGTGATTAGGGAGGAGATGTTCTAAATCCCAATGTTTAACCTTAGGGGTAAGTCAAAGTCAGCATCCTGGGAAGAAGAGACACTTAACTAAAATTTGGTCAAGTTAAATTAACAGACATTTTGTTTTAATTGGTCAGTGGGGATAACAGTTCAGCTGATCATTTGAGACAAAGAATGGGAAATGGAGAGAAGGTTCAGCGTCTGGCTTTGCCCTGAGTAAACAAGGACATCATCCCCAGGTCTTATCTACGTCATGGGGGAAGGGTAGTTCTTCACAGTAAGCTGTAAAAGTGGGTGGATTTTTTTTAACCATCACTGATTCCCAGGAACACAGGGTTCAGATAAAGTTTAATATGGTTACTCCCTGTGGGTTTCTAATTCAAAGTAAAACTTAGTATCTTCTGTGATCTACAAGGCCCTATGTGATCTGACTTGCACCAGTTCTGAGTTATGTCCAACACATCTCACTTATGCCCATTGGCCTCCTAAGTAAGTTTCCATGCTAGGCATGCTCCTGCTCCAAGCCTTCTGGACTTGTTCAACCTCTGGCTGAATATCTTGGAGAATAATGACACGTCTTTCTCTCTCATTGCCTTCACGTGTCTACCAAAATGTCATCTTTTTACAAAGCCTATCTTGACCACCTTACATAACAAAATAACTCTTCTCATAATAAACCATCCTTCAAACTCCTGATCCTGTTACATTTTACCCCATGGCTCTTATCACAATTGTATAGGCTTTGGCTGTTTTTGTGTTGGTCTCTCTTCACTGAAATATAAGCTCAAGAGGGCAGGTACTCTACTCCTTCTATTCACTGCTGTATCATTACTATCTATAATTATTTGTTAATGACTGAATGAGCGAACAAGGGATTAAATGAATGAATGAACAAACAAGTGGATAAAAATAATTATATTGTCTCAGACTGGGAAATTTTGTTGAAAAAATCATTAGTGTTTAAGAAATGATTTCTCTTAGGAGCCTAGGGGAAAGGAAGACCAAAATGAGGGACCCTAAAATGAAGAGGGTCATAAAACTCTGCATGCAATTCCTAGCATTAGAAACCACTAAAGAAATGTATAATTTATTACAATTTAAATGAAACCAGTGGTAAAATTGATACAAGTTCCTGGTGCTCTATCCATCAGTCTATAATATCACATTGGCATGGACCTAGTCTTCAGAGAGAGAGATATGGCACCTATTGGCTAAAGATGGAAATGTTAAGGGAATCTCTAAATATATTGAAAACCAGAAAGGGAGAATAGTAATTAATTATGTTGTTAGAATAAATACATGATTTGTTTCCAAATATAAACAGACTGGATTAACCAAATGTCATACTGACATTTCTAATAATGATTGAACTGTGCAAATTCCATTAGTGAGTTATACCTGCCAATAGAAAAGTTACAAAGGATCAATTAAACAAACAAGAAATTATCTCCCCCCCCAGACAGTCTATGTATCTTCCTGTTCGCAGTGCTGCCTGGATCCTTTGAAAATTAAATAGACATTTGCATAAAATTAATAACTCCTCCCCTTCTTCCTCACACCCCCAAATCACTCTGTCGCTTAATACCCTAGAGTTATCTAATATCTTTGAAAAAGAGAGGCTTTTAATGAAAACAGCAAATCAAAAATGGCTTAATATGTCAGAAGAGATCACAGCATTCTAATACAAAGACCTCTGTATTAATAAACACACCTGCAATGTTTCCAAGATTAATGAGAAATATCTTGGCAGAACTCATTTCAGCAGTGAATTTGTCTGGTTACACGTATAGATCATCTTAAAATCGCCTGCTTGAGCATAGACAATGATACCATAAATATGTATTTGAGAAGAAATTTAAATTTGAGGGAGGCAATATCCATTCATTAAAGAAGAGGAAACAAATGCATTACAATGAATCTCAGGTAAATGGAAAGAGCTGAATATAGAGCTATGAAAGGGTCTCTTATATTTGCGAGTTTGAGGATATTATTATTCGAAGCTAGGCTATACTTCAGTTGATTTCTTCAGAGGTACTCTTATCTGAGGGTTTAATGGGAGTCGGTTCAATTCCCATATACTAATGCTCTTACAACTGAGGAACCTCAAGTTAAAATTGCTGGATCAAATGTGGAATTTTGCTGTAGCATGGGAAGACTGAGCTGGCAAGTCCATCATGCAAGCTCCTAGATTTTATCAGCCATGGATAGTCATTGCTGTTTTTCTCAGGCCCTTCTGGTCTTACAGGGAACTAAATTAAGTACAGAGATGCTCCAGAAACCTTTTCAGGACAGATTCCTTTTAATAAGCACAACAATAAAAGAATGCAGACACTGAGAAGGACATTGTTACAATGCCATTTACATGAAGTTCGAGAACAGGCAAAACTTAACTATGGTGATATAATTCAGAGCAGAGGTAAAATAAGTTTGAAGATGACCGCAGCGTGTGCATGCACGTGCGCATACACACGTACACACACGCACACAATGTCCACATCTTAACCTCTAGAACGTGTGAATGTGACCTTCTTTGGAAAAAGAGTCTTGACATATGTAATTAATGCTCTTAAGATGAGATTCATCCTGGATTATCCAACAGGGCTCTACATCCAATGACAAGGGTCAAAGACACACAGAGGAAAGACAGAGGAGAAGACAGTCATGGGAGATGGAGGTAGAGAATGGACTGAGGCAGCCGCAAACCAAGAAATGCTCGCAGCCACGGGAAACTGGAAGAGGCAAGGGAGGAGCCTCCCCTAGAGCATTCGGAAGGAGTACACTCCTGTTGATATCTTAATTTTGGCCTTCTGACCTCTAAAACCATGAAAGAATACATTTCTGTTTCTTGAAACCCCCAAGTTTGAGGTCATTTGTTACAGAAGCCACAGTAAACAAAAGCAAGGGGTCATTTCTGGGATGGGGAGGTATAATCTGGAAAGGTGTGCAAACAGGCAGACACTAAGGAGTGTAGAAATATTCTAGCCTTGACTGGGGGGTGGCTGCACGAGATACAGAGAGCCAATACTTAAGGAGAGTACTTTATGTACTTTGCTGGGTGTAGGATACCCCTTGATACTCAAGTAAACAACATAAAAGGAGGTAATTTTTAAAAACTGAAAATAAATGCTGTAAGTTTATTCTTTGCTTTTTAATAGATTAAAATACTCATAGTAGTGAATCATTAACAACATTTCAAACACTTAAGATACTATCAAAAATAATACATTGGGAATGTGCGTATTAAACAATGGACAGTCTATATTTAATCTTTAGGTCCATGAATCTTACATTAAAATCAGGTAAAAACAACTACAGATATAAAATGAGGACACATTTAAATATAAAATGAAAAAACAAGAGATTTTCTACGTCTAGCATGTTTCATTATATAGAAGTATCTCAGGGCATCTAGGTTTCTCAGGGGTGAAGCAACTAACTCTTGGTTTCAGCTCAGGTCATGATTTCAGGATCATGAGATAGAGCCCTACGTCAGGCTACATGCTGAATATGGAGCCTGCTTGAGATTCTTTCTCCTTCTCCCGCTGCTCTTCCCTTCTCACTCTTTCTTTCTCTCTCAAAAAAAAAAAAAATTCTCATAGCCCATGAATTTCTGAATAAAAAAGGCGCTATTTAATTATTTAATGGGAGTTAAAAATACCCTAACTAAAAGATTGAATACTACTAAAAAACACACTGCCCATGCATATGGGGAGGAAGATTAGACATTCTCATTCATTATTGTTAGAAATAAAAAATTAGTACAACCTTTAGGGAGGGCAATTTGTCAATATCTGTCAGAAATATAAAAATGCATTACTCCTTGACCTAGGAATTGCATTTCTAAGAAATATACCTCACATATACTCACACATGCAAAAAGAAGTTTGTATAGGTTATTGATTTCAATATTGTTGTAACAGCCAAAGTTTAGAAAACCTAAATATCCATCAGCATGAAACTGTTTGAATATATAACATTCCATCATACAATGAAATGATTGAAGAAGCTCCTTTTATACTGGCGTAGCATGATTTACTATTAAGCTAAAAAAGGTAGAATGTAGAACAATCCCTGTAATATGCTTTTTTTTATATAGATTTCATGTATTTACTTGACAGAGATAGTGAGAGAGAGCACAAGAAGGGGGAGAGGCATGCAGAGGGAGAGGATGAAGCAGGCTCCTCACTGAACAGGGACCCCGATGAAGGGCTCCATCCCAGGACCCTGGGATCATGACCTTAGCCAAAGGCAGATGCATAACCAGCTTAGCCACCCACATGCCCCAATAGACTACTTTTTTAAAGGGATGCTCAGAGGCCCAGTTGTTTGCTTGTAGGGCTTGACTGGTAGAGTAATGTACAGAAGAAACATTTTGCAAAATATTCTGGTATCTTCTGAATTTGAACATTACGTATTCAGAGTAAATAAAGTAAAAAATATGAGCCATATAGCCTATAAATATCCTTCTTTTAAGTTACAAATTAGTGAAGTGAGTAGAAAATTCTTCATCGGACCCAAGTATACATAGGAATCCAGTATAAGATAAATGTGTCACCATATGTAAAAGACAGACTAGTCAATAAAAGTGGTTGGAAAATGTAAAACAAGACCCCTATTTTACTAATCTCATCAAGTCCATTACACATGGATTGGAAAAAATTAATGATAAAAATAAAGGCGTAAAAGTACTATAAAAAATAGGTATCAAGAAGACTAAGAATATATGATAGCCAAAAATCAGAGGAAAAATGATAGGTAGATTGATATACACATATGTAGCAAAAATAAAATTTAAAAGCAAACAACAAAAACTGCAAAATACAAGAGAAAAAATATTAATGTTTATTCAACAAACGTTTATCAAGCAGCTACTAAGTGCTAGAAAACAGGAAATTGAGGTCAATGAAACTGAAACAGCTTTTGCCCTCATGGAGATCTTATAAATAATATGAATACAAATTACACTGAAAGAATTATTTGCAAAGGACACAAATTAATAGAAAGGTCAATAATATATTTAAAATACTCATCTTCACTCAAATCAAAGAATAACTACAAAAGCTATATAAAATCAGATTATTAGAAATTGATAAATTCATCATTAAGAATGGAGGAAATGGATTCCTTCATACATTGTGTGGGAGGCTATATAAAAATATGTAGTCTTTTTACAGGCAAGTCTGACAAGCAAAAAGTAAAACATGTATGGCTTTTACTGGAGCACTTTTGCATCTAGAATCTTACATTAAGAAGAAAAACAATCAAGTGCAGAAGAATTTATATGAGTGAGGATGTTCACTCCAGCATTGTTTATAAGAGTGAAAAAACAAAATTAATCCTCAATGTGTACCACTAAACAGCTGATAAAATGAAATAGGAGGAAATGCAAGGGAATTTTCTGGAGCCATCATAAGGGAAACAAGTTAGTTACAGTCATTAACTAAGAAAGCTACCTATGCCATCATGAGAAAAAAAATAGTTTTTCAAATCTATGACTTTACCTGTAGGGAAATCTTTCCCCATTTTTGAGAAACAACCCAGTCCAATCTTCAATACAAATGGGTTACCCAGGCTGCTGCTGTCTCTCAGCCTAGGACAGGCATGCAATGATCCAGTTAGAGTAACTTGTCTATAGTCAAGGACATCACAGAGGGTGACACTCCATCTCAGATGGCTGACCACCTCCTGACCTTTGGAGAAGACAGAATCCTGTATAGCAAGGCCAGAGTTTTTTTCAACATTGGAATTACTAACGTTAATGGAGAGTAACTGACATATTCAGTCAAATTCAATATAAACTCTGTCCATGACTCAGCAATTCTGTTCCTGATCTACACCCCAAAGAAGTTTTCTCACAAACCCGTAAAGGAGCATCTAAGACAGTATTTGCTGCAGCACTGTACAAGGATCAATAAGCTGACAGTAACCAAATGCCCATTCCTATGGAATGGGTAGATGACTTCACATGGCCCAAAAGGCAGCTAGAAACAATAGATTAACTGCACACATATAAGAGCAAAGATAGTGCTGAACAAAAAACGAAAAAGAAGGATATCTGCAAAACAAAACACTATCCTTCATGCAAATTAAAAGTACAAGCAAATAGAACTGCTATAGACATTTTCCAGATATTAACAAGATGTGCATTAATCCTATCGCATGGTCGCCAGTCTGGGGTAGGAAGACAGTCATGGGAACGGGGAATAGGAATACAATGGCACACACATATATAACTTATAAAGAGGGATATTGTATGGACTAAGGATAATAATATGCCATGGAAGAGGTATATAATTATACTCTATCTGAAGAGAGAAGGAAGGAAGGAAGGAAGGAAGAGACAGAGGCAAGGAGAGAGGGAGGAAGGGAGGTAGGGAGGGAGGGAGGAAGGAAGGAAGGAAGGAAGGAAGGAAGGAAGGAAGGGAAGGGGAGAGAGGAAGAGAGGGAGGAAGGGAGAGAGAGAGAAAGAAAAAGAGAAAGAAAAAGGAAGGAAGAAAGGAAGGGAGGGAGGAAGGGAGGAATATACAGAGGGAGGGAGGAAAAGAGAAAGGAAGGGAAAATGTTACAAAGCAGCACATATAGTATAAATCTATTCGTATGCAATGACGTGTATATACTGTATACATGTATGTGTTTATAGATGTGTGTGCACATGTGTACATATAAAGAGAGATCTGAAAGAATGCTCACCAAAAATGTTCATCAGTGTCACCCCTGGAGTGAGATCTTGTGTTTTTCTTTTTTTAAATATTTCTTTTGTATTGCTTGGCTGTTCCATGAGGGTGTGTTATATCTATAATCTGAAGTGATAGATAGCATAATTTCAGGTATGGGAAGAAATAATGCATGCAGACGCAGCAGATCCCCTCTCCTGGTTTTACTTTCATATAAACGTGGTCTCTAATCATTTCCCTCACTCTCCAGTGTGTCAAACATGAGGCAGATGTGAGAGAAGCGATAGTGATTTCATTTACAAAATATTGAAATGCACTATTAAGATGGATGGAAAATCTATAAGATGCTTCTTCTATAATTAAAAACAATATCTAACCATCAGAAACAAGTTTCCGAGCTTGAAACCAAGCCACAGAAGGAGCCTGAGCCCACAAGGGCCATGCACAGAAATTGCCCTGAGCCATTCACTCTCCTGCCTGCTTTGATTGAGTTGCTTCTGTTTCTACTGTTGGAGTCAGGGTACTCTAGAAAAGCGGCTAATATTTCAGACATGTGTACCCTAGCAAAGTGAAAGGAAGACTTTGGTAACCTTTGGAGCATTTGGCTGTGTGAACAATGAAGGCAATATCACCCACTTTCTTTTCAGAATGCTTGTTTTCCTAACTTGTCTAATGCCCTGAATTTTTCTATTTCACTATGTTTGTGAGTATGCCAATAACGTTATTACAAAATAACGGCTAAGCAAGCATGTATAATATGGGTAAATTTAGCTTAAGCCCAAAACATGTAAATCTCAAATAAAGGTCCCTCATGATTGTATGCACATGGCTGGAGAGAGTAGTGTTGCTAAATATGGTATTCCCTACAAGTAAATTTCAGAGATTCCAACTACCATTTACTAATTTCAGAGTAAACAGATACCAGCTAGCACCTAACAAACTGTCTACATATTCTATCTCATTGATCCCTCTTAATTAAAGGTAATATCTACTTATGAGATGGGTATAATTAGTCCAGTTTTACAGATGAGTAAATTTGAGGTCATTGAAGTTAGGGAGTTTGAGCAAGACCATAAAGGAAACGGATACCAGAGTTGATACACAATTCAGCTATTTTACAGTATAGAAAATCCAAGCATGAGCTTTTCTTTTTCTTGGCACTTACACTGTGCAGGTCATAGCCATATAAACTACAAATCCTCACAAATTAGAGTGCCTACACCCATAAGCTAGATCTCTCCAGCAAAAGTTATTCTACTTTTTATGAGGTCACATCTCTAAAAAGATTATCATAGCAAGTTAGAATTTTAAGAGCAGGCACGTAGTCCCTAAGTTGTTTGAGAGAAAAGATTTTGAGTAGAAAATATTCACTTGGGCTTGCATTATCTATTTCTGAATGTCAAGTCTTCCCTTGTGTAGTTTCTTGCATGCCTCTTGAAACAGCCTAAAGTTCACTTTTTATGGGTAGTAAAAGGAAACAGTTGAGTTGGGATCACATACATACACATGCATACGTAGCATGAAAGAGCAAAATACAGAACGACTGTCTAATCATAATAGAAATGAATAATATCACTGATAATCATAAGCCCTTAACACATAGAATGCCCTGACACTCCCCTTTCCTATCTCCCCAATAATACTTAATCATAACAAAGGAGAAAACAGTTTTTCTATCACATGCATTTCATGTGACATCTTTTTTGGAGCATAAATAAAGTATAAAAATGGCTATTGCTGTGGGGATTGAAAACAAATATGTCACCTTTGTAAAAGTAATTTTCAATGAATTAGGAAAATAGAACATTTCCGCTTCTTTTTAGGAACTTATCCTAAACTCAGCTTGCTCTGTGCTCAATCAGTTGCCCTGTGATACTACCAGGTGCTCAGGCCAAACTAATTTTTTTCTTGGGGATATTATCTCATAATTCAATATGGAATATTCCAAGGAAGATCTTAAAATATTTTCCCAAATAATTTTGAATAATTCTAATTCCCTTTCCTCTGAAAAGCCCTCTTTCTTAATAAGAAATAAAGGTGTTAGAGGAGCAAATCACAAAGCACAGGGTCAATAATTCCTCAGAAATGGTCAATCCAGCAAGTACTTCACTGAAGTTGAGGGTCTAAGTCAAGATTTCTACCTGGGAAGCCATCTCTGTTTCAAAACAACACATTCACCTACCAGCAATGAACCTGAAAACCTGGAGTTCAATTTTCATCATGTTTTAGTTGAGAAACAAAACAAGCTAGAACAACAGTCAACAGATTGCATTGTTGATAGGACATGTACAGGGTAAAACCCTACTAAAACATCTTTGATTATTAGATGGATTTGTTCCATCCTAGGTCAAGTAATTTCCTCTGAAGCTTAAGTACACAGAGAAAAGTCCTGATAAGAGTCAGCATATGAAGCAGACATTAGTCTTGTCCATCAAATATCTTTCACAAAGGAATCTCAGTATACACACAAAACAATAAACTGCTATTATGAAGCAATGAAGCATTGTTGCAAATATTTCTCATAAATTGATTTTGACATTTTAATTTTGTAAAAATTGTCAAAATGAGAAAATAAAGAATTGGCCTAACCCTGTGTCTCAGTCCAGCAGGGTAATAGCACCACCTTGGTTTTCTGTCATCTTACTGGGGTTAACAGCATATGTACTTTGGAGTGGAAGAGTGGAACACTACCGTAGACCACTAAGAACACAAAATTATGTGCTTAAAGATCTGCACTTTTCCTTAGTTGGGACAAAGAATTGTCATTAAATTGGGAAGTCAGTAGGTAGGAGAATTTATGTACTAGGTTCCATGTTAAGTATTTTTCTCATAGTCTCATTTAATCCTCATAATGGCCCCATGATTTAGATGTTTATTCCTCTTTCACACACAAGGACCCTGAAATTCACATAGCTTGTATTCCACTGACTCAGTTTCTTTGCTCTACATCATGCAGGGGCTTTACCCTCTACCTAGCTTTCCAAGTCCAAAGAGAAGTCACCCTTGACTTCTCCGTCACCTACACCAATTAGTCTTAAAGTTCTATGGAATCATTCTTGAGTCTGTTTTCTTCTTTTTATCCACTCTGTCACTGGCATAAATGCAATAGCCTCTAGTCTGACTATGCAACCTGAATTAACTTCCCAAATTGAGGATCAGATTATGTCATTCCCTACTTAAAGTCCTTCAGTAGGCTACCATGGGCTGTAGGGTAAGGTACAAACTCCTTAATAAGGTTTACAACATCACTCAAGATGTTCCTTGCTTGCCACTTCAACTATATATAACTCTAAACATACTTCACATTGCTTTCTGTGTTCCAAGCATAATATAGACTTTTTTCAATTTCTCAAGTGCTCTTTCTTGACCTAGGCCTTGTCACAAGCTATTTTTTTATGCCCAGAGCCCTCCCCAGTGACCTGCTTTCTCTTTGTCCATGTGTCCTTCTAGTCCTGGGTGAAATAGTACATCCTTGGAATGACTTCCTGGCATTTATATAACACTGTTTCTGAAAAGGTGGTCCCTTAACTAACAGCCTCAGCACACCTAGGAACTTGTTAATGACAAATTCTAGGCCCTACCCATGACCTACTAAATCAGAATCTCTGGAGCTGGGGCTCCACAATGTGTGGTTTAATGCTCCAGGTTGGAGTGCCTGGGTGGCTCAGTGTCTGCCTTCAGCTTGGGTCATGATCCCAGGGTCCTAGGATTGAGCCCCACATTTGGCTCCCTGCTCAGCGGGGAGCCTGCTTCTCCCTCTCTTTCTCCCCCTGCTTGTGTTCCCTCTCTTGCTGTGTCTCTCTCTCTGTCAAATAAATAAATAAAATTTTAAAACAACAACAACAACAAATGCTCCAGATGATTCTGATGCTGCTGGAAGTTTGAGACCACTGCACTGTAGGTGAACCCTGACTCATGAGAATTACCTGGAGAGCTTGTAAAAGTACTAATGCTTTAAGCTGTCCTCCAAAGTTTTTGACATTCCTGGTCTAGAATGGAGCTTGGGACTTTTTTTTTTTTTTTTTTTTTTTTTGGTTTTTTTTTTTAAGGTTCTCAATACAATTCTAATGTATAGTTAGGGATGAGGTCTTCTTCCTTAGGCTAATTTGGGTTCAATCTTATTGTTCCCTGTCTTGATACTTGACCCCCTTATTTTCTTCTTTTATTGTCTGGCATCCTTATTAAGAGGGTAGGAATTGAATATGATCAGTTCAAGAAAATCCCAGCATAAAAACCCAGATTCTGTATTAGTCATTCAACTAAAATGTCTTGAAAATTTGAATGTTGAATGGATGTTCACCTAAGACCCCTGGCCAATGATTAATGGTTAAAGTGCCCTCAACCACCCCCATAAAGAAAAAGTCTGTCATTGAAAAAGCTGAATTTGCTTATTTAGATCATCTATGACAAGGTCTTTTAAACTTCAGCTTCATCTATTATTATCAACAGGAATTTAAAAGATTAAAAATAGACTGTCACTATTTAGAAAATATCATCCACCTGTTCCACACTAGGGAATAAAAGTGGTTTCTATATCTCCAGGGTTTTTTTTCCACTTGTCTTAAGAGGGGTGATACCTAGCTGTGCAGGTTTAAATTTCAACCCCATAAATAAAATTTGAAAAATATCCTTTCTTTTGGATATTATTCTCTAGTAATCTCTTCATTTCATGTCTTAACTTTATAGCAAATCAAATTATATGCCAAGCACATCAGTGTGGTATTAATACAAATTATGTTAATACCCATTTTATGCAGTCCAAATATTTGACCACACTATGCTGAAGTTTAAGGTGCAGTTTCTTATAAAGGTAAAGAGAAACATTAAATCATACACAAAATAAGTGTAAAACTATTCTAAGCAGGCTTTGTTTCTTTAAATTTAAAAAAGGATTTGTGTTCTTCCAGGGAGAGAAGTAGAGTTGGGATGTTAAGAACAGGCTTAAAGGAAAAGTTATAAAATGCAAATTTCCTATTGAAGAAAAGGAAAAGTAAAAATGACTTTAGAGTAGAGAGCAACTGATCATCATGGTAACAGGAGTAAACTTGGGATATATTTGGGAGTAAAATAACACACAGCTGGACAGAGCTCACTGCAGAGCAGAGAGGCGGGAGACCTCATCTGTTTTGTTTTGTTTTCCCTTTCTATGTGTGTTCTGATTTGGAAGGAGGAAAGTTCAAAGGATGAGGGCTCAGGGCTGATAGAGAAATACCACCCAAAGGTGAGTTTTTATGCTGGGATTCTTCTTGAACCAATCAAATTCAGTTCCTACCCTCCTAACAAGGATGATAGACAATTTAAAAAAATAAATAAATAAGCGGGTCAAGTATCAATAGAGGGAACAATAGGATTGGACCCAAATTAGCCTAAGGAAGGAGATCTCATCCCTGATTATATACCACCCAATGGTGAGAGTTTCCCTGGACCTTGCCAGGAGTAAGAATGCAGTCCCCTGTAAGCATACTGGCTGCTGTTCTTGTCACCTCAGCTTACTGACTGATTTGGTTAATGGCTGGAGAGAGAAGACAGGGAGAAGTGCCTCTCAGATGGGCTGCAGTAAGTCTTTGGTCCTGCAGTACCAGGATTCCAAACTCCTCGGTTCCTCAATAGTTTAAGGGTGTATATTATCAAAGCAACTACAGGTTTCAGTAGACTGTTCAGCAGAAAAGCAAAGAATGAGCTAACCCCAGACAGTATGCCAGGGACAGAACCTGCTATATAATTCCCAGGACCAGTGAAAATGTGGACCCACTGCCCAAAAATGATTAAGATATTTAAGATTGTAATAGAAGAACATGAAACGAAGCCTGAGTTCCTTCTCAGGGTAGGATCCTGTGAGTGCGCAGGTCTCTTGTCCATCAAGGCAGCCCTGGTCAAGAGTTCCAGCTTTGAAAAATTGGGAGGTCAAGAAATAGTACATGATTCTCCACAGCCAATACTGATACCCAAAAGATGTCTGGCTTCCATACTTTCTGCTCCAATTGTGATATCCTGTATCTATATCTAGATTTTATAATAAGCCTGCATCTAGAATTTATAAGTTCTATTTTACTTAAAGAGTTTATGTTGTTAAGATGTCAAATAATATGTTAAAATTGTATTAATATATTTAGAAGAAGAGAAGCAGGCCGCCTGTTTTGTAAGCCAAGAGGACAAAAATGCTTTTCGTTGATAAACCAAGAAACCGGCGGGTATAAGTATATTATAATTCCCTGCAGAAGACAAACAGAGTTGGAAGGGAAAGCAGGAAAGAAAAATGGATGTCCTGCTGGTAGAGCTTATATTCAGAAATATGTAAATCCACCAAGTAGCAGAAAATGTGGCATTCTTACTTTTGTATGTCTAATCTAGCATAGAGGCATACAGTCTGGCTATGTATCACCTCACAATAAAAGTTGGATTGAATGGATGAATAATTTTTCAGATGGAAAAGAAGATGGACAAGACTTGAGGAAGCATATTGCTTTGCTTTTATTACAAGCTGAAGGAAGGCAGTCCAGGGGCATTAGTATGTGATAGAATTCCCCCCCAGGGGCATGCATACCCCCTGATTATGTTGCAAATGTGCTGAGATAATCACCCACTCTGCCCTTACCCTTTTGTCCCTGTGTGTGCTGTACACACTTTTTTTTAATCACTTTCTAGATGGGTGGTGGTGTTTAGAGGTTGGAAAGCAGCAGTTATAACTTATAGAGATATACAGGAACCCCAGTGGCATTACCTAGCTCCTGGCTGTGTTTGATGAAGTAGTGTGTGCTCTATGGAGAGTGTGATAAAGACAGTGAAAGGAAACACTTCATGACTCTACCTTGGCAAAAGGACAGGTAGCTAAAAACGAAAAGAATTGCCAGCGCAGGGGTGTCTGGGCGGCTCAGTGGGTTAAAGCCTCTGCCTTCGGCTCGGGTCACGATCTCAGGGTCCTGGGATGGAGCCCTGCGTGGAGCCCTGCATCGGGCTCTCTGCTCAGCAGGGAGCCTGCTTCCCCCTCCTTTCTCTGCCTGCCTCTCTGCCTACTTGTGATCTCTGTCTGTCAAATAAATAAATAAAACCTTAAAAAAAAAAAAAAAAAAGAATTACCAGCGCAGTTCCAGTAGACAAGGAGGGAAACCTGGGAATACCTAATGCTAATTACCTAACATAGGTGAAGAAAGGCCAGCCCTGTCACATGAATATCTTTCAGTGCTCATTTTTGAAATATTTCCAGAATACACTGGCATGGGTTAAAATGAGTTGAAACCTAGAAGAAACAGGGCCTCTGTGTCCTGGACATTTATTTTTTGCCAGTCCCCTTGCATGCAGAATATTCGAAAGTGGAACAGATACTGATGCAGAGCAGACAGTAGCCTTGTTCCTTCCTGCTCTGTCTAAATATAACTAATGCAAAAAGGCGTTTTTAAAAAAGTTTATAAAGAATTCATTGCCCAAACTTCCTAATGAGAAATTTAACTAAATGTTCACATCCTTCTATATTATGTGTACTTTTCTTTCTCTACTGTCATCAGCCTCCCCTTCTTCAACATCATTGCCCTTGTCCTTGTTAATAATATTTGTTAATTGCCTTTGTACTCCTAAATGAAGAAATATAGGTTTCAACAAAAGAACAAGGAATATAATCATTGGCCTCTAAGAAATTTAAATCTAGGATACAACTTTTGACAAAGAAGAATGTATGAAATATAGAATGGCAAAATTTATGTAAACTGACAAATAATCTCAGACCATAATATTTATATATGTGTAATTAACAGTGCTGATAGAACCCTACAATAGTGAGGCAAATGACCCACCTGGTGGGTGAGCTTCTTAATTTGTTTATAGCTCTTCACCCACTTTTAGTACTTTAATCTTTGAAGGATCTCTTCCTTGGGTTTCAAAGATGAAACTTACAGCCTAGTTTTACCCAGTGCCCTTTTTTAATGGGAAAAATTTTGTGCCTGCCATCAGTTTTTACTCAAAAAAAGGGGGGGAATGACAAATAGTTCATTGTGTTCCTCTCCAAAAAGATATGAAACATAAAGCTTTGCCCTTGGTTACATGACAGACCACATCTTTGTAGCTTGAAACATTTTACCATTGATTTTTGGCTCTGTTAATGCAGTATGTAAGAAGTTATATACACCAGCTTATTAGAAATTTATTAGTAAGCTCCAAGATGGTGCCAGGAAAGGTTCGTTTCTAAGAGTGTTAATGCTCTTCTGGACTAATAGTATACTGCTCAAAACTAGTTTTAACTAAAGTCTTTCTTTTTTCATAATTTAAATGCAAAAGGGCAGCAAACACTTTTAAAATATGACTTAAGACATTTTTCAGTAATGAACAAAATTGTATTAGATTGATTTCTTACCTTATGGACCAAGACATACATTTTAATAAAAAAAAAACATCCAGAGTGTTTAAATGTTCCTATTTAGAAAGATTCATTGGAGTGAAAGAAATATGCCTGTAAAAAAGAAACAGGTCTTACAAAATGAATTAATTTTTTTTAAGCCACAAGATGAACTGACCTTTTGAGAATAAGTGAATTTCAACTAACAAACTATCAGGCTGCTATTATGATTCCAGGGGTGTTATTTGAAATAATTAACCACTGGGAGCTATGGCATAAACTAGTGAGAATGGATCTGTGTCCCAGAGCTAAAGCAGGAGGCTCCATACGAACCAAGTGTTAATCTTCAACTTGCTAGAATTCAAGAAATATCAGTGATCCCAGAGTTTCCCAGGAATGCTAGAGTAGCATTGGAGGGGTGGGAGGGAGCTCCCAGGGGCTCAAGACAACAACTATTCACCAACTAGTGTGGAAGTATTTTGATGTTTTAACTACTGTAGAGCCAAAAGCTGCTTACTGATTGATGTCACATGATATGATTCTCATCAAGGAGATGTTGTTTACTACTCAATGAAGTTCTACCTATTCTGGCTTGGGTTTATATAGCCCAGCAGATCAGCATTCTCACAGCAGTGTGACTCCAGGTGTATGCACACCTTTCCCAGTGAGTCAGATACCAACCATGACTAGAGTTCATTTGTTATAGAAGGAAAAACCAGGGGCGCCTGGGTGGCTCAGTGGGTTAAGCCTCTGCCTTCGGCTCAGGTCATGATCTCAGGGTCCTGGGATCAGGCCCCACATCGGGCTCTCTGCTCAACAGGGAGTCTGCTTCCCTTCCTCCCTCTCTGCCTGCCTCTCTGCCTACTTGTGATCAAAGCCTAGTAATGACACTTCACTGAACAGTATGTCCTCTGCTTTAACCAAGATCTCAGATGGTCCAAAATTCAAGAGTATGGGGACAACACACCTGGCTAATCTTGCAACAAAAGTCAACCACCAACAAATGAAATAATAGTAAATATAATCAGTCCCTTAATACACTCATTTTCCTCCCACAAATCTTGTATTTCATTCTATGAAGATATGAGATATGATATTCCATTCTATGAGATATGAGTGTTCTTGTATTTATGTATAATAAGAACAGGTCTCTACCAGATACTTGTATGAAATTCTCTGGGAGAAAACTGAATGAGTGGCTGTTTTGAGAGAATGAAATAGTATGAGTTTGGAGTTTTTTTAAACCCTACAGGAGCTATGCTAATTCAAGTAAAAGAAAATGTTGGCATTGTTTTTAATTTAAACACTTTGCTGAAATAAATCTCAAATGATTAAAAACAGCATGATCATATGCTTATTTTTATAGTTATACATGAAAACATGTTAATAAAATATCAGAACAAATTATAATATGAAACCATTTTTAATTAAATTTTTCTAATGCATCCATATTCATTAAATATTTTTTACCCTTTGGTGTCAGTAATTCCCTCCTGGCCCATCCCACTTACTAGTTTAGAAGGCTTATTAAAAAGAAAATAACTGTTTTCTGTTTTATGCTGGAATACAGTGATATTGCTCAGTTTTTCATCAACCACTATGAGGACTTGGGCCTATAAGTATTTTGTCTTCACGAATTTCTCATGAGAGCATTTTGAAACAATTGTGCCAAAAACAGTGTCTGCATGAGCCATGAAAAAAATACCAAAATAAGACATTTTTGTTAGTTGTCCTTAAATGAAGCAAGTTGGGACAAGAAGGCAATAAACGTACTAAAAGTACTAATCTGTTTGCACAATAGCTATGAACAAATTAGATTTGAGTCAAATTGTTTAAAGAAATCATTTTGTGGGCTATGAGAGTGTCTATCTGAGTGATAGGTATGTCTCCCTGCGGGCCAGCTGCCCCTATGGTCAGTTGCATACCTAGACTCAGTATAATTACATGTGCATGTTTCATGTAAGTTGTAAATACATGTTGGTAATCATTTGTTCCAATCCCACAAGTACTGGAAGGGTTATTATTAGAGGCATCAGCACCCTGGAGCTCTTTCATTTCATTACGCTGATGTCGGAAATGCTATGCAAGAGATCAGGACCTCAGACTCTGACACGAACACCATTAGAGAAGCAGATTTGGGCATTAATTCACACTCAGAACATTTAGTAAGTCCCCTACATGAAGCTGAGCACTGTGGGTAACACAGCATGTTTTCAGTTCAGGACAAAGACTTATATACTTGAACCATAAATTTTAAAAGACGAGTTACCAAGCCATTCAAGAAAATCACAAAGTAGTGTCTGTATCAAGTGAAAGAAGAAGGAGACACACATGTTGTGATGAGCACTGGGTGTTATAGACAACTAATGAGTCATTAAACACTATATCAAAAACTAATGATGTACTATACAGTGGCCAACTGAACATAACAAAAAGTAAATTAAAAAAAAAGAAAAACTATATATTTTCTGATAGGAGAACTCTGCATCAAAAAGATTAGGGAAGAACTATAGAACTTATGGGAATTTATCTGGATCTTGAAAGATATGTAGGATGAACCACTATAAAAACAAAACTATACTCAGATCTTAGCCATCCGCCTATACAACCAAATTAATTCAAATACTCATTAAGTGCCATATTAGTTTCCTGGGGCTGCTGTAACAGTCACAAACTGGGGAGCTCAGAATGACAGAAATTGATATTCTCACAGTTCTGGAGTCTTGAAATCTGAAATCCAGATGTCAGCAGGTTTGCTTCCGTCTCAAGCCTGGGAAGGAGAATCTACCCCAGGACTCTCTCCTAGCTTCCGGTGACCTCAGTCATTCTTTGGCTTGCTGGTGGCATTCTCCTTGGATCTTCACATCATCTTTCCCTGCTGAATGCCTGTCTCTGTGTCCAAATTTCTCCTTTTTGTAACGACACCAGTCATAGTGGATTGGAGCCCACCCTAATGATCTCCTTCCAACTTGATTAACTCTGTAAAGACCCTATTTCTCAATAAGGTCACATTTTCAGGTACTGGGGGTTAGGACTTCAACATGTCTTTTTGTGAATGACATAATTCAACCCTTAAGAAACATTTACTAGTGGCCAGTTACTCTGTGAGACATTTACAAATGATTAAAACAGAGATTCTGCCCTGTTGTGTTTAATAATCTGGCAGACATAATAATCGCAGAGATAAATAGCTCTGGAAGAGCAATGATAATTGATTGATTGCTAGCTCTATGCCTGAGGCTGTTCTAAGAGTGATCCCCAGCTTGGCCCATGCCATACATCTCTCACTTCCTTCTTGGGCTTCCCTGATCTGCAACTTGGAATTCAGGAAGCATCCACCTGCACTCATGTCCATGAAACCCAACAGTGGAGGGGCATCCACTACCGTTCTTAACTGATGGAGACAGAAACCAATAAATCATGTTTCCCCTTTTTGTCTCCTGGGGGTACAATTCTGAGACACTGTTCATAAGGCTTTCAGAGGATCCCAGAGTCAAATGTCATTTAACCATTGTGCTGGCCAACTCAATCATGCATCCTACTGTCTTTTTCTCCTTCCTTATTTTATTCTCTTCTCATATACTTACTACTCCCCAAAATCACAATCCCAACTAAACTACCTGCACTGAAGCCTTGGCCTCAAGTCTCATTTTCAAGAAAATCCTTGTAGTCTAAGGCATTTGGTATCAGATTTTATTATTCCAGTTCCAAAGATGGCAACAACTGACTTCTAAATGACTTTTTCAAAGCCATGCACCTTTAGACATACCCAGAACTGGCACCTACATCTCTTAGCTTCATGAAGATCTTCCTCACAAGAAGTCATTCAATCTAAAACTCTCATTTACCACCTATCAGGTATAAGCACGTCGAAATACATTTCATGAAAGAAAGCATTTTCTATCCTTTCCATACCATCACCTCTGGCACAGAGGAGTGGTAGCTGGTCCCAGTTGCCAGCACCACAGAACAATTTTCTCTAAAAGCTTAAGAATAATTTTACCTGAAGTGGATCTAAAAAAGCAAGCCATAGAAGTAAAATGCAAATGTTCTGTCTCTTAGGGTCCTTCCATTACACACACACACAAAAAAAAACTACAACAACAACAAGAACAAGAATTTCAACAGAGGAGAAATTAACTAGAACCAAAAAGAAAAAGAAGAGTAGAGACATCTGACTCAAAGGCAAGCCTGCTTGAATTGCCTCTGCCACCACCCAATTAAAAGTTGAAGCACGGGAGTCTTTTGAGACCTCTCAAATTGTTCTCCGATTATTGCTGGAGAATTTGCTGCTTTAGAGAAATAAATATACGAATGAGGTGCTTCCTCCCATGATGTCCAGAGCCTGTATTTTAAAAGATTATAATTTATAAAAGATTTTTTATTCAGAATTCAGAAGGGTACATTTCCCCTGAATGGACTTTTTTTCTGTGAAGGTCACCTCAAGTTCCATAATGCAGGGAGCCTGTATTCTCCTGGTGGCACTAGAAGCCACGTACGAATGAACCAATTGCCATCTAGATTAATTAGAGTGGAAGATGTCTCAAAAGAATTCCATTATCACTATATATTCCATTACGATGCTGTAGTATATAGATAAAAATCCTGTTTTATCACAATTGACATCCAGAACAAGACTGAGAATTACAGGATTTTTTTTTTAAAACATACTATTTCATTCTTTTATTTGACCTTTTCCCCAAATTTTATGATTCATTAATTGTCAGTGGTTTTTGGATAATGCAGTTTGTAATACTTTAATTTTCTTCCTGCCTTTTCTGCTTATGGAATTGTATGCCTACTCTGGATTAGGTAGATGAGTATTACATAGCTGCACTGAGCAAAAGGTACTGTCCAGCAATGTTGGAGATTTCTATAAAGAGGCAAACCCAAGAAAGTGCTATGAGAAGGTTAACCCTGCAACGTGTCCTCCTGTTAAACCAGTCTTTGCCTTTAAACCAGTTGAAACCTCAGTCTTTTGGGAAACTGAATCCTCAGTCTTTGGGAAACAATGCAGTGATAGAGGTTTTCACGCATTTGGGGAGCTTGTTGCGTGAAGAGAGACAGATGGAAGCAACTTCCAAGAAAATACTATGTGCTGTAACCTCAAGAAGATTTAGAAGAGGGGAAAAAGCCATTTTCAAAGAGCCTATTTTCAAAGCACATGCTTCCCTTGGGGATAAGATAAACTTCATTTTATCTTTTTCTGTTATAGAGACAAGTTTTCATAGTCCCTATGCTGAATGAAGCATATAGTACCATGCTCATAGACAGCTGTCCTCATGTGCAAAAAAGAATATTTGGAGATGGGTAGCTATTACTGTAGCAATGCTAGTTGGTGGTCTTAAGTGCTTGATGAACTGCTAGTTTTGACCTTGTCAGTAAATTAAAATCTAAACCTTAGTGTTTGTAACAGCTTTCTTTGCATGCCTCTCAACCAGATCTTGTGCAATTTCTGGTTTTAAGAGATGAAGTCCAAGCTCTGTGTCGTGATTTCTCAGTGTCAGACTGTTTGGGACAGGATCATCCCCGTGGTCGTGGAGATTGTCATGTGCATTGTAGGATGTGGAACAGCGTCCTTGGCTCCTACCCACTGGTTACCAGAAGAACTCAACCAACCCATTACACCTCCAAACATTATAAAATATCCCCCAGGGGACAAAATCACCCCAATTGAGAATCATCATTTTATGTTAATAACATCCCTCTTGGAAGGGTTTTAAGGCCTGTGTCTGTGTGTATGATACACCATGAGCATACAGAGTTCCCTGAAGAACAATATTCTCAGACAATATTTAGAGCTGACAAGAACAACGGCAAAGGAATATTGAGGGGTAGCTAAGCTCTTGCTCCTGGCTCCCACATGTATACAAGCCCAATGGTTTTTACTCACAACACCTTTGACACCGAATGTGCCGGGGGCAGGGGAGGCGGGGAGCGGAGTTCCACCCATCTATTCTCCAACTCTCTGAACACCAACTGGGTCTCCAATTCTCTGCTGACACTAACTACCCAGAGTTAGCACAGGTCCTCCAGGTTAAGGGCTCAGTCCCACAAGACTGCCCCCACTTGAGATAACTATCACTGATCAGAGACTTTTACTTCTAACCTATTGGCTATAAATGGGACGTTTGCACAACCTCCTCACAGGTTTGATAATTTGCTAGAATAGCTTACAGAACTGAGGAAAGTGCTTTACCTACTATTACCAGTTTATTATGAAGAATACACCTCACCAACAGCCAAATGGAAGAAATGCATAGGACCAGCCTTTCTTTTCTTTTTCTTTTTTTTTTTTTAAAGGGAGCACAAGCAGGGGGAGCAGCAGAGGGAGAGGGAGAAGCAGGCTCCCCGCTGAGCAGGGAGTCTGAGGTGGGGCTCCATCCTAGGGCTCTGGGATCATGACCTGAGCTGAAAGCAGATGCCTAATGACTGAGCCATGCAGGTGCCCCCATAGGACCAGATTTGTGGAAAGGTACACAAGCTTCCAAGACTTCTCAGGTGCACCATCCTCCCAGCGTCCCAATGTGTTCATCAACCCAGAAGCTCTCAACATCACTTTATTTAGGGGTTTTAATGAAAGTTCCATTACCTAGGCATGACTGACTATATCAATCTTCATCTCTCTCCTCCCAGGTTTCAGGGTGGGGCTGAAATTTCTAACTCTCTAATCCTAAAACTGGTTTTTCTGGCCATGGTCCTAAAGCTATCTAAGAGACCCCAGGCACCACTCATTTCATTAGCATACAAAAAGGCATTCCTATCACTCCAGAGATTCACCGAGAGAAAGTCTTGTAACTAGAACCGGGGATTGAGACCAAATACAACAAAAATAGCCGTAGGACCCATTCCGTGGGTTGCCTCTTTGTTTTCTTGACTGTTTCCTTTGCTGTGCAGAAGCTTTTGATTTTGATGAAGTCCCAAAAGTTTATTTTGGCTTTTGTTTCCTTTGCCTTTGGAGACATATCTTGAAAGAAGTTGCTGTGGCTGATATCGAAGATATTTGCAAATGACAGTACAGACAAAAGATTGATATCCAGGATCTATAAAGAACTCCTCAAACTCAATACACACAAAACAGACAATCATATCAAAAAATGGGCGGAAGATATGAACAGACACTTCTCCAATGAAGACATACAAATGGCTATCAGACACATGAAAAAATGTTCATCATCACTAGCCATCAGGGAGATTCAAATTAAAACCACATTGAGATACCACCTTACACCAGTTAGAATGGCCAAAATTAACAAGAAAGTACACAACGTGGGTTGGAGAGGATGTGGAGAAAGGGGAACCTTCTTACACTGTTGGTGGGAATGCAAGTTGGTGCAGCCTCTTTGGAGAACAGTGTGGAGATTCCTCAAGAAATTAAAAATAGAACTTCCCTATGACCCTGCAATTGCACTACTGGGTATTTACCCCAAAGATACAGATGTAGTGAAAAGAAGGGCCATCTGTACCCCAGTGTTTATAGCAGCAATGGCCACGGTTGCCAAACTGTGGAAAGAACCAAGATGCCCTTCAACGGACGAATGGATAAGGAAGATGTGGTCCATATACACTATGGAGTATTATGCCTCCAGCAGAAAGGATGAATACCCAACTTTTGTAGCAACATGGACGGGACTGGAAGAGATTATGCTGAGTGAAATAAATCAAGCAGAGAGAGTCAATTATCATATGGTTTCACTTATTTGTGGAGCATAACAAATAGCATGGAGGACATGGGGAGTTAGGAGAAAGCATTTGGGGGAAATTGGAAGGGGAGGTGAACAATGAGAGACTATGGACCCTGAAAAACAATCTGAAGGGTTTGAAGAGGTGGGGGGGTGGGAGGTTGGGGGAACCAGGTGGTGGGTATTAGAGAGGGCATGGACTGCATGGAGCACTGGGTGTGGTACAAAAACAATGAATACTGTTATGCTGAAAATTTAAAAAAAAAATGATTAAAAAAAAATAGCCCTAGGACCTCTACCACTAGAGAAATTATAAGGGATTCAGGAGGTCTGTGCTAGGAACTAGGGAGGAAGACCAAATATATATCTATTTCTTATTAAATCACAATACCACAAGTAATCCCAATTTGCTCTATTCATCAGCAAGATTCTTACCCGGCAGTCCCTCTCTGGCTTAGTCCCTTTCAAGGAATAATTTCCTGTCCCCAGGCAGATGGTGGTCCAGGACACACCCAGAGAGCATCTTTTTTTTTTTTTTTCTCCTGAAGGGCCTTTCAGTGACAACTGGGAAAAGTGATCTTAAATAGCCAATTTAGGGCTGGAAAGAGAGGAATTTCATAGAATTTAAAGTTGAATAATAGAAAACCTAAGAACTATGAAAGCTTAAATAAATCTGTGGCCAAAAATAAGAAAAGAAAGATTGGAAGAGAATTGCACAATGGAGAAGTGAGATTTCCCTGGTACCTGAAAGCGTAATACCTACTCCTAAAAGCAAGCCAAGAAAGATATATGTTAGACTTTATTATAAAATAAAAGTAGAAGGGAAAATGCTACAGCTCTAGTACAGTACATTTAAGGTGCTCAAATAACTTAAAAATAAATAAAGGTCTTGACTTCTTGGCACTACTTCAGCATATTCCTCTCTTCTTCTGAGAGCGTGTGCCTTTGGGTCTTCAGAAGGGAAACAAACACAAGTGCGGAGGTCACCGTCTTCTTTTTTTTTTTTTTTATTATTTATTTGACAGACAGAAATCACAAATAGGCAGAGAGGCAGGCAGAGAGAGAGGAAGGGAAGCAGGCTTGCTGCTGAGGAGGTCACCGTCTTCTAAAAGAAATATATTTCAGTACTACTTTCCCCATTTGAAAATAATGTTTTATTTCAACCTATTAGCTTTCTATCTTAAAGCCAGGAATCAAGTATAAAACGTTTCAAAGAGCTTGGAACACATTTTATGAATAGTCTGGGATCTGAAGACTGAAATTCTTAGATTTTCTGAATCCACAATTTTAATATCTCTTATTAAAATTCCATTGAAGGTGAATGCAATGAAATTTATGTAAGTGTAGAATGTATTTAATTTTTGTGTCCAAACTATCAAAAAGTGAGTTTATACTGTCTTTAATTTTGACACCTTCTGTGAAGGCAGGTATTTTCCTGGTTTGAGCTACTGGGTACGAAATCCAGAAATCCATAACCTTAAGACCCTTATGATAAGGTCACTTGCTGATGAGGAAATAAGCTATCAGCCTTGTTTGGGCGAGTGGTTTCAATATTGATGTCTCTTAGGAAATGTGAGCATCAAATTTTGGATTTAGAAGTCATTTCTATAAAAGTTAATTACCTCTTTTTGGTGGTGTTCCCTTTGAATGACATTCAGGAGAAATAGGACGGTCTGAGCTGATACAAAATACTAGATGACTTTGCAAGAGGAAAATTATTTTCTTTACGGCTGTGGGTAACTAACACTGTTAACTAATATTAATTAACTGCCTGGAGAGAGGCCCCGCAGCTGCATGAAATTAGTATGATACTCGCCTACCGAGTCCCTGGGCTCCTGCGATACTGGTCAGGAAAAGGAGGAAATAAAGGCTTCTGAACTCCACTGGAAAAATAATATGCTTTCTGATAATTTTAAGCTAGAAAGTAGTACTTAATCTTAGCATTTTCATCCTCATTCTGCCAATCTGCGGAAAGATAGGAAGCCAGTGTATCTCTTGGTCCCAGTTCCCAGACACCCTCCACGGTCCTCTCAAGCATTTCTGGCCAAGCCTCTGGCTGCTCCACATTTCTCTCCTTTCTTTCTCCCTCCCAGTTGTGCTCTTGAATGGGCACACATCTGTTTAAGAGAGCAGAAGAATTCGAAAGTAATTGGTGTCTTTCTTGGAACACTAACTCGTGTATTCATTTAACCAACACTCTATTTGGCACCTTCAAAGAATTCAGGAAATACATAAGGTCTGGAACATCCGTCTCCAAATTGGCAGCTTCCTCAGTGAGGGACTATTCCAAACTGAAAACTAGCAACTGCCAGAAATTAAATTTAAATCAAATTGTGCATTCCTTAGTCATAAGAATATAAGTTTTATGTATTCAACTGTATTAGCAGCAGACATTGATTCTAACGCCATGTTTTCACTGTCATGGGAGGCTTGAGCTCAGTATGGCCCCTGTTCTGGTCTCCTTATCTTTCCTTGGTTTGGGGTCTTGGAATCCCAGTTATGTAAAGATTACCCCTTTCAGCAGTACCAGAATGTCCGCCATCACACTCAATTCACCCTGCTGGTTCTGACACTTCTAGGACAAGAGAAAAGACATGACAAAAATACAAAGACAGGCCATGAGTAAGCTCTAATACAAAACCCACAACTGCCCTGGACTCCTGCAAATAAATTGACCATTACTAGACAGAGCTAAATACCCTGAAGGTTTTATGTTGAGATGCAATTCAAGCCCCGTAGCAGATAGATACCTAAGGGAAGTGCAAGAAGACTTGGGCCTTATGTTTTCCTTGTTAATCAGAATCTTAGAACTTCAGATCATCTCAGCTATCTGCATAACACATAAGTATTCGCACATCAGATAGGATACTGAATATGTTGGCAGGGTTTTATCCATCTTGACATGAAATCAAGTGATAGAAGGAAAATTGGGGCTGGCTGGTTCTGTGAGGAAAGGAAGACTATGCGGTCTACAGGTGAGTTTGTGGAGGCTCCAAATTTGAATGCAGGTGGTCCTGTCTTCCTTGCACTGGTACTCTCAAATTTTTGCACAGACTGATGGGAGTGGTTGAAAGTAAATAAAAGCAGATTTACTTATTGTCTTCCTACCTCTTACATAATTAAAGAAATGTGTATATATATATGCCCCTAAAAAGTCATTTGTTTTTTTTCCCAGCATAGTGGGAGTTCTAGTAGAATTAGAATAACAATTATTACTTAAACAGATATAATAATTGAAACCAGGATGGATAACCCCTAAGTGACCTACTTACCTTCAAAAGTAATTCCTGGCAATTTGCAGAATAAAACAGTGGACCCATTGTTTCCTTTATGATAAATTCAAAATTGAAAAATGAAAGGAAAGGTTTTAAAATTAACTCTAGTACATGTCTGACTTTTTCTTTTAAATTAGCCTTTCAGGCAATCCCAGAATGTTATGCACAGGGACACCTTACAATGATGATGGTCTCTTGGAAAGATATGAAGATTTAGATTTAGATTAATTTAGATCTATCATTTTCCAAAGCAGATTATCTGTTTAATTGAAGAAACCATGTCCTCTTGACTAGGACAGACCATTACCTGGAGAAACCTCAGAACAACTGAAAAAAAAAAATCTTCATATTTCAAAAATCTCCATGTGGCAAAGTGTTGAACTGCATAGTTTTACTTTATTTCATGTAAATGACACTCTTTGAAAAGTCTCTCTAACTGTAAAGACATGAATGGAATCCTACTTGAAAGGCTTAATTGAAGATGCCACACAGTGAATCCTCTTGGGAAATGAATATTTACGTTATTACGTAATTTTGTTTTGTTTTGTTTTGATTTCAGCATTGGTTTTTTTCACTGAAAGTTATGCAATACATTCATATTTGATATGTTTTCTCAACATATTAATTAAATCTTTAACAAGGCTAAACGGCAGGTCTTGTTTTAGTACCTGGAAGAGATGAACAGTATTTTGTTACATCTACTTTCCTCTTTCTGGAAGCCAGCTGCACTGGGGCAGGTTGGGATGGCAAAAAATGCTTAAAGTTCTTGCAGGTCTGAGATCATAGGTTCTGGGTTGGAAGTCCACATCAGAGCATGAATTAAGGGCAAACATAATGGATAAGAAGCTAGTGAAAAGGGCCAAATGGGTGTGGTCAGCAAGGGGTTTTGGGTCCAAGGGAAATGGATCAGCCTGACAAAGAGCTTATGGAGAAAGGGCAATTTTTTGACAAGCTGGGCAGGTCTCTCAGGGCTCACTGTGGAATTGCTCATCACCTCACTCAAGGTGCCGTAGATTCCCCCAAAACATGGCATTGTCCTTATCACCAAATATCTTACGGAAGCTATAGGGGAAGGGTGAATGTTGCTAAATTAAAACAGTAAGTCCATGAAATTGTGGAGTCTCCTCCTTTGCAATTTCCAAACATAATCACTTGAAATCTGGGATCTTCTCTAACCGAATTATGAAAATCCCTTTCAAAAGAAATTTGAATCTTGAGGTTGTATGAAGTGTGACTCACTGACAGATGTACAGTTTTCTATCTGCACTCATATCCACACCTTTAAATGCAGAGAATGACTCAGTCTGTAGCCACTAGTTTTTGAGAAGCCTCTGCAAGATGGTGCATAAACAAGGCCTACTGGAATTACTCCCAATGACTTTCAAATTCAGTAACTATTTTATTGTGTGAAGCTGTTAGGGAGAATTAAAATCTCTGAAGAACCTCAGTACACCATGGTGCCACCCCACGGAGTAATGATTGCTCCTAAAGGCTAATTTGATTATGTGCCGCCATTAATGCTGAAATGGGAAAGTTCTAAGACACTGTCAGACTCCAAATAACTCCTCTCTATCCCCCAAGTTCACTTGTATTTAAGTTGCTGAAAATACCCACTGTGTCTTATTTAAAGGCCTGATGCTCTCATGGCTTAAACTTTAGGGAGCATGTCTAAGTTGCATTAAGCTTTTCAAAGAATGGCCACCTTGTAATATACTCACCTGCCACCTTGCTCCAGCAGTGAGGGCTTCCAGGTCGTGTAATCTGACAACCAGACCAGGGATATGAACATGGTGGAGGTGGAAAGAAGATGCACTTGAGCAACACCAGATCTTAGGTAACACTGTCCGTGCCATAGAACAGGCAGGAAACCCATTAGGGAGAAAGAAAGGAAGGTTTGACATCAGAAAACTTGGATTCAAATCACAGGAACCTGGCTTTGGACCAATCAATCTCTTTAGGTCCCAGACTCCATACCTCTAAACAGACAAATCTGTCTCATGCAGAGCCACAAGAATCTCAACAGACACATAATAAATGTTACTGTAGATGCCCAATAAATGGTAGCACTCTTTGTTACTATAATTACGAAAAAACTTGAACAATTGCAAAAACTTTTGCTTTGGGGTTATTCAGAACTAGAAAATTCTACAGAGAAAATATGCTTGTTAACATGGTCCAGGACAAACCAATCTTAGCATCTTGTTACTGCTTGCCTTATGGGGGTGGGGCTGGATAGGGATATACAAAAGAGGGACTAGAAGCACCGCATAGTGAACGAACCAAAGACAATCCAGATAAAGCTAATGAGATTATTTTTTCTCAAACTTTAAGAATGTATCCTTCTTGGGGCACCTGGGTGGCTCAGTTGGTTAAGTGTCTGACTCTCGGTCCTGAGATAAAGCTCTGCATGTGGCTTTGTGCTAGGTATGGAACCTGCTTAAGAGTCTCTCCCTCCCTCTGTCCCTCCCCCCAATACCCTCACTCTTGCATGCACAGGTGTGCACACACTCCCTCTCTAAAAAAAAAGAAGAAGAAGAAGAAGAAGAAGAAGAAGAATGCATCGTACTTACAATTAAGCTAGATATTCTATAATTCTCAACTAAGCTGTGTTGAAGTCCTCCAAGTCTGTTTCTTTTCACTTCCTTTGTTCTGATTCCTGATTCTGGTTTCCCTCTGCTCCCTCCTCATGTTGATCATATCTGTGTGTCTGTAGGTCAGTCTGTGGGTAGTATAATGCATGAGTCCAGGGAAGCAAGAAGCAAACTGAAAAAAATGATGTGCCAGGCACGATATTGGCTAGATGTTTTACATGCATTTGTTCAACTAATCTTAATAATAATCTTGAAAACATAGTATTATCCTTTTACACACACACACACACACACACACACACACACACACACACAAACTGTTTTTAACTTAAAAAGGTATCTGAAGGTCTCATGGAAAGTTGCTTCTGAAATCAGAATCTGAATCTGGTCTCATTCACTACCTTCCTAGGGCTGGTGTGAAACAACCATTCTAGCTGACTTCCCTAAATTAGAACCATATGTTTATTTTGTTCTTCTTTCCTGGTGTTTCCCTGAGTTTCATGTGAACCCAGTGATAGCAGATCAGAGGCACCACTTTTGTTATAACCCTGTTAGATCTGAGATGGGCTTGAAAGATCCAAAGAGAACACTGGACTAGAAGAGTCTCCAGTGTCCCCCTAAATCCCTGCTAATGACCGTAGCAGAGGCTCGGCCTTTGGGGTGGCCCATTCATATTTTTGTGTGATGTTTGAGTACCATATAAGCAAATATTGGCTTCCTTGATTGGAAGTAAATCATTCTAATGATGTTTGTGAGGATCCTTTTCCAAAGCCATCATGTTGATCTGTCTGTCATGATTTGGTTCTATTTCATTATAATCTATCTGGCAGAGACTGCCTTTTATTCACCCAGCTTTTTCCTTTCCTGCTTTGGCGTGAAACTAGACGAATGTTCCCCAGCCTTTGTGGCACTTAGGTAGGGCCTCAGGATTAAATTCTGGCCAAGGGGAATGTGGTCAAAGCAACTGGAAGATGGAAGTCCCTAACCTAGAATGTGTCCCCTTTTTTCCCAACATAATGACCCTACAGTACTCTGACAAGAGAAAAAATAAGTAAATGTTTATGGTCTTAAACCACTAAGATCTGGAAACGTTTGTCACAGCCTACACTGTGACGTATCATCTATTTCATGAATTTAAAGCCATGATTCTCAATTGGGTGTTTTTTTTGTTTTTGTTGTTATTGTTGTTGTTTTTGCTTTTTTCCACCTTAGAGATATATATGGTGATGTCTGGTGATGTCACCATTAAAAATGGTGGCTACTCATGGAAGGGTGGTATTGACATTAATGGGTAGAGATCAGGAATGCTGCTAAATATCCAAAAAACCAGGACTACCCCCTCAACAAAGAACTAGCCAGCCTAAATGTCACCAGAGCGAAGGTTGAGAAACTCTGGTCAAAGTTAAACCCTCTGAAAGAATGATTACCTGGTAGATACTGGATACATTTTTGTTGATTGACTCCTTTGAGTAAGAACTTAAGAAGAAAAAAAAATATATATGCTATTTTCATGCTAACAATCTTTTAAACAAGAATCTGTTAGGAAAAAAAAATCAGTGTCATAGAGGTAGTGACTGTTTATGTTTCAAATTTTTTATATTTAAGAAATTATTTTCATCAAATTGGCATATTTAGAAAAACAAACATCTTTTATTCACGGAAGCAGGACAGTTTGGTTAACTGATACACTTTCATCCTAAGTTTCACCACCCTAAGATTAGCACTGTATTGTAAGAGTTAATGCGGTTTACTGAAATAGTTAACCTGAGAAATTAAAGGACAGCTTCCACCCTGACTTTTCAGTTATTCCTTCTCTGCAAAATTTAACAGTTAAAGCTATTTCCTCGGTGAGAATTGGACTGAGAATTGTCTCTTGATCTAAGAACTGTCCCCGGATGGTGTATATTTGAGTCACCGGGTTGGATTTCAAGTGGCGAACTGAAGAATGCAAATACAATCAAATCTTTTCATTTATTTCAAATATCTCATCTCCATAATCAGATTCTCCTTAAACGTTTTGTGAGACTTCTACTTAAAGAACTCAAAAATGTCTCTGAAATCTTTGAGAGGTTTTTATAGATCGGACGACCATAAATAACCATAACCTCAATCAAACAGACAGTGAAGATTTGTTTTGCGCTTCTCCTCTAGGCCAGCTTTTGGTAAAGTGCTATCCTGACCTTTCTACTCAATTCATGGCAGGGACTTTGAACATATACTACTTTTTTTTTTTTTTAAGATTCATTATTTATTTGAGAGACAGAGTGAGTGAGTGAAAGGAGAAGCAGAGGGAGAAAATCTACAAGCAAACTCCTCACTGAGCACAGACCCTGACAGAGGGCTTGATCTCACAACCTTGAGATCATGACCTGAGCTGAAATCAAGAGTCAGACATTAACTGACTGAGTCATCCTGTTCTCTGCATTCCTCCCCTTTGGCTCACCCTCTTCCTTTGCTTTCTCTCCTCTAGTTCTCCTTCCACACAGAAGCCATCTGTGGACACTCCACATTTTATAGTCTTGTTCTTTTCTGCCCAGGCAGCCTGCCAATCTCCCATCTTTCCACATAAGGAGGTGCCACAAGTGAAGCTTCTACTCTCAGCCTTATTGCTCTATAGAGCAGTGTTCTTGCCATGACCTCTGTGGTTCCTCCACACTCCAGGACAAATAATTAAACTCTATGCTTCCAAACCCTACCCTCCAACTAGAACACGGGAATGATAGGGGTACTTATCTCCTATAAGTGAATGTCTGTCAGACAACTATTAAAAATCGTGCCTGGCACATGTTAAATGGTCTTCCATGTTGGCATGGATGCTGTCATTCTTGTTACTCGAATCCTCCTTTCCTCTTCTCAATCAGGAAAATCAAACTTCCTTGCTACTGATCCCCTTAAAGCTGGGCTGCTGTATGACAGTTATCCCTTAAACAGGTGAATCCACACTAACAATGCACTAGCAGAAAAAATCTTGGAGAGAACTTTAAGGAACAGTTCCTTTCTCCTCTAACTTAAAAAGTAAGGTGATCTAAAATTAAGATGAGCAGAAAACATCTATTTTTACCAACCACTATAGTGTGACAGAGATACAGAATTTATGTATTCAAATATATATCCTCATACTTTAATTATAGGAAGTAACATCTGGGGGTTCCTACTTGTACCAGTCAGAGTTCAAAGGAAGAAACATAATTAATATAGATGATAGATGAGAGAGAGAGAAAGTTGAGATGGAAACTCTCAGGCAGGAACTGGCACTGCATAGGCAGAATTTCTGCTTCCTTAGGGAAACCTCGGTTTTCTCTTAAATCATTTCAACTGATTGTGTCAGGCTCCACCCAGATTATAGAATATAATCTCCTTTACTTAAATCAATGATTGTAGATGTCTACATGTCTACAAAATACCTTCATAGCACACCTAAATTAGTATTTAATTGCATAACTAAGTCCTACAATGTAGCCAGTTGACATATAAAACAATCACACTACTCTGGGTCAGACATGTGCTTTTGTATTTACTTAGAGAAACCTCACAGCATTGGAATTATCCCCATTTCAGAAATGGAAAAACTTGTGATTCTATGATCTGAGATTGTGTAACTAGACCAAATAGTAGGAACCAAGATTTGCAACCTTGCCTGCTTGGTTCTAAGGTTTATTTTATGTACATTTTCTGTAGGAAGTTGAGCTTCTTCTTCTACAACTGTGGTCTCCTAGATAGGACCTCAGTCTCCCAGTAAGTGTGATGCTGATTCCTGATCATCTCTGTGTAGGTATATTACAAAACCACACATCAGTTAGCTTGGACTTTTCCATTTTTCTGTACTATCTACTTCTCTGTTTCAATTGATTAATATAGAGTAACCCCATGTGAACAAAGTCCATTTCTAAGAGCTTTAATCTCTCTGTATAATTGGTTGGCATCTTACTCTGCAGGAGACATGGTTTATTCAGAATATTTTACTATGTAGACAAATTTGCACATAGAGATGTCACCATATCAAGGCCAGGTTCTGAACACCTAAGATTTGTCCGTGTCCTACAGTTGTGGGAATAAGTCAGCTTACCTTGCAAAGTGTGCTTGACTTTGAAGGGTTTTTCCTCCTTGAGAAGAAGGATCTGAACCCCTCTTTTTGGTTCATTTAGATTTTTAGATGTTCAAATCCAGGTGGATTTTGCTTAACGTACATATGATACTATATATGTATCTGTGCACAAGTGAAGAGATTATCTAATTACCCAATCAGGTACTCCTGTATCTCTTCTGAGCTACACAGAATTTTGCCCTAATTCTTCATACCATTCACTTAAAAACTTCTCTATATCTGTATACAAAATTAAAGATTCTATTCTATTTAGTAAAATAAAGGAATTACTTTCAAAGGTACTTGTTTAAGAAACAGCCTGTCGACATATGTTTTTATACTCTAGAACAGAGTGAGTGATTTGTTTTCTATTTTTTATTCCCACTTCGCTTTCTTGCCCTGAAGCTGTTTGGGACTTGGTAAAATACTCTGTGGTTTTGTAGGGACAAAGTTATGGTAATTGACAGTAATGAAAATTTCCTCTATACCAGAGGGCTTCACTAAGCTGGCCCACTGTCTATAGAGGGACCAATGCTGATACCAGTGTAGTTTTCATGTCAAGAGCATACTGTTTGCCTCTAAGACATTTTGTGCATGGAGAGTTAAGATGTCTTTTTGACAGGGAGCTGAGCTAGCCAAGAATACAATTGATTTTCCTAGGAGGAAAAATATCTTCCCATTAATTACCTCTTACCTATTTGTGTAATGCAGATGAAGAATTTGTTTGTTTGTTTTAATCAAAGTATATTTTATTATTAATGGAGAAACAAATATTCATTTCTCACATTGCACTAGACAATTTATATTATGAAATTGTTATTAGCTCACACTCTAGGGCAATATTTTTTTCAATAAGAATGAGTGAAAGAAAATAGCTTGCAAATGCATAAAACACAGACACACACACACACACACACACACACACATCACAGATAGAGCTCTTGCCTCTGGCATGTTACACTCTAACAAGAACATAGTACTTCCTGTACACTGTATTTCAAGCTCTCCAAATAGGAACTAGAGCCGACTCTCATATCAAATCTGAACTTGCCTGGCCATCCTGTGGAGTCCTCTGCTCCCACCTTCTCCAATCATTAAAAAACTTCTTTTCCTGTTACCGTTCAACAATAGTTGAATTAGACACATGAACTTTTTTTTAATTTGCTTTGTATAATACCTTTAAGCTCTTTTTTGTAGGTATTTGATCTCCTTCAAGAAATGGTAAGCTTCTTGAAGACAAGGAAGAAACTTTCTCTTTAATAAATGTTCACATGTTCTTTGTGCTCACAGTGTATAGCCAAAAAGTTAAGTACAATTTCCTGATTATCTACCTCAACAAAATAAAGCTCTTTATTCTTATGAAGAATTAAGATGGCATGGGGAGGGGAATGACTAAATAGGAAAAGCTAATGGAAAGGATATGATTCCAGGTCAAGTGTTCAGACATATGCTAATGCAAGCAAAGTAACAACCTTCTGTAGCCCCAACCCCATCTCATGGAAGTTACTAGATCACAATTTACTGAAAATTAGAAGTCAAAAGAGATCAAGAGGATTATAAAACCAAGTCTCCCTACAAGAAACATACTACTACAATGAGATTATCTAAAATTTCTTAGGGAAGAACTGAACATTTCTGGACCAGGATCCTTGGTAACTGAAATCCAATTATGACATCAATGCATGGGAAGAAAGTTAAGAAAATTCTTTCTGAAAACAAAGCCAGAAAGGGGGTTTTAAAAATTATTGAGAATTGGTGTTTGAATAGAAAGAAATATGTTAATAGAACTGAATTTGGGTTGAAACAAAGTCCATGTAACAAGATGCTATGACTGAGAAAAATCATTATCTTCTTGAACTCTAAGAGACCCTGGAGTCACGATAGATTTCTCAGGAGAACCTTAGTTATAGTGGTTAGTATTTCTTGACAATTCTATAAGGACTTACCATTTTAATTCCAATTTTCTATAACCAAGACAACCTATGCCAGCCATGTTTGGAAGCAAATAAAATGTTTTTCATCAATTCTGTAAGCATGTTACCAGAAAATAGAGATGTAGCTGGTTCTTTCAGTGAAAACTTGGAATATAATGAAACCAATCACAAGGCATATGCTCATTAAAGGTCACTAAATAAACTGGTCAGATTATGTGCCACCTATGTAAAAATCAGGAGGCATAGTACCCAGCAGGTGATACCCAGAGATTCCTTCTCATTGTAGTAAAAACCTTCTTGGACAACATGGATTGACAGGGTAGGTTAAACTGAGGCATTAGCAGAACTTCTTGTGGCTGGAAGGAATAAGTCATCTGGGGCACACAGCTAAAAGTTCTCTGGGGACCCAGGATCATCACTAATAAGAAATGCTTATTCCCTATTCCAGCTGACAGAGATAAAGTTCTGATAAACCTTTAGCATCAAGAGCAGCCTTGAGGGGTGAGGTGGCTGGCATCTAGAGGCAAGTTGACAGAGGTGAGCTGGAAGACAGGTCCCGTTCTACCATCTTGCTTCTGATTACTGAATGAAAGAGACGTGGGATAAAGGCTGGGGATGGGCAAAAGGCTGAGTTTAGAGTGGGGTAGTAAGAGGAAGCTTTCTTACCAAACTGATCTTATTTTGAATCTGTTTCACTGACACATTTTTCCTTTTCCTTCTGAGAATCTATAAGACCTTGACTCTCCAGTAGTCTCCAATTTTTGCTTCTTTCATTCTTCTCCTGTTCTCTCACTAGGGACTCTGGTCAGAAAAACAAGCAAAGTTGGAACAATATTGCCCAGGGTCTTATGTTTAGGAAAAAATTTGTCTCAGCAAGCAATAGCTTAGGACAAGCTTGGTGGCACATTTTGTCTATACACTCCTATTGGTTCCCCCAACGTGAGCCTCAATTCTTCCTAAGTCCTGATAAAATAGCTACTTCCTTCATTCCCAGCTGTTGCCTCCTGAGGTCACTGTTGATGTGGAGCTTGTGCTCCAGAGTGATGCTGTCACCCTGTGGTTGGCTTACCTTTTCTTTAGAGTGCACCAAAGGTTGGAGCTTGTCGATGGCAAAGTGGGTGTAAGAGGAAAGAAGAGAAGGGAGGAAGGAGAGAGGGAAGGGAGGAAAGAGAGGTAAAAGTAGGAAGAAGGGAGGGAGGGAGGGAGGAAGGAAGGAAAAATGGTAGATAGAGGGAGGAAGAAAAGAACCAAAAAATACTCCAGATGATTAATTTATCCCTTATACTAAGAATGGCCATACATATTTTAATTGTACCAGAAAGTCCCTAGCTTCTCCCCAGTTAATTCCTCTACCTGATTCCTCACTGTTTATGAAATGTCATCATTAAAAAATAATTTGGTAATTCTGACCACCACAACCACTCCTACCAATATCCTTCTACTACCTCTACTATTGATATTCATGAAAAGCATAAATAAATGTAGATAAATAGTAAAAGTGATAAAGACATCACAATTCAAGCATGGGCTTATATAGTAACTAGAAATTTATACTTTTCATAAATAGATCCCCTTTTTAACTTTATTACAACCCTACAGATAAGGCTTTATTACACACATAGGGAATTGAGACTCAGGGAATTTGAATAATTTAATGAAGTTTACACAAATAATAAATTGCACAGTTGTAATGCATAAGCAGGTTTTCTGACTTTAAAATATGTTTCCTTTCCATATGTATCATTTATGTATTTATTTATTTAGCTTGCTGCCTTTTTAAAAAAAATACAAACTCTTTTTGGTCAGATGCCACATACTAATTCATGCTAAGATATCTGAACATCTGAGAGATTTCCATCACTGACTCCTCTCCGGCTCTGTATGATCAGCTGCATAAATTTTGAGTAGAAAAACTGACCATATTGTTCAATATTCACCATGACATGCAATTTACTAATGGGAACATTAAGGCTAACTTTTTTCCCTAGGTATACAGCATGAAGGGCAGAAACAAATCATCTTTAGTAATGATGAAGTTTTCTCACAAGTACCACTCACCTTCAAAATGTGCTTAGGAATTATTCATATACTTTCAACATTCTGATTTTCCTGGCTTTCTGAAGCTAAGATACCGCAGACGTGCCTGCATGGCTTTGATCACAGGCAATCAAAGAGGACTTTGTGTAGCTTCCAGGGAGACACTGTTGCAGAAAAATCGCAGCTCTCCACCATGCAGAAGAAACTGTTACAGAACACCCCTACATTCCCAACTCCAGATCAAATTAGGATCAGAAAGCTGTCCTTGGCCCCCCGGAGACTGGTTTTAACTTTCTTATCTGCATTTTTCTTCCCTGCCCATTCCAGGTCGCTGCCGCAAGAAATATGAAAAGAGTGTTGACTTGTTGATTGCTCTTTGCTGTCTCTCACTTTCATGTTTACAGCAAAGGAAGGAGTAATCATTTCTGTTGGTAGCTTCAGCACTTTGCGTTTCTTTGGAAGCCCACAACATGAGATCTTACTCGATTTTTGAAATTTGGATTTTATACCACATGGATTCTTTCAGTATTGATTACAAGTGCTGATACCTCTCAGCCTAGCAGAGTTTGGGTCATTAAATCATTACATGTAAAACTTTGCAAAGTTGCCGACGTCATTGTGTCACTGGCCAAATTTATGGATATGAAAGGAGTCATCCATTTGGGTTATTCCTGTAGTTTGGGAATGCTGGATCTTATGTTTTCTTAAGTTGCAGAAAGATTCCAAATGTTAAAATCTGAAAGGGAGGGTGCAGATTGGCAAAGGGGCTGAGAAGGGGGGCTATCCTCCTATCCTGATGGAAAAGAGTGGCAGGACCCTGTGGTGTAAACCTGTCCATGAGACTCTCCCTCCTCTGATATTTCACCAAGGACTGTGGCTTTAAACTCTTTAAAATTTAAATTTGAACAAGCTTAGACAGATAACTCTTCCCTTGATCTGCATAGTATAACTCAACTCGTACTGGGATATTCAAACAAGACTTTTCTCCATGCAAGCAAAAAACAATAGGTTAAAAAAAAGAGTTAAATGGATAAAGCTAATAAATATATAGCTTGCTTCCACAATACTATTTGGAATTCAGGGAGGAGGTATTGTTGGGAAAGTGGGGCTGTCTGTCTATTTCATTTTGCTTTTTGAGAGGAGAGAGGATTAAGCATGCTTACATTCTAATGGCAAAAAGAGTCCAGCATGCAGAGTTAAAAAGATTAGCAAAAAGTCAAAGAATATTTCCTCTGAGAGCTATTGAAACTGTCTACAATCACAGTTCATACTTTCCAACTCTTTACCCAACTAACACTACATTTCTTTTTTTAAAGATTTTATTTATTTGTTTGACAGAGATAGATCTCAAGTAGGCAGAGAGAGGGGGCGGGGAAGCAGGTTCCTTCCCTGCTGAGCAGAGAGCCCCCGCTGCCAGCTCCATCCCAAGACCCTGGGATCCTGATCTGAGCCGAAGGGAGAGGCTTTAAACCACTGAGCCACCCAGGTGCCCCTACATTTCTTCTTCCCTTCTTCTCAGGATCTACCTCGCTAACATTGACCCATACCAGGAATTCAGATGGCAATTGGAAATTTCCTTGATGAACATGAAAAGAGAACACAGCAAGAACTGGAGTGGTTAATGCAGTCTATAGGAGCTGGATACATCCAATTCAAAGAGAGAGCTTTGCTCATTGGCTAGGGCTGTGCTGAAATAGCACGGCCAACATTGCTTCCTGGACTTTCTGTTCCTTTATCTTCCCATGGCTGTACAGCCATCTCTTGAGAATACAGTCTTCTGTAGTACTAAGACATACAGGCAGGGGAAAGTCAAGTCTTGCCACACTGGGAACTCTTTTGTCTATAAAGTAAATGTGATTCTCTACTTTTATTTATTATCTGTTTGGCTTATAATTTAACTTTCAAAGAGCAACTTTATTTCTTCTATTTCTAAGTCAGTAGGTGATTCCTTATGGTATCCCACTAGGCTGACAAGAAAAACCATTATAAAATAGTTTGTTGGAGGGTGCAACAGTGCAAATTCACTATAAGTAAACCTATGAAAATCTGGTTTTCTACTTAAACAGAGTGTAAAAAATGGATGAAGGCAAATAATACTTTTTTATTTTTGATTATTTTGTTTGGCAGTATCTTGATGTAGAAGAAAGGATTTGTGTGTGTGTGTGTGTGTGTGTGTGTGTGTGTGTGTGTGTGCACGTGTATGTGTGTGTATGTGTGTGTGTGTGAAAACCACCAGAAATCACTTTGAACATCAAAAGAACGACACTTTACATTACTTCTCCAGTTGCTCATCCTCAGTTGGTAATTCTCTAGTTTTAATTTGTGTGTCATCTTCTCTAATGTCAAGTCTCTAACCTCTGTTCCTCAATGATTCACTAAAATCAATAGTGTCCTACTTCAGATCAGCCAAGTAGTTTGTCTCACTTGAACTTTTTCTCATAATCACTTTATAATTAAAATCACTGGGTAAAATTCTCACTCTTCCGAATGAACATTTATGATTTTCTGGATTAGCAAAAACTCTATCTATAAGTTTGTTTGTGTTTGTGTGTGTGTGTGTGTGTGTGTGTGTGTGTGTGTACATAGAGAGCAAAAAACAGTAAAAAAAGAGAAAATGAGAGAGAGAGACACACACACCACCAATGGAAGGTCACCCCTCTTGATTATTGGTTTATACTCTATTCCACAGTTATTTGTTCAAGCCTTGATTAAATCACTTATCAGGTCATACCAAAATGTCACTATTTGCATTTGGTCTTGCCCCTTACACTGTTCTATCCAACTTCATATCCCAAGGGCTTGGCACAGAGGTGGAAATACAGAGTGTGTTTGAAAAACATTTAATAGAGGATTTAACCTCAAATTAAGGCCCACATGTGCTCCCTGATCCATATTTTGGGGTAGATAGATCTTAAAATTGATATTGCTGATGTTAAAATGAGTATGCAGAAGTGCATCATAGTTCCAAAGCTCCTTGTTATGCGCATCTTTTCTCTTTATCCAAATTTTTAGAAACGTAAAGTTAAGAAAATTTTGCTTCGACAGGCTATTCACCATACAAAGTTTCATTTTTCATCCCATTATTATTGAGGACACACAAAATACCAGACTAAGGACTAAATGTTAGCAATAAAAGTCAGGAAGTGTTTAAAAGGAGAAGAAACTGTTGGTAAATAACCAGGAAGTATGACATAAGGGTTTGTTAGAGAGTCACAACCCCCAGGTTTTAACCCTGAACTCACCATCTCTACCTGTGGGACTTAAGTGTAATCAGTTGTCTCTTGGTAAAAGTCTGTAGTTATCTATTTTCTTCCCAAAATTAGCAGCTTAAGACTGCACAAATTTATTATCTTATGGTTTCTGTGAGTCAGGAATCCCTGGGTCTCTTGGATCAGGGTCTTTCACAAGATTCCAGTCACATCCAAGACTGTGACCTCATCTGTAATTCCAGCTCTGCAAGGATCTGCTCCCAAGCTCCTTCATGCATTTGTTGATAGGATTCCATTCTTTCAGGGCTGTTGGCCTGAGGACCTTAGATGCTGGTGACTGGAAACCACCCTCTGTTCCTTGCCATGAGGGCCTCTCCAACATACACTCTGGCTTCATCAAAGAGTGCAGTCCAAAAAAGGCAATAAAGAAACTCTACTAGCAAGATCAAATCACAATCTTTTAAAACCAAATCATGAAAGTAGCATCTCATCACTTTTTCCATATGACTTATTGTGTCCAGTCCGTATTCAAGGGGAGTGAGTTACACAAGACCATCAATACCAGGAGGTGCTGGCCATCTTGGAGTCTGCCTGTTATAGCAAGTGATGAAATTTTTCTAAGCCTACTTCCCTCTTTTTTTTAAATGGTGATCAGAACATCTCCTACCTCATGAGATTGATGTGTAAATCAAATAGCACTTTGAGCCTGGAGCATAGAGTGAGTCCTCAGTAAATGTTAGTTATCATTAGGTCATCACAGCACAGTGGGAACTGCCTGTGTTCAGATTATTCAAAGAATTACAGGAGCATGTAGGAAGAAATTAACACCATGTAAAAAAGTAGAAACAAACTTTTCAGAACAAGTGAAGTGTACACTGAGGCTTGGATTAAGGACAGTGGTAGCCAGATGAGGGATAGGAAGTATGAGAATGGGATTCCAGAGAGAAAGAAAGCCCTGAAGGCAGGGGAGGGCAGGGGAGCCAGTCTGTGCAGGATCCATTGTCCTCTCTCGTCTCTGGCACTCCCTCCTGAAAGGCCAGACAGAGAGAGAAGGGAATATTGATGTCAGAAGTAGGCAGACATGTGTGCATATGCACCATTAAGCTCCAACCCAGTGACAATCCTTGCCTATGACCTTTAATAAATACAGAAATATTCAGAAACATCCAGAGAGAGAGAAAGAAGAAGGAGAGTAGGAAGAAAAGTTAGAATTGCCATGTCTAGGTCAAAAGGACCAGAGTTCCTAGGAATTTCTCCTTTGGAAGTGGGATGCCATTCTGCTCCTGGCCCCTTTCAAGCAGTACTATCGAGTACTAGGGCAAACCAGACCACCAGGAAGAGCATCCTTGGCTGAACTATTCTTAAGAATTTAATGATACCGTTAAATTTCACAGTGCAAAACACTCATGAAGTTTGAAATCCACTTCACAGCTCTCATATTAGAGGGAATTATGTTAACTTAGATTTTATTTATTTTTTTTTTTATTTTGAATCACTAATATATCTAGATTTCTTCAAAATAAAACCTTTCAAAATACACACTGAAAAACCTGGGTCCTAAACCCATGTCCTTCCACTCTCTCCCAAAGGTTAATGGGAAATCGCTTTGGTTTTCCTACAACTTATTTTTTTTATTTTTCTCCCATTTTATTTTGAAAAATTTTAGACCACCAAAAAGCTTGCAATAATCCTATAAAGAACATCTAAATATCCTTCATCAAGATACGCCACTTGACAACATTTTGCTGCATTTGCTTTATCTCTTTCTGTACATATACATATGCATATATTCTTTTGACAGTTAGCTACAGAAATTAAAATACTTTATCCCTAAGTCCTCCTAAAGAAATATGCAGAAACAACTAAAAACACCTTATCAAAGAAGAGCAGCTGGGAGGGTGGGATGTATGTAGCCCACCCCACTATTAAGCCATACAGTAAAACCTCTATAATTATAGCTGGTGGTACTAGAAGATGACTAGACAGATATACCTGTGAAACAGAATAGAATACCTAGAAAAAGACTAAATAAAGTACATAGGATTAGAAGCAAGAAATGTGAAATTCTCCAAACAATGAGGAAATGTACATTTTAATAGTGTCTTGAAAACTATATAGCTATTTGGAAAATGTAAACTTGGATTCGCTCCACACATAAAAGTTGACTCTGAATGGATATTTGATAACTATATGTAAAAAATGAAAATCAACAATACCAAAAGAAAGCATGAGTGAATTTCATTATAACCTGAAAAAAAAAATCCTGGTACCTATAAAATAAATAAATAAATAATCCAGGTATAATTTCAAAAATTGATAACTATCCCTATATTGAAAATTTGAAAACATCACATGGCCAAAAGTGAAATTTTGCTATGGAAATTCATGCAAAAATGTCTTGCATTCCATTTGTATATGGAACCAAGCAGCAGGGCTTATGATTCTGTGGCAATGAAAATTCCGTGTTTTCAGGCAGGGCAGGGTTCTCCTCTAGGAGACTGTTATTAAACCTGTGTTGGCAGACTCACCAGTATATAGTATTGTCCCAGTCCCGGGGAACGATGTCATGCTTGGAGAATCTACATACTGTACCTCCAAGTATTTAACATCCTTCTAAATATGTCTGTCAGGTTCCTGTTTTTCCTCTGTCTTCATACTTAATTTTGCATTTAATGCACTTCTAATAAAAACATGGGACTCTCTGCTAAAGATACTCAGTGTGAATATAGAAGCATCAGAAGACAGAAACCCCTTTTTAAAATTCCTTTTTAACAACTGAAATAAATTAAACTCAATCATGTTTGCATGAGTGATTCTATTTTCATTTAAGGGAAACTTGCTTTCAAAGATTTTTCAAAATTGGGTAAACTCCTTGTCAGAGTTTTTAAAAATCATTTATTTTTATTTGAGGGCATAGAGTAAGATTCCTTCTTTGACAGAATACCATGAAATTAATTTTGGCATATAGTTGTAAATGAGGCCATTGTACCACCTCCATGATTAAATATTCACAAACATCACCCAGAGCTTTCAAAAGGACTCTTGTTTCCTTCCCACAGCAAAGGCTTGCAAAGTGATAACATTCCATTTCCTGGTGATGGGCAAAGGCAAGAAAATATATGAGGATCCAAGAATTTGTCAAATGAAACAATAGAAATCAATTTTCTACCATTCTACCTGTAGAAACATGTGAAATGAGATTTTGCACTAAAAAAGTAACTGTTGGATAAATGAAAATATGACAGTTTAATAAAATGGTCATGTCCCAACAGATCACTCAACAAGCAAGCACTGAAAACTTCTGGCAGGAAATTAATATATCAAAATGGCTTGTGTATCCTTCAAGAAATGCGTGTCTTTTAGGAGGCCTATAGCTTGCCTAAATTTATATAACTTTTCCCCCCTCCATAGGACTTTAAAATGATTCTAGAATTCCAAGAATAAAATTAGGAAAGACTTTTTTGCCACAGTCTTCAGTGTTGCCCCCTACCATTACCTTTTTACTTTTTACTTTTTACTCACAGTCTGTACCATTTTATTTTTTTAAAGATTTACTTATTTATTTATTAGAGAGAAAGAGAATAAGCAGTGGGGAGGGGCAGAGGGAAAGAGAGAGGGAGAAACGGACTCCCCGCTAAGCAGGCAGCCCAATGCGGTGCTCCATCCCAGGACCCAGAAATCATGACCTGAGTCAAAGGCAGACATTTAACCAACTGAGCCACCCAGGTCCCCCAGTCTTCATCATTTTTAAAATATTTCTTTGCTGTTCAAGAGGGACAAATATAATGGATCAGAACCCCAAGAAAACAGATGAACCTGCCAAGCACTGAACATCATAAAGAGATCTTGTCAATATAACAAAATCTGGTCTCTATTTTCAAACCATGACCACAAGATAGCCATTTCATACCTTGAGGACTCAGTTTCCTAAATTGTGAAAAGCAACCCTTGAAAAGGATAAGAAGTTTTTTAAGGACAATAAAAACAACAACAAAAAGTTATTTTAGAGGAATGTTGAACATTCCCTGCAAGAAAGCCCTGCCCAAGTGGCCATGGAAGGGATCGGGGTTGACCAGCAGTCTGAGGACCGGATTATTTGCGGCCTTCATAGTGCAGAAAGGCTTTCCAAGGGAAACAAGACAAGATATTTGAGCAGCTGGTTTCTAGATCTTTAGCTTCCCCAGTAATCTTTCCTAAAATCTATTTGCCTGAGAAGGTAGCCCTCCAAGTGTCTGGGTAGTGAATGGACCCTCTCTGCCTTAACAAAGGAAAGTTCAATCTCCCACCCACGCATCCTCTCATCTCTCTGCAGTGCCCAAGGCGGTAAGGACTCCTGAGTTTTGCTAATCAAGATCCTGAGATGAGGTAAATCCTGTCCTAGATCAGACACTTTTAAGTATTTTGCTACCAAAACATTAGAGGGGAGTCTAACTGAATTTAATTGAATTAGCTAATGAACAGTACTCCCCCTCCACCCATGTTTTCACTTCCCACTGATCCAGTTACCTACCGCCAACCAAGGTCCAGAAGCAGATGATCCTTTTTCTGGCTTATTATCAGAGGGTCATTATAAGCCTAACGCTAGGTCACAAAACCTACATCACTCACCTCACTTCATCTCATCACATAGGCATTTCATCACCTCACAACATCATAAGAAGAGTGAGTACAGTACAGTAAGATATTTTGAGAGAAATACCACATTGTATAACTTTCATTCCAGTATAGCATTAGAATTGTTCTTATTAGTTATTGTTGTTCATCTCTTATGGTGTCTCATTTATAAATTACTCTTTATCACAGGATGTATATCTAGGAAAAAGCCATGTGTGTAGAGTTTGGTACTATCTCGAGTTTCAGGCATCCATGGAGGGTTTTGGACGTGTCCCTCATGGATAAAGGGGGACCATTCTATCCTTTGATAATGGCTCACTGTTTGATTTTGCCATGTGATGCTGAAGGTGTTCAAAGGATTGAACGACATGACTTTAATGAAAGTCTCTCCATTGCCACTCCTTGTTTATATGAACAAGATTACCACTCTTTGTTTATCTGAACAGGATTTCTGAGCTACCTCATAGTGGTAGTTTGTGAAGATTAAGTTAATCAAGGTTAAAACTGGAAGAGCACCAGGAATAGTAAATGGTATATAGTAAGTACTACAGGAAGGACTGTTGCTATTATGACTGTTATATTAACTAAATAGATGAGTTATATATAATTATAAATATCGTATTTATTAAAGATATGAATATATAAATTATTGAAAATATATCAGTAATAGTTATATTAACTAAATTAGTATGTGCTATAAATATGTAATATGTATGTGTATATACAGTGTGTACATGTGTGTTTGTTGCAGAAAATATGAAAAGTTTATCCATTAAACATTTCCAAACTATAAAAATGTATTATTTTAAAGTAAAATTATGTGAAGAAAGATGAAGGATAAAGATGATGAAGAGATGGAAAGATGAAGGATGTGTGAATATAGAACTATTTACAACTTACTACATTTTTAAACATTGTTGATATTAGGAGCCAAATCACCCTGGTGTTATATTCTACTGCACACTCTAAATAGATTGAAATAATTATTTTAAAACACTAATATTTTGAGTACTCTGGAAATTATACTTTTCAAGTATTTAAACACATTATGAACATTTAAAAATACTGGGCAAAGTTATTTTTGTGGGGAGGGAGGGTGTATTAGAAAGATATGTATGAAGATTTTTGTTATAAGGAATATAAAGAGATTTATTACAAGGAATTGGCTCACCTAATTATGAAGGTTGAGAAATCTTACTATCTTTTGTTTGCAAGCTGAAGATCTAGGAATGCATATGGTCTAATTTAGTCTGAATTCATAGTGTTGAGAACCATATGAGCCCCATGGTTTGGATTCCAGTTCAGATCTGAATGCCTAAGAACCAGGAACACTTAGGATTGATAAAAAATCAAAGTCCCAGCTCAAGCAATCAGGCAAGAAGGGAAAGGAATGAATTTCTCTGTCCTCCCCCTTTTGTTCTATCCAGGCCCTCAATGGATTTGATGATAGGAAGGACAACTACTTTACTCAATGTATAGGTTCAAATGCTCATCTCGTCTGGAAATGCCCTCACTGGCACACTCCAAATCATGCTTCCCTGGGCACCCCATGGCCCACTCAAGTTGACACATAAAATCAACCATCAAATATATGTGATAAAATATAAATAAGTAAATATATTTGAAGACCTCTAGTTTACACTATATTAAAAAGATACATGATTTTTTCCATCCTTCTTAACCCCAACGCCCTACCAGAGTAACTGGCCAAAAATACAGCTCTGCCTTCTTCTTACCTTTTCTGAAACTTCTCCAATTTCCTACTCTCCTATGAGAAAGTCAAACTCTTTTTTTTTCTTTTAAAGACTTTATTTATTTATTTGACACACACAGAGAGAGAAAGAGAGAGAGAGAGATCACAAGTAGGCAGAGAGATAGGCAGAGAGAGAGGAAGGGAAGCAGTCTCCCTGCCCAGCAGAGAGCCTGATGCAGGGCTTGACCTGAGCAGAGAGCCCAAAGTGGGCAGAGAGCCCAACGCACGGCTCCATCCCAGGACCCTGGGATCATGACCTGAGTCAAAGGCAGAGGCTTTAAGGTGCCACCAGGTGCCCTGAGAAAGTCAAACTCTTAAACAGAGTTCACAATCCCATCAAATCCTGCCCCACATCCCTTCCCTGCCTTCTCTTCTACCATTTCTCCATCCACATGGAACCACTGGCCATGGGAATGACCCTAAACACATCCTCTCTTCTTACTGTGGAACACATTTAGCATTAGGAGCCCTCCCCCTAGAATGCCATAGTCCTCATTCCCATCCCATTCAAGTCCATGTTGAAATGTCATATTTCCAGAGGGGTCTTCCTGGACTAACTTATCTAAAATAGCACCCTTATCTCTGTCACTCTTGATCACTCATCTTGCTTTATTGTTAATCACAGCACTTTATGCTGCCTGTCATATTAAATATCTTTCTCTAAAATGCCTTTTCCCTCCACTATGCTATACTTTCCATGAAGGCAGCAACTTGATCTTGCTTTTTCACTCTCAAAAGCCCATTGCCTCAATGGGCACATTGTAGATATCCAACAAACATTTTAAATAAATACATAAACAAGAAAGTATTATGCACAGTTTAATTTTCTAACAAATGTGTATTGACTTGAATACATTACAAAAGGCTGTGTTGTTATTTATAGGAGCAAGGTCTAGTCTCCTTATCTGCAGAACGTCAGCAAATAATCAGTGACTTTGTTTCCAAAAGGCAGCAAAGTTATGAATAAGAACTTTAGATGACCAGATTCCCTTTAAATTCTTTGACATTATGATAATTTAAGACAGACATATGCATTGAAAGAATCACCTTGTACAATCCATGAATTTCTATTTTTTCAAATACAGTTTCCCCGCAGAAACCACATGGAGACATCAAATCTAAAAGAAAAAGAAAAACCATTGAATTTTTTTTTTCCAAATTCATCATTAATTGCTTCCACGTGACTTATTTTTAGATATTTCTTAGGTAGAAAGTGTCCTTTTTGCTTTTTACCAGTGCCAGTTTCATTTCTTTGCGAGGCAAAAAGACTTGGAAAAGAAGTTAACCATCCCCAATTGGTTGCAGAAAGATTGCTTTGCTGACTGTCCTCTCAGGCAGGATAGAGTTAAAACCTAGACACATGTTTGTTTATTCTGAACTCTACAATTCAGAATTTTCTCAAAGGTGGAAAGATAGTATGCTATAATCAGTAAAGATGACTTTATAAGAGAAATGTGGAAACAGACACATACATGTGGACACAAACACACACAGAGGGTAAGGGACGAGGAATGCAAGAGTCATTGTTGACAAAATTACCAATGTGGGAAGTCTACTAAATCAGTTCATCCAAGTCTGTCTCTGCCCAGCACAACCAGCTTCTGCTCAGTTCTGTCCTGTTTTCTGATTTGCCTCTTATATTTTTTAACATCTTAATTTTATTTTCTTTTTTCTTTTTTTTTATTTTTCTCATGTTCCAAGATTCATTGTTTATGCACCACACACAGTTCTCCATGCAATATGTTCCCTCCTTAATACCCTTTAGACTGCTTTCCCGAGCCATCTCTGTGATTGCCCTGAGCCATTTCTAACTAATCTTCTCGGGAAGTTTCCGTGGGATTGGCTTCCCATGATCAAATAAACGGAGTTTTTCAAGGAACAGTAGAGTTTACAGCAAAATCAATATCGTATAAATAAAGTTATCCTAGCAGGAGACAAACAAGTAGAGATGCTCATGTCATGTATGGCACTCACGATACTTCCCAGAGCTGTGTTTTGGATGATTACTTCTGACAGAAGTATTTGTCCAGAATACCTACTTTGTTCATTGCATGAATGCTAAAGCCATTTTATGTCCGAAGTTGGGTCCAAAACTTTCCTGTGACCTCCATACCTGTCATTCAGTGGAAAGCGCTGATTTCTATTAAAAGCTTGGATTGCACAGAAGGGCTAGTAAAGTCTTATTTAATGTGATAGCATAGGACTTTCAGTGAGTAGATGACAGGAAGAGTGAAAAACTAGCGAAGGATTAGTTATTTCCAAGATTTGGGTATGGCTGTGGGACAAGGAAGCTCTAAGTGATGTGGTAAAAACAGTTTTCTCTTTCACTTCTCCTTCTGGAATGTGCCCCTTTTATTTTGTCATTCTTGGCTTGGCTCCCCACTTCTCAGGCCTCCTCTGTCGTTTCATTCTGCCTATTTCCTTTCCAATATTTTGGCTGAATGTTCAGCTTTGTTAGCAGAAATGCAAAGTGAGCGCTTTGAAGCATTACCCAATAAAATCCAATTTTAAACAGTTAGAGCTACAACTTCCCCCATCCTCTGGGAAATGAGCCTTCAGTTTCTTTGTGCTTTGGGCAGAAATGCCAGAGCCAAAATTATCACTCAGGCCAGAGTCTTGCCAAGACCATCAGATAAGCCACCTGGCGAGGTCTGGTCGGCCACATTTAAAAAGGGACTTCTTGGAAAGAGGAAACTGCCTTTTGAAATTGTTAAGCATCAGTGACTTTTATATAGTATTGGCTAAATCATAAGTGGGGAGTACATCTGAAGGTCTGAACATATGTATTCTTTGAAAGAACTCACATTTCCTTAAGTGGATGATAAAAAAAACTTTTTAAGAGCAATGCAAACAACGTTAAAGTCTTAAGAAATTTTCATTTCATAAAAATGTCTGTTTAATAAATATTTAGCCTAATTTTTAAAACTTATCCTTAAGGCTAAAAATACCAGATGTCACACACTACCTGATTTTTATAACTTTTTCTGAGGAGATAGATACTACTATACCCATTTCACAAATAAAGACATAAAGATCTTCAAGGAAATATCTATAGTCAGCAACTTTGAATTTAAACTTTGGGTAAAATTATCCCTGAACATTGTGGGTGTGTTTCTATTACGTAAGTGAATCAGGAATGGGGTGGTTGTTTTCTTGCTCCATTTTTATCCTTTTATTTGATTTCCTGGCCATAGATAAAGTAGGACTATGTTTAAAAAAAATAGAACATGATCTGTAAATTTCTGAATAGGCAGTTTACAAATATTCTGTGTGCAATCATCCCAATGAGTTCTAATTGCTTTCTAGATCCATGGACTTAATTTCATTTCTGGGCCATAATAAAGGCAAAAGGCATAGGCTTGATTTATTTTCACATTTAACTGAGCCTTTCTGAAATATTATAAACAATTACCTTTCCTTTACTCCTTTCCCTCACCACTTTTTCTGTGGAACTAGGGATCGATCTCTTGAAAGATGTTTCCAATTTTTAATTATCCACAAACCCACTCTCAACAAAAGTATGATATTCTGGTTACTTAATTACATCCACTTATCTTCTTTTCTCCCAGAAAGGTGAGTGACGAATTCAAGTTGTCTTGTCACTAGAAGATTTGGGGTAGGATCAGGAAAGAAAATATTTTTGATTATAAAATAATGGATGACAGAGAAGCATAATTTGTCAAAGGGATGAAATCAGGGCCACCATGAGCCCATACAGCACCTTTATAAGAATTAGAAACAGAGCCCTCTCTGAGGGGCACAGCAGAACTTGGCCCCCTTTACCCACTGAAGAACTTATCCTGGGAGAAATGGTAGTGAACTTTACTCTAAATGTACACATTTCAAAGTAAACAGCGATTAGAATATGTATATATGGTTTCAATAAGTATTTACCAATGCTTATTACAGGACAGATAGTTTTCTAGGCTCTGGGGAGATGAATACAGCAAAAGTGAAAAAGCAAATAAAACAAAGTCTTTTCCTTCATGAAATGCATACCTTCTTAACGGAGATTGAAAATGAATGAATGAATATGTAATATGATAGTTATGACCCATGCAATAGAGAACAAGGAAGAAGAGGGTAGAAAAAGAGGTATGCTATTTATTATGAAATTGTCATTAAGTCTCTTTGAGAAAGTAACATTAGGTTAGTGACAAGGCGATTCAGGGAGTGTCCAGGTTGGGGGTCTCTGAAGGCCAGGTAGAGGAAACAAACTGTGAGGACACTGAGCTGAGATCTCTGTATATGTGGGAAAACAGCAAGGAGGCTATGACGCAGGAACAAAATGTCAGAGTTGGTAGGAAACAAGACAGAGAGGTCATTGGAGCCAAGTTGAAATGGCAGTAGTGCTTAGAGCTTTGGGTTAAGTTCTGAGTGAGAGGGAAAGCCATTGGAGAATTTTGAAAAGAGGAACTCTGTGATATAATATGGCCATTGAAAGGATCATAGTGGGAATGGACTGATGGGGCATGAGGACAGCAAAAATGGCAAATTGGAGACTGCATGGTGATCCTGGGAGGATGTCAGTAGATTAGAGGAAGAAGCACTGGTGGAGATGCCTGGAAGGACAACATTGCTTTCTTTCAAGGGAAGCCTCTTCAGATTAGGCCTCTGATGTGCTGGAGCTGGTTTGTACCAGATCCCAAAAGGCAAGTCTTAAATTTTCAGGAGTGTTACAAGCCTGTTGTTAAACACAGCCATTATGAAAAAACTAAATTATACAAACTTACAGTTAAAGATATTACATCAAAAACAAAGATAATAAATATTAAAAATGCATCACATCCTAATTATGTCACTCATTTACTGCTATCTATATCTTTAGGGATTTTTTTTTCTTTTTACATCTTTCGCATCCATATAGTAAAAAATACTATATAATGGCGCACTGCTTGCCCATTTCTTCCCAGCTCTATGTGGAGTGACATCATGTTGGTAGATTAAAATTACCCATTGTGATAAAGAAAATGTAGTAATTTATATGCAATGGAATATTAGCCTTAGAAAGAAGGAAATTCCGCCATTGCAACAATATGGATGGACCTGGAAAGCATCATGCTACGTGAAATAAGCCAGCCATAGAAGAACAAATACTATATTATTCCACTTACAGAAAAAAATCTAAATAGTTATACCCGTAACTATAAAAGCAGAGACTAAATACTGATTATCAGAGGCTGAGGGGAGAGAGGGAAACAAAGTTATTAGTCAAGGGGTACAAAATTTCAGCTGTATAAGAGTAATACATCCTAGAGATCTACTGCACAGCATAGAGCTACAGTTAACAATATTGTGGTGTACATTTACAAACTTCTATAAGGATAGAACTTATGTGAAGCATGCTTATTACACAAAATAATAATTAGTAATTATAATAATAATAACTAAGAAGGATGGAAGAAAAACTTTGCAGGTGATAGGTGTATGTATGGCATAGATTCTGGTGATGATTTCATGGGTGTATATTTGTCTCCAAACTCATCAAGTTGTGCACATTAAAATTATAGTTTTTTATGTCTGTAAAGTGAACTTAAAAATTGTACATGATGGATGTACTTGCTCCATGTAAACACTAAATATCAGAGACTAATCTGTTGTTTTGCTGATTGTTTAGCCTCAAAGTGATGCAGAAATGTTAATAATTAAGATTTAACTTAAAAATGTGCCATTTCAAGTACTGAAGTTAAATGAAATTTCAGTTTAATAAATATAATTTGTTCGGGACGCCTGGGTGGCTCAGTTGGTTAAGCAGCTGCCTTCGGCTCAGGTCATGATCCCAGCGTCCTGGGATCGAGTCCCGCATCGGGCTCCTTGCTCAGCAGGGAACCTGCTTCTCCCTCTGCCTCTGCCTGCCTCTCGGCCTACTTGTGATCCCTCTCTCTCTGACAAATAAATAAATAAAATCTAAAAAAAAAAAAAAAATATATATATATATAATTTGTTCAAGAGTGGGAAATACTTCAGTAGTAAATCACAAATTATAATATTTGGGGGTAAAGATTAGTGGATTGTGTGCAACTCCATCTGTAAAGTCATAGTTAAATTTCAATTTTAGGTTGGCCACAGATATAAGAGTTTGGCAAAAAATGTTCTGTAAAAATCAATTGGTTGTTTTTTTATCATTTTTTTGCTAAACATTCTTAGGCCAGTAAAATGTATTTGTTCACCAAGAAATTAGCCATAGATATTACATTCTTTTCACTAAGAAATTAACCATAGATATTACCTATTAAATTTTTATCATTTTGATATTCTATGACATTTTGTCACACAGGACTATAACATATTTAAAGGGATATATTAATTCCATGATAAATCAGACTGCATTTTGTTGTAATCCAGAACTGAGTGAAGTAAATATACTAGCTCCTGTTCCCACTTGCCCCCTTTTATACTAGCATAGCCCCAAAGAATTTCCCAATGGATGGAAGAAATTCTCTCCCAATCCACTAAGAAATTTTTCTTTTAAAAAATATATTCTTGGGGCGCCTGGGTGGCTCAGTGGGTTGAGCCTCTACCTTCAGCTTGGGTCATGGTCTTCGGGTCCTGGGATCGAGCCCCGCATCAGGCTCTCTGCTCAGCGGAGAGCCTGCTTCCCTTCCTCTCTCTCTCTGCCTGCCTCTCTGCCTGCTTGTGATCTCTGTCTGTCAAATAACTAAATAAAATCTTTAAAATATATATATATATATATATATATTCTTAATATTCATGGGAGAAAGTCAATGGTATATCCTTCTCATGATGGATATACCATTAGATATTGGACATTCGACAAATTAAAGCCTCTCTATCTTGAAATGAGACACAATTAATCCACTAACCAAGTCAAAGATAGATTATTAATACTCATGATTGCACCCACTTAAATCGCCCACTTAAGACACATCACTTGAGGAGAAACAGCAATTAATGACCCATTATTGTGAACCACAAATCATGATTGCCCACTTCAGTGGTTGGGGGAAAAAAAAAAACAGTAACAACAACAATGGAAAGCAGATAATCAACACTGTATCCATTTTATCCACAACACTAAAAATAGTGTTGCCTTCAGCCCTTATTTTTGGCAAGGCTTTGTGGGTTTCGTACCTTTTCCCAGCATCTCTGGAAACCTGGACTCCTATGTCAGGAGGAGAGAACTTCACAGGACTTTAGACTTTTGGATTTAATCCTGAGACAGTCCCTGGTAATCATCTTTGGTACACTAGGATGGTTGGTCACCCTACTCTAGGTAGAGATCCAAAAGGAAGTTGAAAAGAAAGGGGGAGGGAGACTAGGATGCAGTGGTTGTAAAGTCATGACAGTAAATGAGATCACCCAAGATTTGTGAACAGGAAAGAAAAATGGTAAAAGAAAAATATATCTATATGGAGCAAGCTGAGGAAGAGAAGCTAATTTAATAAACTAGAAGTTAGAGAGATAAAAAAGGAACCAGGGAGCAGATAAGCAATACTTTAGCTAAGTTCCATCCTGTGAATGGCAGCTCAAAGTTGATTCTGTGAGATATATCTTCGGTTGGTGTAATTATTTGCTTGAAATCTTAGATGCAGTTTCTAAGAAATTTTTATTTTGAAAGCTCACTTACACTGAAAAACATAAGAATATTGATACAAATACTTTTGTTTAAAAAATTCATGTATCAGGACGCCTGGGTGGCTCAGTTGGTTAAGCAGCTGCCGTTGGCTCAGGTCATGATCCCTGTGTCCTGGGATCGAGTCCCACATCGGGCTCCTAGCTTGGCGGGAAGCCTGCTTCTCCCTCTGCCTCTGCCTGTGCTTGCCCACGCTGTCTCTCTCTCTCTCTCTCTCTCTCTCTCTCTGACAAATAAATAAAATCTTTAAAAAAAAAATTCATGTATCATTACTGCGTTTTTGGGGGGTGATGTTGAGATTACATTCCCTCTTCTTGCCCTGTTCCAGGTGTGTATTTTAAAACTCTATGCACACACACACAAAATTCCTTCAGAGAGGTGGTAGAAAAATACAATAATTATCATAAGTGGCTCAATTCAGCAATGGAATGTGGAAAAATAAATCTAAATACCAATTATGTACTTTGTAAAGTTAAACAGCTTCTTCATATATAGACTAGCTAACTGGGGATTTAGGCAATGTTTACAAATTACTGGGTGTACTACCATAACTCTTATAAATTCTGCTTTCCTGGAAACAGAGACCATAGTTAAAGTCCCATAATAAAGCCACTGGAGAAATGTAGAAAGTATCATAGAGGCTCTATATAATAATTTCAAAGCCATGCATCTTGGCATTTACCTTTTTCTCTCATTTCAGGAGATGATTAAAGACTGAAAATAGGTTATTAAAAGGTCTTAATTTTTTTTCATAGACATCCACAAGCATTTAAAAAAGCCAAAATTGCTCTCCAGAATTCTTAGACACTTACGGTTGTTTTTTAAACTCATAATGAAAAGCCAATCTAAAATAAATAGAATCACCCCTTATACACTGGTAACGTTTCCAGAAATCTCATCTCTCTCTACCACAATTATAGGCATGAAAAATGCCTGCAAATGATGAAAACCAAGGAAGATCAGGTACTGCATCTCATAGGTGAGATTCTCAGGCCTTTTTTGTCTCCTAATTACCTGACTCACAGTCCTCACATAGCCTGCAGACCTAAGCTTTTTATTGTAAATTGCCCTGTATACCTTGCTAGAGTGTAAGCTCATGTGGCAGGACCTGGTGGTGTTTCATTCACTGATTATCCTAAGAGATGCCTGTAGGTGTTCAATAATTATTGTATAAATGATAGCAGATAAAACAAACCAACAGGCAGTTCAGCATGAATGGAGGTCTTGTTTGTTTCCCTCCTGCCTGAACGTCCCGCACAGTGGGTTTTGCAGGAACTAGAAGAGCAGGTATCCTACTTTCTAAAAAAGTCTTCTAAAGGGAGCCGCTGCTGCCAAGGTCCTTGCCAGTGACCTCCCTGTACCTAGAAACTCCTTGCAAGGTGTCTTTGGGGAGTTGTTTCAGAGTCTATGAGTTCCCTTCTGGCCTTTTATTCACACCCTCCACTCTACCCAAGGAACACAAGCAGGGCATTGGAGTCACCTCCTACCTTCCTCCTTCTGCCTTCCCTGCTTTCCACACATGTAATATACAAGAATTTGAGAATTTCTCAGCCTCCATCACCCACAAGACTCCCTTTTTCCCTTAGCACTAAAAAAATATGTATATCTAGACTTGGAGGCCCAAGAATCTTGAAGGGACTTGAAACTCTGGCTTCAAAGGATGCTATTTCCAACATATTATGTCAAAGAAAGTTTTGGGGGAAGGTAAACTTAGGAATGCCTGGGTGCCCAATCATAGTCAATCATCTCATTTCTTTGAATGGAACTCTGAGTTACAATTAGTCAAAACCAGATGACAATTTCAAGCTGTGTATAAGCTGGATTCTGCTTAGATGGTAATCTCTTCTTTCATATCATTTTTGTCATAAATTCATATACTTCTTCCTTGTCCATGCTGCATAAAATTGCAAACCCCTCTTACCTCAATACTCCTTACTCTTCTGTCTTGCTTTCTTAAAATCATCTGAGATGTTTTACATCAGATGTGTGTTTTATGCATTTATCTTGTTTATTATCCCCCCTTACTCCACCAGAGTATTGGCTCCATGAAGCTAAGCACCGTCTGCTTTGTTATCTCAGGACCTAGAACAGCACCTGACACATGGCGATTGTTCAGTAATTATGTACTGGCTGAAGGAATAAAAAAATTTAACTGATAATTGCATTCTCCATGTATAAGCTATTATGATACTTCATCCTCACTGTGATGTAATGATTTACAGCATTGAACTACAATTGACAAGGCTAACTCTCACTTCCTCACTCCCACAGCACTTACTCATGGATATTGTCCAGCAATTCACATCATCCCTTGGCCCTTCCCTCATCTCCAAACTAATAATCCATTATATTCTTACTTTCTTCCTTATTCAACCTAGTCCCCACTCTCCTTCGTATCAAATTTTCATTCCCCAGTTCACTAAACCCTGATAATCTTGACCTTCTATTACATATTTCTATAGTTTTCCAAACCTATATCACTGAATCTATCCTGAATCCCTAAGTACTAATCATCATGGGAGAAAATATGGCTGTGTGGATGCTCTGACAATATTCTGTCTTTGAACATCAGCCGAGACCTCAATGCTACTTAGCAGATTTGTTACTGATGTTCTCTATCCTGTTTTATCCTGTTCTGTACTCTTCTACATGGACAATTACAGATATTTCCCTGATCCCTTCACTTTTCCTAAGGAAAGTTGTAATCCCATATTTTGAAGAGAAAAGGGAAGCTATCAGATGTGGATTTCCTTAACTTTCATCTACCCTCACTTACAAACTTTTCTCTCCCTACACCCATGGTTGACATCCCTACATTGGGTAGCCTGGTTGTCTTCTCAGATACTGGTCAAATAACCCATATCATGGATTGGGTTCAAGGAACTAGAGCCAAGACAGTAGTTTCTACTCCACATACCCCTGTGTAGAAAGAATTCTAATGTAATTGTCAACATATAATGCCATTATGACATGTTTTTTAAACCTTTTTTTGAATTTAAATTCAACTCATATACATACAATGTATTACTGGTTTCAGAGGTATAGGCCTGTGATTCATCAGTCTTATTATAATACCCAGTGCTCATTATGTCACATGCCCTCCTTAATATGGCATGTTTTATAATTATAGAAAATTCTAACATTCTCTATATCTGAAACAACATCTTCAAAAAACCAATATGTTAAACAATAATCTCCAAATTTGTCATTTTAATTTAGCAAATTAATAGCAAAATTAAGACCTGAAACTATATTCTTATTCTTCGCTCCACTTCTAAGATTTGATCCCAATGTAATAATTATAGAAATAGATAGATTCAGGTAATATGTACCCATATATATATATTATATCAGAAAACTGTTACCAACCTAAATATTTCCCCTTAGAAGGATTAATTAAATTATGATAAATTTATACAATAAAGTTTTAATACAACCATTAAGTGGTATATTAAAAGATTTTATTTATTTATTTATTTATTTATTTGTCAAAGAGAGAGAGCACACAACCAGGCAGAGGTGGAGAGAGAAGCAGGCTTCCTGCTGAGCAAGGAGCCTGATGCGGGACTCGTTCCCAGGAGCCTGGGATCATTACCTGAGTCGAAGGCAGCGGCTTAACTGACTGAACTACCCAGGCATCTCATATTAAAAGATTTTTAATGACATGAAAATGATTGTAATGTAATTTTTTTTTGAAAACTAAATTATACACAATTATATAGGGAGAGAATTTAACAATGCTTTAAATATGTATATATTCAAAAGAAATATCCCAAAATATTAAGTAAGGTTATCTCTTGGTGGTAGGATTATAGAGGATCTTCATTTTATTCTGAACGTACAATATTATTTCAACAATAATAGTAAGTGGTATATTTTAAAAATGTATTATGAGGCATACATATTTTGACTATGTATATATATAAAGTCAAAATATGTGTATATATATATATATATATATATATACATACACACATACATGCATACATATATGAGTAGCTATTAAGAGCACTTTGGTTTGTTGATACCATGTAAATTGTATATCATTTAAATTATGAGAAAAAAAATCAGGAAGCTTTAAAGAAACCATAAAAATGGATTAAGTAAACTGAGAAAGATTTCAATATTCTGGAATGGAGACTCTGTGCTTATTTTCATAAAATGCAATTTTTAAATGTTCACTTTCTTCTGTTCACATAAAGACTGATAAATCTCATTCAGTCCTGCCTGCATTGGTTTGATGATCAAAACAGGCATTCCCTCTTCCTCATGACAGGAGGGACTTTTTAAGCACACCTAGCACAAAAGCTTTTCCTCTTAATCTCCCATTTTTGACATAAGTGAATAATAACCATCCTTCCACCCCAAACCAGATCTCATTCAAATGTGTATTAAAATCACTTTTGGAAATGTATGAGTGCTCCGGTTCTAAGATACCTCTGGGGAAGTGTTATAGTGTAAAGTCTGAAAAATCAGAAATCCACCCTTGTTTTGCATGTGGGAGGAAGACGAGACAATCATTTATTGTGGAGAAAAAAAAGTATGCTCTATTGGGCTGTTACAAAAGCTGTAATTTTATTTTGAAGTTCGCAAGTTTTGTTCTCCTGGTTTATGGTTTTTATGCTAAAATTATGGCTTTGTAATGGGTTGTGAAGCATACTTTATGCACTATCATAATTATAAGCTATTACAGTTCATTCTTTGTATCAGGATGGTTTTATGGACATTTAAATGAAGTTTCTGACAATGAAGCTCCAGCTCTAATAGTACTGCCTTATGGCTACACCTGGTGGTATGCAGTCTCTTGGTTTTTCTATTATAAACCACTGTGGGGAGGAGGGTGGGATTTAAAATCTCAGCTGTTTGCCTCATACTGTGCTCCAGTAGGACATGCAGATTTATCAATCCATTTGTATTTAAATAACTTCTATGCTTTTGGCCTCACCAAACTACAAAACCATCAAAGAGAAAAATCACCCCGGTGGTTTCAAGTTCTTTTTGTCAAGAAGACACTTGAAAGTGTGAAAACATGAAATACGGTGTGTGACTCATCCTTTTCCCTTGACGTGGAACAGCAGCCTTGACATCTTGCTGCTTACTTTCGCTAATATGTTTATATATTAGAAATGATCTGTTAGCATGTGCTAGGGCCATTTTTCACAGTGTTTATGATATTTGTTATGCTTTTGGTTTCTTATTTCTTATTTAAAGGCTGCTGAAGGTAGACACCTTATTCACAATCTTCTACAATGGAACATTCGATAAGAACACATTTTTCCAGCTGAAGTGTTGGCTGAGTAGACTCTTGGATAAGATGTAATTAATAATTTTAAACAGCCTATGTGGCAGTAGAGTCTTACTTTGGCTGATAAAGTAGCCAAGGTTTCAACAGCTTTATAAAGGAATTCCACTGAAGTTGACTCAGAATTACATAGTGATATGAAAATAAAATTAAATATTGAATTCCAAATTTCCACTTCAAATGACCTTCAAGAAAAAAAACAAAGAAAATCCAATTGAGAAAAAAATGCACTAAGAAGACATTATGTGTTCCCACAAAGCAAAAATGTGAGAAGCAGCACTTACTCGGGGCTCCTGTAGCCCCTTAATTCAGTCCTATTATGCATAGGAATTAGAGCCCATATGGTCTTCTATCAAACTGTTCCACACCACTGGGAAAGTATTTATTTCATCAATGTGAGCTAAGTATTTTTAAATCATTACTGAGAAAATGCAGCCTCCTAAAAAAACATAATGTATTCTTTAAAAAGAAGTCAACGGTATCACAAAAACATCTCATCCATATTTGGTTGTAGAATCTGTTTGGCTTCCCATCTAAAGGACTCCCAGTTCTTGCATATTTTAACACAAACATAAAGCTGTAAATAGGGGGGCTGCTGTCTCTTCACTCAATGCTGTAGAATTCACTAATGAAGAGGAGAATGAGGAACTCCAAAGATACAAACAGCCCTCAGTGGATGAAGAAATGAATCCTACCACATTGATAATTGTCCAGTAAGACTCAAATCTCAGACACCTGACCTAACTCTCTCTTACAACACAGGAAGTATCAGTGAGGTAAGATTTTTTTCACAGGGAATTACTGCATTGTATTTATCCACATCATAAAAATGAATCAGTTGCAAAATTTCGGACATCAAAACAATCATTTTGACTGATTTTGTGCTACAGGAAATATCTGGTTAATGGCCTGGCCATAAACATCGATTTGGTGGCTGAAGTTATATTCATATTAAAGTTCTGTTTTGCTGTACACATAGCGCAAGTGAATCTCAAGAAAATTACTTCTGTATATCTCTAAAGGAACACTCAGCTCTTTAAACCAATTAGGCATAATATTTCTGGGCAGTTATTCTTGTTGATTATGTAGGTTCATGTGTGAAAAGTGAAGGATAAGACCTGTGAATCAAATTATGTTATTCTAACCTCTACTTGAGTTTACACATCACAGAAACTGTCAGGCTAATGCCAAGAAAGGAAGGGCAATTTCTTTGCATAGACTTGCTTGGATAAGCTTAGAAAGCATATGCAGAGGACAGACAATACTAGTCAGAAAAACAGAAAAGGCTAAAAATATCAGGCGTAAAATCATTCCACTCTCTGCCACCAGAAATATTTATAAAAGCTAGTCAGTCCATTGTTCCCTATGTGTTAACTGTGAATATGCTTCCAGAATTATATAATATTAGGAAAACTTGAACGCCCAAATAGTGTTTCCCCACTTCTCTTCTAAGAACCAACTGGGGAACTTATTAAAACATATAAACAGAAAGCAAATTTCAGGTTTGCTCACTTGGAGATTCTGGGAATCTTTTTATCTATTGTCATGTTTTAATAATCTCCCCTTTCCCTATGCTCCATGAGTCTCACCATCTGAGAAGTTTGAGCGAAGTTATTCTAAAACTACTGATGAAGAAAATGAAGACTAATAGCTCCCAAATCTGTAAAACACAATGAAAATTTAGAATATCAAATTTTTCTTTCAAGTAAATAGCTAGTGGTACTAAATAGTTAAGATTCTATAGTAGACACCTCTATACAAGGATAAAATTCCATTAGTTAATATTTCAACTTCTTTTTTTTAAAGATTTTATTTATTTACTTGACAGAGGTAGAGAGAGCACAAGTAGGTAGAGTACAGGCAGAGGGAGAGAGAAAAGCAGGCTCTCTGCTGAGCAGGGAGCCCAACACGAGGCTGGATCCCAGGACCCTGGGATCACGACCTGAGCTGAAGGCAGACGCTTAACCGACTGAGCAAGCCAGGCACCCCAGTATTTCAACTTCTTTGCTGAAGAATGCTTTAGCATTTTCAAATTTCAAATTAATTAAAACAAGGAAAGCAATTTAGTTTTTTTCACTTGAAGGAGAAAATAACGGAATTATGCATTTTAGCAAGTCTTACGTATTAAGAGATCTTATTGCCAAGTAATCGATATTACTTGAAGAAAATTTAAAATTGAGACAGTTATAAAGAATAAGAGGAAAAATCATCTATAATCATTTTCCCTAAAATTTAACTTTTAGCATTTCATTAGACATGTTCGTAGAAACTTTGCAGTCATAGAATCTTAATTATAATTAGATCGCTTCTCAACAAATCTCATGTCAACTTCTTTTTTTCTTCTTGTATGACTAGAACATAGGAAAGGGCATATTGGCAACTAGCAGAATAAATTGATGGGAAATAAAGAGGGAATTAATGTTATTTTGGTGGTCTAGCTCTTCTTCACATCATTTTTATATAATGTATGTAAAAACATGTATTTTTCATTCTTTAAATCTTTGTTTCAACTACCAACTAATCTTAGTTCATCTTTACATGGCTGAAAGGCATATAAGAGGATTACTCTCCTTTTTTAAATTTATTTTCCTGATAATACCCTCCTACAAGGCTATTTGTAATGAAGCACCACAAATTTGCCCCAGTCATCTCGGCCTTGATCAGTCTTACTTCTAATATGAGCAATCATTATCATCAGTGAGGACACCAGAGAAATCAGCAAACCCCTGAATACAAAGGCATTAGGTGTAGGCATAAGGCATAGGCATACTAGAGCTCTTCTGAGGTCAGAGGTTTATTTTAATAAAACCAAATTATCAATGGGCCTCCTGAGAAACTTGAAATATTACTTGAAATATAAGCATTTTTCAACTTTTCAATGAGGAAAGATAACTATCTTTTCTAATTTTATTATGAAAACACTCTTTTTAAAAATTTTATTGACAAATAATATAAAATATATAATATATAAAATTCAAAAGAAAAAACAAAAACAATTAACAAATAATACAAATATGCTTGTATATATTTTAAGTGTACAATATGATTATTGTACATCCCTCATCTCATGTAGATAACATTGTGTGTGTCTATATTGTGAGAATGCTTAAGATCTACTCTCAGCAACTTCCAAGTATAAAATATCATGTTAGTAACTACAGTCACCATGCTGTACATTCAATCTTTGGAACTTATTCTTCTTATAAATGAAAATATAAACTTTTGAACTATATCATTCCATTTTTGCTTCCCTTAGGCCCCAGAACTCACCTTTCTATTCTCTGTTTCTATTAAGTAAGGAATTTTTTTCTTTTTTCTTTTGTTGTTTGTGTCTGTGTTGTTTAAATATTTCACATATAAGTGAAGTATTTGTCTTTCTCTGTCTTACATCACTTAGCATGTCCTCCAGATTCATCCCTGTTGTCACAAATGGCAAAAAAGAAAAATTTTATCCATTCATTTGCCAAAAGCATTTAGTTTGTTTCCATACCTTGGCTCCTGTGAATAATGCTGCAATGAATGTGGGTGTGCAGATATCTCTTTGAGATGCTGATTTTAATTCCTTCAGATAGATATATATCCAGGACTGGGAATTCTGGATCATATGGTATCCTCTTCCATGCCCCCCACCGTGTCATGCAGTTTTGAGTTCGTTCATCTGTTGCATTCCTCATAATAGGGCAGAATAGTCAGGAAGAATGAATAGATCTGTAGAGGGACAATTTAAGGGAGATGCAGGAGGCACCCAACAGTGATTTAAACATTTCATAATTTTGCTAGTCCTGAGTAAGCCGTGTTTCTTATTCCAATCAGAAGTTTTATAGGTTGTTAAACCTGGGACACTTTGCTTCTAAAGCAGTTTTTGGTCTGTTTGTGTATTTGCTTGCTTGTGTATTTGTCACTCAGGAAACGCTCAGGTCTTCTCCCTTTATTTTTTTCATATGTATTTTCCTGTTACTCTTGCTGATTCTTTTTCTGTCATGAATAGATTTCTTTTCAGTCACTTGCATCTCTTGCCTAGCATCAACTCAGCTTTCTATTACTCTCTCGGTGGAAGGAAGATCTAAAGATCTTCCTTATAGTTTTAGACTTTGTGTGCAGGCTGCTGTGAACATTTTAAGAGAAAATGGCAGATCTCTGTAGCCTTTCTCTGTATAATATTCCCCCAATACCTTAAATTTTATTAAGTGTTCTATCTGGTAAATGTCTGTAAATTTATGTAAATGCCTATAAAGTAAAGGTGTACAACATATTAAGAAAGATGAAATCCTTATAACATCATTAGAATATGAATTCTAACAACAGTTTTGGGATGCTTATGTATTTTTCAGGAAGTGATCATCTCTCGTGGAGGTGCTTCTGAGCCAAATAAGAATCTTCCAACAGTGAGGGTAGAGAGGGCAACTGTCTGGAGATCCATCTGGCAGGTTGTTACTAAATTCTCATCTTTTAGACATGTCCTTGAAGCTTCATGAGCCCACTAGCTACTTCAGAGACTGCCCGGGCATGGTAGTTCATTTTAGTAGGATAAGCTCTGTTGGGGAGGAAAAATTTTCCTATACTCTTCAAATATTCTTCTGGTTGGTCTAAGAATTAAATTGACATGAGACAGATTAATAGGAGGGAAATAAATTTAATTTTGTACATATGGGCATCCCACATACATGAGAGGTTCAAAGACAGGTAAAAAATGAGGTATGTATGATATTGTGAGCTAAGAAATGGGATAAGACCTTGGGGCTTCAAAAGGTGGGAGGGTAATTAACAGGGCAATAAGAATGACATTTGGTAATTAAATGTTTGCCTTGCCATATGGATGGGTCACTCAGATAAGATTTATCCCTGGTAATAACTCTTTTAGGGAAAGACCTGCAATTTAAATTCTTCTAGGAAGCAAAAGGAAGGGCAAAATTTCTCTTGAGCCCTCAATGTCTCATTGCTTTCAGCTCAAAATAGCCCACATGCCAAAATGACATATTTTAGGGAAACTCTTTCTGAGCTCCTTTAGCTCCAAACATCATCATGGCTTACATGTCCTAGTTGCTTTATCAACTTCAAATGAGCAAGAAGAATTCAATGCGTGGGGATGAAGAATTGTACCCCCAAAACATGTAAACTAGCACAGACACTAGGGATAGGAGGGTTTTCCTGAATCAGAGATAGCCTGATATGCCATAACTGACATTAGTTTGAAAATGAGAAAATATACCCATAAAATCTAAATGGCCCAAAGTAAAAGAAGCTGTATTTTACAGAGGAAGGAAAACAATAAATTAAAATAGTTATCTGAAAAATATGTATACACTGTTTCAAAAAACATAAACCATATTTACATTTAATGACATAACAATTATCATTAATGTAGTTTGGGGACTAGGAAACTATAATAAGGGCTTTATTTATTAGCTATATGAATAATTTTCTTTTCTACTTCTTTTAAAATGTAGAAACATGATCAGAAGAAATATAATTAGAAATCAGAGTGTCCAAATTTTAATGAAGTCTTGAGCATCTCTGGTTTCTTTCCTACTTAAAAATATTGTAAAAATGAAAAAGAAGAGAATTCAAAGATGACTTTCTGATATAATTAGCTTTTAACCTGTATTTCTGAAATCTGCTATGGTATATTATAACATATTATGTAAGTGAATCAAGATAAATAATCTTTTTCTATAAAAAAGGGGAGAGGGACAATTTGCTTAGAAGTCTTGAAATGTGAATTATGCCAATTGGTCCTTTGGGAAATACTTATCTTTGTTCAAACGGATCTCTTTGGGAAATAGTGAATCTCATTGCTTCATAAGCATAATGGTAATTTTATATAGTACAGAAGCTGTTGTCAAAGAGGATATGGACATGCTGCAAAGCTTTTAAAGCTAAGATATTTTTAAGATTTTATTTATTTATTTGACAGAGAGATACAGCAAGAGATGGAACCCAAGCAGGGGGAGTGGGAGAAGGAGAAGCAGGTTCCCTGCTGAGCAGGAAGCCTGATGGAGGGCTCTATCCCAGGACCCCGGGATCATGACCTGAGCCGAAGGCAGACACTTAAACAGCTGAGCCACTCAGGTGCCCCAAAGCTAAGATTTCCGACAGATCTTCATTCCTGAAGACCATGCCCCCTGGAGGAAAAAAGAATGTGAAACCACATTCTTGTCTTTCCTCTTAAGACATAGCTGAATATTTGAAATCTATACATTTTAAGTTCTCCTAAAAGAATACTGTTCTAATTTCACAAAAATTATACTCTGACAAAGAAAGGTAAAAACTGATGAAGATGAAGATGCAAAACTCTGCTCTCTGAGGCTGAAAACAGTAACTTTACTGATGGGAAATTCTGTAAGTTTCAGGATCTTGCTTTGTCAATGGACTCAAAATTGACTCGGGGATGATTTCTAAAGTCTTGAGTGAATAAAGCTGAAAGACTGTAATATACACTGTGATCAGGAAAAAAAACCATTCCATTTGGATAAAGTAAGAGCTTTTATATACCTTTCTACTATAAATACTAGCCCAAAGCTATGAATTTTGTATCTACTTTATACTCTTCAAATCAAATCTATTTTGACTTGTACAGAAGTTGGAGAAAAGTGCAAAGGCAATAGAAATGTCACTGTGAGTTTTGTCCATTATAATTTTTACAGGAATAGTCTTTGCAATCTCTCTTTCCCCACTTCTCCCTGCAGAAATTTGAAGGGTGTCTTTGGGGGATGAGAACCAGAATAAGGAGTACTAGAAATTCAGAGCACTTGATGCCCAGGAACAGAAGCATTTCTGATCATGCACATGCACTATATTACTGATTCCTCAAAACGGTCTATGACAGGAGTACCTGGGTGACAAAGTCAGTTAAGTGACCAGCTCGGGTCCTGATCTCAGGACTGTGAGGTCAGCACTGTGCTGAGCTCTGCAGTAAGTGCAGAGTCTGCTTAAGTTATTCTCTCCCTCTGCCCCTCCCCGCCTCCCTCTACTGGCCCACACACTCTCTCTAAAATAAATAAATAAACCTTAAAAAAAAATCAGACCCTGACAACTTACCCACTTTAGGTCTCTGTGGTCAATAATCAACACATGCAATTGCTGTTGTCAAGTGTTATGGACACCTGCCACTTTCAAAGCTCTGTCCTATGCATTGTAAAGGTATCATTTAAATATATTTGTTTGCAAATATAGGTCCATCATATCCATTTGACTCGCTGTTGAGTTAGAAACCTGACCATGAAGCAAGGTCTTGAGTTACCTAACTCTCCCCATCATATTTACTAACAATGCTACCCCCTGCCATCGTCTTTTTTTTTTAAGATTTTATTTATTTATTTGACAGAGATGACAAGCAGGCAGAGGGGGAGGCAGAGAGAGAGGAAGGGAAGCAGGCTCCCCGCTGACTGGAGAGCCCCATGCAGAGATCAATCCCAGGGCCCCAGGATCATGACCTGAGCGGAAGGCAGAGGCTTAAACCACTGAGCCACCCAGGTGTCCCCTGCCATCACTTTTTTTTTTTTTAAGATTTTATTTATTTATTTGACAGAGAAAGAGAGATCAAAAGTAGGCAGAGAGGCAGGCAGAGAAAGAAAGGGGGAAGCAGGCTCCCTGCTGAGCAGAGAGCGTGATTCAGGGCTTGATCCCAGGACCCTGAGATCATGACCTGAGCCAAAGGCAGAGGCTTAACCCACTGAGCCACACAGGCGCCCCTGCCATCGCCTTCTTAACAATGCCACTAACAATATGCCTGGTTCTTGCCTCTCTGTTAATTATCAGAGTGCATTACCCAGGGAACCATGTTTCTGTGTGTTTCACTGGAACTCATTTGTACACTTTTAGTTACTTCACTTAATTCTGTGCTTTTTGGGGGTGTCAATGGATGAGTAATAAATGAAAGCAAGGGTTTCATAACCATACTGTCCCAGTTCCCAAACTCTACTATTCACTAGCTATGTGGCAGTGGGAAAACTGTTTAACATCTCTAAGCCTCAGTTTGCTCTTCTAGAAAATGGGTATGATAGCATCTATCTCATAAGGTAATTGATTGGATGGGTTATAATATAATAACTTATATAAAGCATTTAACATGGTGCTTGGCACTTGGAAAATACTCAATTTTTATCTAAAATATCTATTTTTAGTACCTAAGCTACTCTCCAATAGAAAGGCAGTACATTGGGAAATGTTATAAACTTTTCTACTTCACCATGAAGTAGCCACAAAACACTCCAGATGGTTGAAGCTACAACCATCATCAACACATTGGTGGAAGGCTACTCTGTGATGTGACTGTGATCACAACTCTGAGTGTAGACCCAGGCTTGGTCAGGATTAGAGACAAGTGAGCCAAGTCCAGCAAGTACAACAAAGGATCCTGACTTTATCCACAATTTAGATATTTTGTCCAATATAGAGGTTTTTTGCATTTAGATATTTTTAAAATACTGAATTAAAGTAGTATTTATCTCAATTACTGATTTTTCTGGTGCCCTCTTAAATTGCATCTCCTAGGTGAATGCCTTTCTCACCTCACCTTGGTCCCAATTCTGGCTCCTGAGTCTTCTGTTCCCTCCCTCTTTGCATTTAAAATGGTGTGAGCCCCCTTTTCCCTCAAGCTGGCTCCCATCAGTGGATTATGGTACCCCCCAGGGACATTGTTTACTCTTCAGATTCATCTTCTTCTGCTATGAAATTGAGTGCAATTTTAGCTAAGTTTATGGGCTCGGTATGAGGCAGTATCCTGACCCTTGCATACATTCCTGAATCTTACTGAGTTATGTGGCAATGAGAAAGGACTCCCACCCAAGTCTCCAGGGTCTTGGAGTCAGTGAGAAGGGAGGTCAGTGATCATTTACTCCCCCAAACACTGAAGAGTTCATCCAATAGCAAGTTACAAGTTACTGTCCCATGTCCTATGAAAAGCTGGACTCTGAATGCTAGTGAAAGTAATAAAATATCTAAATTCCATCCTCAGAGAAGGTTGGGCATTTAGAAGAAAAGTAACACAATATTTACAGAATGCTTTCAATCTCTCAGCATTGTCATAATTCTGATAGTCATCATTTTATGTTACCAGCCCCATTGGATAAGCTAAAAAACTGAGGGACAGAGAGATTTCTTTATAAAGAATTTCTGTGGAAATTCCAATCAAAGCTATAAAATGCATTTTCAGCAAGATTAACTTTTACATCTGAGTTTTTTTAGTCCTTTTCTCAGCCTCTGCAATTATTTTGCCTGAGGTGCTGTCCAGTTTCAAACTTAGAAAGAATAAAAGGTATCACGAGGCTCTTACCTGACATAGGTTACACTACCTAGTCCAGCCTGCAGACACCCCCCTACTCTTGGTCAAGCCAAAGACGTTCATACTGGTGCGGTTGTAGGGTGAGCTACTGTCCTGGTTTCAGCGTCAAAGGTCAGGCAACCCAGGCAAACCAGAGCAGTTGGTCACCCCTGTCTCTAACCAGAAATATCTCCATATTGCAAATGCACATTGATTTTTCTTTTCTTGTAGTTCTTCCTGGTTAGTTTACTTTTTTAGTGATTTACACAAAATAGAGCAGTTTAACTTCAGCATTGGTATTAAGAATCATCATTACACTCAGCAAATATTTTGAAATTAAATGAAAAATGATGGGTTTTTGAAATACCAAAGACAACCACGGGGAGAAGTGTGAAAAGTAACTTGCACCTCACTTGTCAGAAAAAAAATCAATAAATGAATGATGCAAAAAGTTAGACACTCTAAATATACATCGTGAAATTCTAATTATAAAACAACCTGCTTAAAACAGATTAGATCATGTTCACGTTCCAGGCAAATCTCTGAGCTGTCTCCCCATTGCCTGTCTTGCTGGCTAAAACTCACTCTCAATTATTCATTCACTGACATCCATTGACCACCTCTTCTGTGTAGCACACTGTATAGATATGGAGATTGTAGCAATAAATAAGACAGTTCAGATTTATGGCTCAGAAAAGGGGACTAATATAAATAAATTCATGTACTACAGATGAAAAGATGCCATAATCAAAGTCTGTATAGCTGGAGACAACAAAAAGGCACAGGAAAAGTTGATTTCCAGGAGCCTATGTCCCAAATTGGCCAATATTCTCTGAATTTCAAAGTCCTTTCTAATACTCTGCCTATGATATACTCTCTCTGTTTCTGTACATCTTAAAATACCACACATCCTTCACAGCAAAATGGAAAGTCCTTCAGGGAGCATATCTTAACCCCCAATCAAGATTTATTATTCATTATTTAAAATTCCAGAGTTAGAATTTATTTTTGTATAACGTATTTGTTAATGTATTTATGTTTGGTTTTATATATATATATATATATATATATATATATATATATTCATTCTATATAATATATATACACACATGTTATTTTATTTATCTACTTTAGAGAGAGAGCATGGGTGCAGGGGGGAGGGGCAGAGGAGGAGTTAGAGAGAGAGCCCTCAAGAAGACTCCCTGGTGAGCACAGAGGCAGGATCCAGCTCTATTTCACCACCCCGACATCATGACTAAAAGTCCAGCATCTAAATGACTGAGCCATTCAGGCGTGTCATATATATATGACAGTTAGCTCACATTATATACAAAATAAATTATGAGCATATTAGAACACTAAAAGTGTGAAAATCAACAGAAAAAATTATTAAGCGATATTTCTTAGAACAGAGAGAATTTTTGAAGCGTTACAGCCATGAAACAAAGATCATGAAGACAAAATATCAGTTACAGCAATGACTGAATTTAACAAAAAAGCCCATGAAATCAATTTAAGCTGAAAGGGGCATTTTTTGTGCATATATTGAGATGGAAGTTCAAGGATGTGTCTGGATCACAGAAATAGCGAGAAGATGAACTGCACCCCATTAAATTTTTTTCTATCTCTGCTCTTCCCTGTGTGTCTTCTTCATTTTCCTCATGGCACATGGCTTCTCCCATTTCTCTAATCAACATGATGAATGGCAGTATGCCAACAGCTTCAGAACTTTCGAGTCTTTATGGCTTGGATACCTGAAAAGAGATGGACTCAACTTTCTCTTGGGCCTGAGACAAAAGTCCAGCAAAAGAAACAGTACCTATGTTGAAACACTCAGCTATCACCATAGCATAACATGGCTGCTCCTGCCTCATGACAAGAATGGTATAGAAGCATGAGTAGGAAGCATTTTCCCAAAAGAAGAGAGAGAGTAACTATTTTCACCATAAAAATATAAAATTTTCATTATCAGAAAAAGAAGTTAAATAAAATTAAAGGCATAGCAAACTAGAAAAAGTATCAAAGAATTATGGGAAGGTAATTTCCTCCCCTAATGCATAAATGCATAAGATAAATATGGATACCTCAATCAAAATGTTCAAGGACCAGGATTTAAGAATGGGCAAAGGAACAAATAATGAAATACAACAGGACATTTTGAGAAAATGTTCAGCTTCGTTAATGGTCAATGAAATGTGAATGTAAATAACCATCAATTGCAAAAGTTTTGTCTAGGGAATTGATTCTTTTTATTTACAATGCCTAGAAATTCAGAGATATGTGTCCTTTCATGTACTCATGGTAGACATGTAAATCGATGCAATATTTCTTGAGGATGATTAGGTTATACATATCAAAATCTTTAAAAATTAACATATTATTAAACCCTGAATTTCATATAAAGGAATAGAGGAAATAAAGAGGAATGTAATTTTTTTCCACAAGGATATATTTACTGAAAAATTATCTTTGATAGCAAAGAACTGGAAATAAAGATGTTTAACAATAGAATTATGTAAACAAATTTTTGTTTTTGAGATGGAATATTATGCATCACTAAAATCATTTTAATAAGTATTAAATAACATAGAGAATGCCAATAAGAGAAAAAGCACAAAAATGCAACATTTGATATGCAATATAATTCTACTATAGATCCACATATTACAAAAAAAATCATTGGAAGGAAATACAACTAAATTTTGATATTGTTAACTCTGGCGGTATTTTAAATTATTGTTTTTTTTCTCCTTTTCTGTATATTCTAAACTTTTAATAATGCAATTAAGCTGCTTTCTTTTTAATTAGGAAAAAAATATTTAAAGAAAATTCAAATTTTGAAATTTAAAAATTACTAACTTTCAAGCCCATGAGGAAATAATGCATTATTTTAAGAATATCTGTAAAATAACAAAAATGCAGAAACAGCTTTTAAAATAGGTGAAGTACAGCTAAAACAATGTGGAGATATAAATATGCAAACCCAAATGCTTTAATAAAAAAAAATGTATAGGTACTTTTAAAAGTTTTAACAATTGAAATGACAGAAAGTACAATTTAGATACAAGGGGAGATTCAGGAAAGTCACACCAATGCTTATTTTCTAATTTTTCAAAAAAGGCAAACAAACTGATTTCTTGGTTATTTACCATAAGGGAGGGGTTGCTGCTTCCTTACACTAGCTATTTTTCATGTTTTTCCATGACATAATAGTATGAAAATCAATATATTTGACATTCAGGCTGATATTTAAATAATTTGTGAACTAAAAAGAGCACTGATAAAATTATATCATGGTTTATGCCTTTAATTCAATTATAGCCAATGCAACAAACAAAACAGAGATGGTGTCTGTTTAGAGATAATTCCATTATGAGAAAACACAACAAATAAACAAAAAATTAAGTATTTAATTATAGTTTTAGAAGGCTAGTAGATGGGGCACCTGGGTGGCTTAGTAGGTTAAAGCCTCTGCCTTCAGCTCAGGTCATGATCCCAGATCCTGGGATCAAGGTCCTGGGATCAAGCCCTGCATCGCATCTAGCTCTCCGCTCAGCAGGGAGCCTGCTTCCACCTCTCTCTCTGCCTACTTCTCTGCCTACTTGTGATCTGTCTGTCAAATAAATAAATAAAATCTTAAAAAAAAAAAAAAAGGAGGCTAGTAGATGTAGATACACCCAGAAAAATATGGTCAATTATAATTATACCTGTCAATTATTTCTCTGTGAGGGTTGGGAATAAAATAAAATCAGTAATAACAAAAAATACATATTATAATAGATCAAACTCAACTATCAAAAAAAAAACCTCTGAAATATCTAGGAAAGCATATTAATGTGTGACTTGTTTCTGAAAACTATAAAATAAAACTAATAAATATAGATATCTTGATATAAATGCTTATGTTCTTAGAAAGATAGGATTTTTTTTATATTTCAAAAAAAAATATGTATACATTTAATGATATTCCCAAAAGAATTTCAATAAATAAGTAGGCAAAATTTGTCAAGAAAATCTTATGTAAGAGGGGTAATTTAGGAAGATGTGTCTATTTACGCAGCAAGTGTTAAAACTAGTATTCACACAATATAATGTTAGCATATACATAGGCAGAAAGGTCAACAGAACAGTCAGGAACTTAAATTATGTACTAACTCAGAATGTGAGGAAGGTGGTATAACATATCAGTAGGTAATTATACACATCAGTAGGTAATTACATATAGTATAATTATATTAGCTTTTCCCCCAATAGCATGCACCAGAATTAATTTCAAAAGGACTAAATAACTAATTATAAAGAGTAAAAATCTTTTTTTGAAATCCTAAGAGTATTAGGTATGTGAATATTTATCAATTTGGTGGATAGAAGAGACAGTTCTAATCATAAACATTCCAACAGTCCCACTGGGTTAGATTCTGTTACTGTAACAAATGACTTCCTTCAAAATAGAGACTTTAAATAACCAGAGGGGTTTTCTTGCTCTAATGGCCATAGTGAGTTTGTTGCAGGATCTGCTCCTCCAACCCTCCTTCTGAATCCCAGGCTGAGGGAGCAACTGCTACCTGTACTGTCCCAGTCACTGAGACTAAGAGGGAAATGGAAAAAAGCTCTGAAGGTTCTCTTGGTGGCAGTTTAACCCTCTGTCCAGGAAGTGACATAGGGAACTTTTGCTTACGAGTCACTGAACAGAACTAGTTACCCAGCCTCATCCAACCCCAAGTACAATCCCTTCATATATTCAGAGGGAAAGAACCAGAAATATTAGTAACTGCTACAAATGTTTCATGTTTCAAGGAGAAAAAAAATCAATATATTTGACATTATAAAAATGTAAACATTTCTCTGCCTAAAAATCTAATCAGCATTAAAAGCTGAATAATAAACTCAGAAATATTTGCAATAAAAATGTCAAAGGCTTTAAATCCTTATGAGTAAGAGAGTAAATTATATCAATAACAAAAACAATTCTATCTCAAAATATAAAAAAAAAAGACACAGGACAGGAACAAGTAATTTAAAATTACAGACATACAAATAGGTAGCAAATAAGTTTTAAAAATTAAATTCATCCATATTCAAAGGCATGCATATTAAAGCAATAATAAGTACTTTCTGCTACAAACTAAGTCATACAGGTTCTTGGGAGGTTGCAGTTCAGCTGGACATTTCTACACAGTGGATAGAAAGTACCTATACAAGTTAGCTTTCCCTTGTGCATGGCAGTTTATTTATTTTTTTTAAAGATTTTATTTATTTACTTGATAGGGAGACAGAGAGAGGGGAGACAAACAGGCAGAATGGGAGAGGGAGAAGCGGGCTTCCTGCAGAGCAGGGAGCCTGAGGCGGGGCTGGATCTCAGGACCCTAGGGTCATGACCTGAGCCAAAAACAGACACTTAAGCCCTGAGCCATCCTGGCACCCCAGCACTGAAGTTTAGCAGTATTTAACAAAAGCTTAAACAGTTTATAACTTAGGACCTACTAAATACATTTCAAGGTATTTTTGTTTCTCGTGGCAAATGTCAGTCATAATAGGATTTGTAACAGTGAAGAATCAGTACCAACGTACATGAATAAATAAATAAGTAAGTAAATAAATAAATAAATGATGATGTTGATTAAGGAAGCCATGCTATATCTAATGAAACATTACACAACCACTAAAATGAAGCTTGTTTTCAGGGGGAGATGCCTATGGTATAATGATTTTGTGAAAATGCCAGGGGATAATAAGATAGTATCATCTCAATTATTTCAAAGAAAATTCAGATATATATGGGAATAAATTGAAAGGGAAAATCACCAAAGTATTAGTAATAATTGTTTTACACAAGCACGATTATATTTTGTTGTGTTTCCCTTTCTTTCAACTTTTGCCCAATTTGTATGTTCTTAAAACAAAATTATTTAGAACAGAAAACAATGTTTGCTCACATAGCAGAGAAGGGTATCCATTATGGGAGTTTGCAGATACAGAATATTTAAAATATATATGTCAATGATATATATGTAAATGAGAAGCAAAGAGAATTTCCAGAGTTTAGTACTTTTAAAATAAGTGGTGCACACTTCTAAAGTTCCAATTGGTGGCATTCAATACACAGATCCCTCTATGACATAACATTTAACTGTGCTTTATTTTTGACCAACTTGTACCTCCCCTGGACACACGTAATAGTCAAATTTATCTCTCTTTATCTGGGACCTAAATGTTTCACAAAGATTTTCTCTGAGAAGTAAGTTCCATTGAGCTTACTCATTATTTATGTCAGTGAAAACTGTTCATTTTATAGTGTTGGACCTTAGAATGTGACTGTGAGCAAATCTGGGAGGGTATGCTCAACTCAGATACCTTCTGAACTAGCATACTTGAACAATAGTAAATACAGAATTTCAGTTTGAGACTCTTTAAATGATGAGGGTCATAGTAAACGTGAGTGCTTAAATCGGACTCTAACTCTTTTCGGTGTTCTAAAACACTATTGTACTCTAGCTCACCATTTTGTACAATTTTTAAGTCAGTAACCAAAAATTGTATAAATGTATCAAACAAATATGCAGAGGTTTAAAAAAACTAATAGAGAATAAAAAGAAAGGGAAACAAAATGTAACAAAGGACTTTGCAATTTAAAAATTTACATTAAAATAATAAAGTAAATAAATATTTGCATTAAACGTCAAGGACTTACATTCTGTCAACAACATATGTTTGAGATAATTGATTAGGGATACCTGGGTGGCTCAGTCAGTTAAGCGTCTGCCTTGGGCTCAGGTCATGATCCCAGGGTCTGGGATTGAGCCCTGTCTGGGGCTCTGTGCTCAGCAGGGAGCCTGCTTCTCCATCTCTCTCTGCACTCTGCTCCTCCTGCTTGTGCTCTCTCTTTCTCTCTCTTTCTCAAATAAATAAATAAAATATTAAAAAAAGGAAAGATGACTTTTTCTGGGGCACTTGGGTGGCTCAGTTAGTTGAACATCTGCCTCTTGATTTCAGTTCAGGTCATGGTCTCAGGGTCCTGGGACCAACCTGGGGGTGGGCTCTGTGTTCAGCAGGGAATCTGCTTGAGTTTCTCTCCATCTGCCCTTCCTTGCTCATACGTGTGTGCATGCTCTCTCTCTCTCGAGTAAGTAAATAAATCTTTAAAAATAAATAAGTATAAAAATTAAAGATTACTTTTCCATAAAATCCTTTTTGCTTAGATTATTTTTAAAATGGAAAAAGGAGGCAAAAATCGACATTATAAATCTAATATTAATTTTTCAAAAAGCAGTGTCATAACCAGAGAGTTTATATTTTTGATTGAGAACCTAGTGTCCAACTTTTCATTAAAATGAGGACCAAAACAATATTTAAGACTGCAATTATTTTTGTCAGTCCCAAAGAGAACAGGTCACTGGGTCAAACCTTTCACACTGTGTGTTTCTCAGGATCGAAATTCCACTGCTCGTTACAAGGAAAACGTCCTATCATCAAATGAATGAGAAACCATGACCTGCCTGGAGTCAAATTGCTTCTTTATTGCAGGTTTTCTGAGACACTCTTACATGTTATTGTGCAGTGTAGATTTCCAAAAAGAAATGATCCTAAACAATGTTTCCTGAACGTACTGGACCACTGCACTTCCTTTTGTGTGTGGCATCTCATGGGTGACTTCTGTGCACACACAGATTGGTAAATACTACTCTGTCAGAGCTGTGAACTCACTTCCATTTCTTCTGGCTTCAAACAACAGTTCTCATCTTTAGCAGCAATATTTCCTTTTCAGCAAGGAGAAATAGTAGAAATGGGGGGCGGGGAAGAAAACTAGACAGTTGTGATAAAGTGTATTACATGGCTTCAAGAACTATAAGTTGTGAATTTGGCATATTCCATTCATTTGATGAGTAGAAATGAAATTTGAGCCTTTTCCTATGAATATGTGTCATTTAAATGCGGTGTTACAAGCTTAAAATCTAACTGTTCTCAACAGACATGAGAGCAATCACAGAATTTCATAAAAGTATGAATCCTTTAAGCAATATTCCTGGTTCCTGCCTGAAATCTGCAGTTAAATAGGAGATGAGCCATTTCTCTAAGGTGTTAAGGTGCTGGTAACCTGAGGAAAGTGAGCCTTTAAGAAAGGGTCATTTTGGAAAGTGCTTGGGGATCATGCACCACGATTGTCGGGAGAAAGGAAGCAATCACTGCTGAAAAGGCTGAAAGAGGAAATCAGTCAGTCTCTATGTAACTCAATAACCACCCTCCCTCTCTCCAGCACTCTCATAAACGTCTCTGACTTGGCATACTACTATTCCAAGTATGCCAACATACAATACTAAGTATGACAACATATTACTTTATTAGATGAAGTGTTAAGGCAGAAAGAAGAGACTCAACTCAGTTGGATAGTCATTGTTTGGGGACAATGGACTCTGCCCAAATCAAGACATTTAGTCCCAGCAGAAGGCAAAAATCCATAAACATCATCCCTACCCTCAAAGGATGGTTAGACTCCCAGCTTGTGATTTTACAACAAAATGAATTCCCCAAATATGCACTAGATTATATGTTATCAAAAGAGAGGGAAGAGTTCACCTCTGGCTGGAAGAAACAGAAAAGACTCCACACTGGAGGGGACAAAGAGTGGGCTTCTTGTTCTGTAAGAGATAACGGACTTCTTTTAGAAATAGTTTCCTTTTCTGTAATCTCTCACCACTCTACAGGAAGCTCTGCTGATGGCATGAACCAAGTGCTCCCATCTTTGTGTCCTCCACTGCTACCACCGTAATCACAGATATCAACAGATGGCAAATAATGTTTGATGAATTGAATTAAATTGAATATTGAATATCACTAGAATACAGTACCTTTGGCTTTGGATATTTTTTTTTCTTTTTTAATGCGCAACTCAAATTTATTAAAAGAAATTACTGGCAGCATGTGTTAAACTGCCCGTCACCCATAGCATTTCCCTTAACTGGCCTTTCTCATAACTGTTACCATCTGAAGCGTCTTAGGAATTCCTTACTCTAAAACGTACTGTCATTCCTACTGAATTCATGCAGCTCTCTAAAACATCACAGAGAATTTGGATGTGGTTCTTGTATCAGGGGTGACATCAAACCCCATTCCCTCTCTTCAAAGAATGCCAATATCTGAAGACACTTTTAGAAGTTTTGGGCAATAGCTAGACCACTGAGGCTACAGCTTTGTCCTTAATCAAGACTACATGAAAGGTAAAAATTCAGGTACTCCTTGTTCATTCATTCTCCATTAGGTCAAAGAACACCTACTTCCCATCCAAGTTCACGTAGCATGAAATTTTTATCAAGATTATATCAGTCTCCAAAAGAAAAACAAGAAGAGGTGAGCTGAATGGGGAGGAGAGTTTTATCTAAGGGAATCTTAGAATATAAATGTGTAGCCTTGAAATTAAAGGTGCAGTAAATATAGGCTTATAGTAAATTGCTTATGATGTACTAAACTAGAATTATGGATGTGGCAATAAAGAGAGGCAATATAATACTGTATATTTAAGGAGCAGCCATCAGCAAAGGATAGATCAAATTGCCATCTTGTTTTCTGTTGATAGCTTCTGGAATGGTTATTATTCCCCAGGAATGCAAAACAGGAGTCAACACTATTGAGCTTTCCATTTCTGGATTGCCAGCTAATAGTTTTACCCTTCTTTCCTGGATGACTTCGCAGTTTGTCACAATGGGTACACAACAGCTAGTTAAGGGAGGAAGAGAGGTTTATTAGAATATGTGTAATAACAAAGCTTGACCCTGTCATATAAAGGCTAAGACAGGAAAATGTAATTAACAAAGAAATCCAGTGAGTTGTATAATAGAGTTACTTCTTCATTTGCCAAATCAAGTCAGAGAGCTAAAGGTTGTTAATTGAAATATTAAATAAAGTAACATTTTACAAAGGAGAATTACAGCAATTAATATCATCCACTACTGAAATTTTCTTAAGACAGTTGTGATACTATGTTTTTCCTGCAATAAGAAATGACAAAACAGTGTGTGGCTTAAAACAATAGATTCCTATTCTCTCACAGTTTTGGATCCCAGAAGTCCAAAATCAAGTTTTTAACAAGGTCCAAATTCCTCTGAGGGCACCAGGGAAGACTAAATCCCTTACCTCCTCAAGAACCTGGTGGCTCCAGACATTCCTTGGTGTCTGACTCTATCATTCCCATTTCTGCCATTCTCCATCTAGTCTTTTCTGGGTGATGTCAACCCAGTCTTAGGGCTTTAAATACCACCTAGCCATAACCTTCAGTGATGACTCCCAAATTTCTAGCTCTAGACCAGATCTCTCCCATAAAATCCAAACCAGTACAGGCGACCTCCTAGTTGACATCTACGTTCAGAGTTGTAATGAGCAGCACACAGTACTTATGCTTTAAATCAAGAACCCACTCTTTTTCTTCATCTCTGTGAATGGCAATTTCAGACCAAAAGCCTGATGTCATTCTTTTTTTTTTTTTAAGATTTTATTTATTTGACAGAGATCACAAGTGGGCAGAGAGGCAAGCAGAGAGAGAGAGAGAGAAGGAAGCAGGCTCCCTGTGGAGCAGAGAGCCCGATGTGGGACTCGATCCCAGGACCCTGAGATCATGACCTGAGCTGAAGGCAGAGGCTTAACCCACTGAGCCACCCAGGTGCCCCTGATGTCATTCTTGATTCTCTTCTTCTCACTTACAGTTGAACCGAAAGTCCTGCCAGATCCACCTTCAATTTTTATTTAGAATTTGACCAGTTTTTGCCATACCCCCACACTGCTCATCTATACCAAACCTTCATCATCAGTTATGTCCGTCATCACAGTGCCTCTGGTTATAGTCATCTGATCTTATAGTGGCTTTGGTAACAGATCTCTGCTTTTTCTCTTGCTTCTCTCCTCACTTCAGGCCATTTGTAGTACGGAAAATGGGGTGAGTTTTAAGAACCCAGTGCCATGTGTGTGTCCTTTGTTCTCACATGACTACCAACTCACAATATTTCTGGTGTGGACATTTCTGGTCACCAAATGGGTAGGAGTTTTCCCATACCAAGCAATTCTCTGTGATATCCGCTAGGTGTCCTACAATTTATCTCAATTCTGAAACTGCCTAATTGGAGATAGTATTAGACTTCACAGGATAAGGGCTCAGTCCCATGAGACTGTTCTGCCCCTTCAGATAACCAATAGCTAGTGGGTCCCCAGGTTACCCACAACTGCTGCCTAATTCAGTTGCAAGTCAAAGGTTTCCATGAGGTTTCCATGGTTTCCAAAGGTTTCCATGACTTCCTCTTCCTTGGATTTGATTATTCGCTAGAGCAGCTCACAGAACTCAGGGAAACACTTATATTTGTCAGTTTATTAAAGGATACAGATGAACAACCAGATGAAGAGATATGTAGGGCGAGTCTTAAAAATGGTACCAAATACAGGAGCTTCTGTTCCCATGGAGCTGGGATATGTCACCCTCCTGGTATGTGGATGTTTTCACCAACTTGGAAGCTCTCTGAACCCCATCCTTCTGGTCGTTTATGGATGCTTCATTACATAAGCATGATCAGTGTACCCACTGGCCATTGGCTATTGGTTTTACCTCTAGCCTCTCTCCCCATCTTGGAGGTCAGAGGATGCAACTGGGGGTTCCCAACCCTCTAATCATATGGCTGGTTCTCTGATCTGGGCAACCAGCACCTTAGATGGGAATCCCAAATCACCTCATCAACATGACAAAAGACAACTTTGTTGCTCTTGTCACTTAGGAAATTCTAAGGGCTTTAAGAGCTCTGCACCAAAAGAGAGAATGAAGACCAATATATATTTTTTATTATAGATCACAGTGTCACATAGGGTGGTCCTCTTGAAATATGACTCTACTCCACTCAAAATCCTCCAGTGACTTCCTATCTCACTCAGAAAAAAATCCAGGGTCCTACTATGGCCTATAAGGCCCTCTGTGATATGCTCTAATCCACCCCCATAACTGCCCTAAGCTCATCTTCCACCAGCCCAGGCCAGACTCACCCACCTTCATTCTCATAGCTTCTCAAAATTAACACCGTCAGCTCACACCTTAGAACACCGGGTTCCCTCTGACTGGAATGCTCATCAGTATCTTCAGGACAGTTTCCTCATTGTCTGCAGGTGCTTACTTCAAAGTTACGCTCTCCATGAGATCTTTCCTGGCCTCCTACCCTAACATGTGAACTCCCTTCTTGCTTGATCAGCTCCCCTTCTAGTATATAAACTCCAAAATTCAAATTTCGGTCTATTTTGTTTACTGTTGTATCCCCAGCACCAGGTATAGTGTCTGGCTTGTAGGAGGCTGGCATTTTATAAATAAATAGTTAAATGAGTGAATGAATTAGTAAATGAATAATAGGAGTTCTCAGTAGAGTCATAGACATGGCAAACACAATCAGATGAAGTAGAACAAAGAAATTAACCTAAATACATGTAAGGATATAATGTTATTACATTTCTGAATGGTATTACTGTAAATGTATTATTAGAATACAGTCACCATTACAAGGTAAGTCAAGTCAGAACAGTGTGTTCCTTTTACAGAAATGAGAGTCAATGTTATTATTTTCATGGTTATTTTCTGTCTCATCATGGATTCCCTGGTACACCGGACCTTTGTTTTTCTTACATTTCTTTTCGGAGAAGGGAGCAAATCTCATGCTTCCCATTTATCATCCAGCACAAGCTGTACCTAGAGGGAGCAGGGGTGGAAATAGTAGGCAACAGCGGAACTGCTTTTCTTTACATTATGTGCCTGTAACAAGGCCCTCAATTTCTACCAGGTCACACTGAGTTTGATGGGGATACCTACCCGCTTTACAGAAAGCTAGTGACTTCCCAGTTCTCTTTTGTCAGGATTAAACACAGATTTTGTCAGGAAAAACATATATATACTCCAGAGTCATACCGAATAAATGCCAAGTGAACTGAGTTAAAATGCCTTTGGATGAAGGTAGTGACATGAAAGCACATGAGGAAGCAGGTTATAAAATACCCTTGGAACCTGAAAAAACTCAGTTAATCAATCAATCAATCAATCAATCAATGGGACCTAGAGCCAAGCTGGGTCCTTTTCAAATGCAGATGACTTCTGGACTACATCTCTTGACATTATGATTGTCTACAAATGGAATGGGGTCAAGGAAATGTTTGGAATCCATTACTTTGGGTTTACCTTGGGTACCTTTTCAAACAGCCCAACAGTCAGTCTTAGCCTTGACTTTGTCTCAGTCTAAGCCTTGACTCCCTTTTACCTATATTGATCATGTTTTTGACCCAACAGTAGGTGGGTTTGTGATTCTGACCAAATTCTCCTGGAAGTCTAGAAGGAATTATGTGACACAAAACCACAAGTTCTCACTTGCACTCCCTGTGCCTACCACTATCCCATATTAAAGGCAACCTGTTATTTGTGCAGGAGGTAGCCATCTCTTGTTTCCATCTATTTCTACATGATCACAAAACAAAACTGCCTATCTTAGTCTGACCTTGTTGGTACAGGATCTACCCAACAAAGAGAGAAACACACCTGTGGTGATGGAACTCTGCTATCTAATTCTGTATTGAGATTTCAAGTGAGTTTTTTCTCCTCTTACCTTAAATCACTCTATGATAAATTTAGAATCCTGTTGGAAGAGAATTTTACATACATAGATATGATTTCCATTAAAATTGTCCATTTTAAATTTCAAAGTCCATGGGGGAAGAAGGAGGAGGAGGAGGAGGAGGAAAAAAAGGAGCAGCAGGAGGAGAAAAGTATCTTAGCTCTGGCTGCTGTAACAATCTCAAAGAGCTGTTAAATAGACAGTTAAACAGCAGACACTTATTTTTCACAGTTCTGGAGGCTAGGAAGTCTAAGTCAAGGCATTAGCACAGCTGGTGTCTGGTGAAGGCCTCCTTCCCAGCTTGTAAACAGCTGTCTTCTCTCCTATTCTTTTACATGGGGGGTGAAAGAGAGAGACTCATTGACCTTAGCAGAAAAGGGAAAGGGGGACAGGGCAAAGGGAGGGGAACAACAGACAAGAAAGAGGAACAAAAGAAGGAACCAGGTAGGAATTCCTTCTTTTGAAACCATGGGACCCACGTGTAAAAATGACTGAGGCCTGACGTGGACTACATGGAGAGACGCAAAGACTTGATGTCTCGTTGACAATGAATCACGGAACACTACATCTAAAACTAATGATGTACTGTATGGTGACTAACATAACATTAAAAAAAAAAAAAAGAAAGAAAGAAAAAGGAAAAAAAAGAAATGTCTAATTGACAAGCCCACACCCAGAAGTTAAATAAAAATCATGCAAGTGTCTCTCTACTCCTATCAAAGACTCTGCAATTCAGTGTTGCCTAATCTGAAGTTATGAGGAGGAGGAGAGAGAAAGTGACTAACGCTTATAAGCCTGCTCCCTTAGGAGGAACTGGAATGGCTCCCATCAATAACTGTCCTGTCTCTATCAGATTTCACTTCCCTGGAACTTCCTCCATTCTCTGTATGCCTCACTTCACTGCAGGTCTTTGGTATTCAGCAGCAAGCCTTCCTGAGGGAAAAAAGAGAGTGTGGTGGGGCGTTGAGCTAATGACAACATTTATAATGCTTGTTGGATGCCAGAAAGAAAGAAAATTGCCCCAACATGACAAAACAGAGTTCACCTACACACGACATACACATAATAAAACACATACATAAAATAAAAACTTATCATTCTCTTAAACTCAGGAACATTCAGCTTTATGTAAAAAATAACTATGTACCTAAGGAATAATTTTGAGGTAAGCAGGCAGTTCTATAACAACTGTTAATTCCTCTTTATCCATGTGTACTAATACTAACTTATTTCTGGGGGATGATTGAGGTTTCAGGGCACCATCCATGCATTAGAACATTTCCTTTACAGAGAAATCCTCTAAAGTAAGCAAGCAAGTATTATACACCCACACTTAGAGATGAAGGACATCAGAAATAATTTGATAAAGTGAAAATACGTATATACATATAAATCAGTTATATATTGTTCTCTATATGATAATCATGTGAACTAATTCCCTACAATAAACATTATGTTATATTTAACATATTTATTAAATAATATATATAGTATAATATAATATGTATTTAAAAATCTATGTATAGATTGGAGGGTCAAACACCTGAATTTGTCACAAACAAGGCTTGGGAACTTTGAATAAGGTAGGCAACCTGTGTGTGTCTCAGTTTACTTTTTCATGCATAAAAAAAGAAATACTACCTCCTACATGGAATGTTATAGGGCTTAAGTGAAATATCACCAAAGAGCTATTTCATAGTAACTTTCTTCCAAATATTTAAAATTCCTTCTTGAAGAGGAACTAGGTGGACCCAGGTCCAAAGTTCAGAATTTCTGATTCCCATTCTGGTGTGTATTTCTTCCTACCGTCTGCTTATGCAGATGAGTGGTGCTTACATTTGAGCTGAGGACTGATTGACTCCTACATAGCTACAGGCTGAACATCTTAAGAGACTTTGATCTCCAGAAAGATGGTGATTCTGAACAAGATATATTCTCTTCCTAAGGGTTCTCACCTGTGCTTGAGGAGATAAACAGATTTTTTAAAAATGCTAATCATTATTGTGAAGGGCCTAACACCAAGGACTTTCTGAACTTAAGTCTGGGCTATTCTAATTGTGGATCAGCTTGATGTCTCTCTTCTATTATCTGAGCTTATCACCTCACTGTGGAGCACACACTTAATTGTCCTCAGAGAAACAGAGAGTACCCCCCAAAGGACTTGCTTACCACTGAGAAAAAAAACAAAACAAAACAAAAAAAAAACCAAGAAAACAAAATCATATAAGAGTAAAATTTTCCCTAACATGGATTTCAGAATAAGTGTCCAGTAGGAATCTATAGGTAAAGGTTAGCATGGTCTCATACCATGGTCACTGTTCAACTCCAGTCTCTCAGAGAACAGGGAAATGATCTCTGCAGGACTATCTCATATTATCAGCCCAAAAGCCAGAGACATTTCCAAAGGAAGCCAAAATGGTTCCTTACAAATCTTCTCAGCTTTTGCAACCTGACATTGTAATTGATTATTCAACAGAGAAAGTCAGTTGAGCAGGAAATTGCAAAATAATAATTAATTTTATAATTAATAAAAATTATAGATGTATATTTGTTTAGTAGTCTTTCAAAATAAAATCAAAGTCCTTTCTTTGAATTAGAGTTTGCCAATTAGAGTTCTTTTCCTAAGAATACACATAAATCATACAGGTGCCTGTGACCTATATTTGGGATTTTCAGTTTTAGGTTTTTGTTTTTTGTTTTGTAGTTGTTTTGGTTTTTTATTTTGTTTTGTTGTTGTTGTTGTTGTTTTGAGTGTAGAGAGAACTTGAAGCACTTGCAAATCAATTTGGCATAGCCAAGTTTGGGAAAAAACCTACATCTGACCTTTGGTAAGGAGTCCCTCAACAGTGAGGGCTAGTTACAAGAATTCAGCATTTCACTGGTTCCAGTTAATGTTTTATTCAGGGGAGATGAGTACTATCGGTCAATCAAGGAATGAGATAAGTGTAGGTCAGTTAAGAGAGCCTCTACTGTGTGTCCTGTATCTATTGATAATCCAGGACAACTCTTTTTAAGAACATTAAGAATGCACAGTTAATAATACTCCAATTACCTCTATTAACATCACCATGGCAAGCAAAGTCAGAGCTGAATTCTCCAATGAGGCTTTAAGCACTGGTATTTTGTACTGCTGCTCCTTTGCAGATGCCCCAGTTTGAGGTATCAAAGTTTTAGCGCATGTTCTCTCTTAGGGGAGCAACACGTCTTTGGAGACAGAATGCAGGATTGCTTTGAGGCGAGACCACAAACAGTTTCTCAAAACAAAACGAACAAAAGTTCTTTGTATCTTCCTGTGTACTTTGGGAGGGACTGGAATATGACCCCAGAATTCTGAGCCAGAGGAAAAGAAGAAATGTTTTTTATTTTGAAAAATTTAGGTGTATGTATGTCTCATTTTGACCCCACTCAGCTCTCTGACTGATTTCTCTAGAGTCAAAAAGGTCTGCTTTTGAATTGGAAGAGCTTCATTCTGAGGAAGGATGGTCCTGCCAGATACAGCTCGAATTTATGTTTCAGTCAACCAGAGCGTGATTCATGTCCAAACTGTAGAAAATGACCCTCCACCACATTGTCTGTTATACTGGACGTGGTACTAAATATTTGGATACATTGGCCATCCGAGAGGTGACATACAGTCCAACTTTGGATGTGAAACCTTAGACATACGTATAAAGACCTGTTTATGGGCAGGAGACATGTGCTGACAAATTTCGACAGTGGATTTGGAATCTGTTCTGACCATCACTACGTTTATTTGGTGTGGCGGGGCGGGGGTGGGGGGGCTTCTGTGTGAATCACTGATATGCTTCTTTAAAAAACTACACAGGAATGATGTGACTAATGCTTCTCATGCATCTCTTTTGCTTCTGCAGGAGGGATTTTTGAAACTGTGGAAAACGAACCTGTTAATGTTGAAGAATTAGCATTCAAGTTCGCAGTCACCAGCATCAACAGAAATCGAACCCTGATGCCTAACACCACATTAACCTATGACATCCAGAGAATTAACCTTTTTGATAGTTTTGAAGCCTCGCGGAGAGGTAACTATTTTCACATTCTTAAAAGCTTTCTTTGGGTGATGTGTCTGCTCTACAAGTCACCTTTTCTGCTACCTGCCCTTTTTCATAGTGCACGTCTTTGTGTAAATGGGTTGTAGGAAATCTCGGTCCTTGATGTCACTGTCCAGTGCAATCTGAACTCTCCTAATGGATGTTGGCCTCGCTATGTTTTCTGGGCCATTCTGATTAGCTCACCCTTCAGTGCCCTCTACTCTATGATTAACTGGTGCAGCTGTGAACAGAAAATGTCAAGCTTGATCTGTTTTTCCCTCCTGAGCTGGATACCACCATGAAATTGTACAGTGCAGTCAAATAAAACTTGGTAGAAGGTCATATCCACCGAACATGTGGAAATGCCCACAACACACATAATTCACATCCTAAATTTTAACAGCTGGGTTTACCTAGCGTCTTCTCAACATTTTTTGTTTGTTTGTTTAAACTGATTTCCACAATATCATAGAAATGTAAAAATTAAACCAATGAGACAATCTCTGCATTTTTTTTCCTGGTTCTCTTTTTCTTCCGAGTAGAAGACAAGATCCTACAAAATAATCTAATTTGTATATAGGCTAGGCTTCGAGGTCTCTGTCATGGAAAGAGCCACTGGGATTGTGGGGTTTGTTTAGACATCCCCCAAATACTTCCAAGACAACTCTGGAGCACAGTCACATTCAGTACACTTGAAACTTGGCCTCTAACCAGGGAGGTGTTGAGACTCCATGCAGGTGTTTATGTGGAAACCAAGGCTGCCCCATACCCCGAAGTACAGGGGGCTCTTTCCCTCATAGAGGAATGTTCGCCCCCAAATAAATGGAATGCAGTGAATACCGTGTTTATGTCGATTGCCAAGTAATTAATACTGGTGTTTCCACATAGAATTACCTCGGGATCATAAGATGTGTGCACCTTACATACTGTTCTGCAGGATTGTTAGTGTTCTTTATAAGCAAAAGGTAAAACTTGTTTTCCTAGGAGCACAGATTAAAAGCATATGTATAATGATTCTTCTTTTTAAAAAAAAATTTTTTTTAATCTATGGTGCAACCTGAGTGTAAGCACATTTTCTTTTTAAAGCTGGGGGAAGTTGCAGATACTACATAGGTCAGAGGTGCCTATGAACAAATAATAAAAATTTATATTTATGTGGCACTTCGAAGTTATCGTCACATGAATTATTTCCGTGGGTGAGATCTTGCTCTTTCTCTGCCTCTCTCTGTCTCTTGTCTCTGCTTCTGTCTTTGTCTACCTCTGTCGCTCTGTGTTTCTGTTTCTCCGTCTCTGTCCTGACTGCCTGTCACACATGCAAACATTGCTGTGCAAATACCTTAGAAAGGCAAACACATTTAACATCAACACTTCAACCCATATAAAATTGAAAGCTTTTTTTTGTGGTCTCAAGTATCTACCATACTTGTAAATTAAACACCCCAAAGCTTCTTAAAACGGGTAATTTGCTGGCAAACAAAATTCAAAAAATTGATTTTTCGGTCAAGTCATATTAGCATCCCTGAACTAAATATTAGCAGGAATCTTAATCCATTGCCCATGTTAGACAGAACAGCAGTTCATGTGCTCTCACGCTCTCATTTTATCTTACCAGTGAAAACATATCCAGAAAATAAGCTTCTGAAAACAATGACAATTTATGCTTACAGCTCTTAATGCAGAAAATTATATGTCTTCATACATCAGGTAGTAATTCAGTAAAAAGAGCACAGTATCAGAAAGTTTTCCTTGGGAATGACCGTCAACATTTACAGTTACATAGATATTTGCAATACAGCTTTCAAGACTTCATTTATTATTTTTTCTCTCTAAATCAAGTCGGATAATTTTAACAAATTACATATATAATTCTTCTACTTATAAATTTTGTTATTATTTAATTCAAATATTTAATCATCTCTTGGCAGTCCCAAATTCCTTTAAATTAATATTAAAATATAAACTTGAAATGCTTTTAAACTTATACATAATGCCAGCATAAATTTATATCAACATGAAATTAGTAGACACTGTTTTACATGGTTGTAGAGGATAATCAGTCCTATCATTTTGGAAGGGAATTTGCTTAATATGTATTAAGTAACTTAAAAGTATCATACCATTTAATTATAGCTGAAAATCTACTCTAAGAAAGCATATATATATATATATATATATATATATATATACACACACACACATATATACATGAAAGAAAAATATAAGAACTAAGAAAAGTGCTATAATATTAATTATAAACAACAAAAATTAGGAGCAGCTTAAATGTTCAATAGCATCAGAAATAGTTAAATAAATAATGACATGTCCATGGGATGGACTATTCTACAGACAGGAAAAATATATTTCTGAAGACTTTGAGGGGACTTGGGGGAAAGGTGTGCTTTTAGTATTATATTCAGTGTTAAATGAAAAAAGCAATGTATCAAACTGTATCTGTATAATGACTTAATTTTTTATAAATTGGAATGCCAAAATACAAATAGGTATTTTCCCAAAGGTGATGGAATTATATCTTTTTTTCCCTTCCTTACACTTTAAAATATTTTTAATTCTTTCAATGAATGTATAAAATCTTATAATGAGAAAAATAAATACATTTTATGAATTCATTTTTAAGTACCTATTGACTTGATTTTGTTAGGCTACATGTTGGCTAATGTTGAGGTAGGGAGAGGCCTGACCTTAGCTGGGCCCCTGGGCTCTGGTACAGACCCTGTGGCCCTGACTCACTCCATTGTCTATGGTATTAGTGGGTTGGACCAAGTGGCTTCTAAGAGCCTTTAAGCTATGCTCTGCTATTTTTCTATAATTAATTAATTAATTAGGAATCAATATCACTTGATATTCTTTGGCAGTTTTTCGATAGCCTGGAAGTCATTTCTGAGTTTTGGGAAGATGGAATCTAAAGTACTTTGCAGCCACCCAGAGAATCTTTTGAATTCTCAGACCACCTTAATATCCTCATTGACAACCAGCCATAAGACAGACGTTCACTCACATGAAATTCACTTGGCAAATGTCTTGTAGAGCAGCTCTGAGCCCCCCTGGGTTATGCCATGCCAAGCAAGGGATAGAGACCCCCTCTGATTGAAAGTAATGGTGTGACAGTAGCCACTCATATCTGATTGCCCAGAATTGGCCCTGAGATGTGTTTTCAGGTCCACATTCAAATCTCTCAATATTTTACTATTTTGGGGATATTGGAAGTTGGATTAAGCATATTTTCTCAACATACAGATGGAGAGTGGAGAAAAATTATTATTAGAAAATAATGAAGATAAAAAGAGGGATCATGAAAGAAAGATGAAATTCACAGCTCTCTCTTTCTCTACCCCCTTCCCTGCCCTCCCTCTCCACCCCTCCTTGTCTGTGGCCACTAGCCTGTGACCAGCTGGCTCTTGGTGTGGCTGCTCTCTTTGGCCCATCCCACAGTTCCTCTGTCAGTGCCGTGCAGTCGATTTGCAATGCTCTCGAAGTTCCACACATACAAACCCGCTGGAAACACCCCTCCGTGGACAACAAAGACTTGTTTTACATCAACCTGTACCCAGATTATGCAGCGATCAGTAGGGCAGTCCTGGATCTGGTCCTCTACTATAACTGGAAAACAGTGACGGTGGTGTACGAAGACAGCACAGGTATGGCACTTGCACAAGACCTCACCTGACCGTGCCGGGTCTGAACAAGGGAATCCAGGTGTTCTAGAAACATTAACTCATCAGATGGAATGCATGAAAATGAAGCTAATGGAGTATTCTAATTTAGGAATTCCATGTGTCACCATGTCCGATTCCTTTGGATCCTTCTATCATCATACTTGGGGGATTTGTTTTTGTTTTATTTTGAACTTTTAATTATATTACACATAGGGCTGAGATGAGAGATAGAATTTTATTTTATTTTTTGTGACTATATTTTTTTATTATGTTCCGTTAGCCAGCATATAGTTCATCATTAGTTTTTGATGTAGTGTTCGACAAATATCACCATACTGATATATGTAGTAATCTAATCAGAATATTAAAGATGTGATCACATTTCTCCAACTCTATTAAGACTGTGACAATGACTCCATTCCTTAAATAATGCAAAGTTGGAAAATGACCATGAAGTATGCTTCCAACTTGCTAAGGAACTATGTAAATGTTATATGTTAGACAAGTTTCTAAAGTAGGTTAACCAAGAGGAATCTAGTTAGAGGTTATATTGATAAAACTGACCATTTAATAGGAAGGGGACTAAGAACCCCCGGAAACCAACCTCAAATAAAGCTTTCCTTGTTCCACTGTTTATTTTAGGATGCGGAACAGAACCCTGATGCTTAGAGCCCCCATCTCTCTAGACACTTTCACCCATTTGCCTGCATTTCAAGTTTCTTTTCCAGGCACCTTTCCTTTCTACCTTTTAGTCATATTTTGAAGTTTGTTGGAGCTGAGGCTCCCTTTTATACAGTTAAATTGCCATGCTGGTGACTCTCCTTTGTCAAGATCTTCTAATTTGAAGCTATTCACCAACTTGCCCTTTTCATCTCCATTAACTCTGGCACTCCATTAACCCATTAACCTTCCTTACATATCCCCAACTTTATCTGACTCTTACTGAATATGGTTGATATAAAATGTTACATTAGTTTCAGGTAATTCAACAAGTTTATATCCTATGCTATTCTCCCCCACAATACAGCTACCATCTCTCACCATACAATGCTTTTACAATGCCCTTGACTATATTTCTTATGTTGTGCCTCTTATTCCTGTGAGTTATTCATTCCATAATAGGAAGCCTGTACCTCACTCTCCCCTTCACCCATTTTGCCCATCTTCCCACCCATCTCCCCTCTGGCAACCTTCAGTCTGTTCTCTGTATTTATGGGTTTGTCTGCTCTTTTGGTTTGCTCCTTTGTTCATTTGTTTTGTTTCTTTAGATTCTACATATAAGTTAAATCATATAGTCTCTGTCTGACTTATTTCCCTTAGCATAAGACCTGTTAGGTCCATTCAAGTTGTCACAAATCTCATTCTCTTTATGGCTGTGTAATATCACAGTATTTATACCATATCTTCCTAATCCAGTCATCTCTCAGTGGACACTTGGGTTGTTTTCATATCTTAGCTATTATAAATACTGCTGCAATAAACATAAGGGTACATAAATCTTTTTGATTTAGTACTTTCATTTTCTTTGGATAAATACTCAGTAGTTGAACTACTGGATCATATGGTATTTCTATTTTTAATTTTCTGAGGAATCTCCATGCTGTTTTCTATATAGTAGCTGCACCGATTTACATTCCTACCAACAGTGCATGAGGATTCCTTCTTTTCCACAATTTAACCAACACTTACTGTTTTTTGTCTTTTTGATACTAGTCATTCTGACAGGTATAAGGTGATATTTTATTGTGGTTTAGACTTTCATTTCCCCAATGAAGAGTGATGTTGAGGATCTTTTCATGTGTTGGCCATCTGTATGTCTTCTTTGGAAAAGGATCAAGTTAGGTCTTTTGCCATTTTTAATTGGATTAAAATTTGGTACTGAGTTGTATAAATTCTTTATATATTTTGGATATTAACCCTTTATCAGATATTTTGTTTGCAAATGTCTTCTCCCATTCAGTAAGTTGCCTTTGGTTCGGGTAATGGTTACTTTGCTGTGCAGACGTTTGTTTGTTTGTTTGTTTGTTTGTTTGGTATAGTCCCAATAGTTTATTTTTGCTTTTGTGTCTTTTACCTGATGAGATGTATCCATGAATATGTCCAACTCTTCTTTTCTGAAGCTGGCCCCTTACTATGCATGATCCTCCACACAACCCCTAAGACAGTGAGCTCCCTCATTCTGCATGGTCACAGTCAAATATTATTTCTTCCTTAAAGTCTTCTGAGACCACCATAGGGTTCAATAGCACTTTGCAAATATAAGCATTATATTATATGTTTCAATTACCTGTTTGCACATCTAAGAGACTAGGAATTCCTAAACATTGGACTTTTATCTTATTCATTTTTATAATCTGCCACCTAACACAATTATGGCATATAGGAAAGTACTTAGTAATAACACTTAGGAATAAAACTTTTTACTTTTTGCATATATGTCCTCCAAGAATTAAAATTAGCTCATTTCTTGATCTACACATTAGGTAATAAGGGTAAGAAAATTATCAGTGAAAATTAATAAAGCAAAGCTCTTACAACATTTTTTAACAGTATTTCATTTTCCACTGTCCTTTTCACCGAGCAATAGTACGTTTTATTCTTGGAGTATGAATAGTAAGCCTTCTCTACTTTGCACTAAACTTCGGTTCCATTTTTAAACTGTCAGATAAAAGTGACTGTTTTGGCTGGAAATATGCATTTATATATTTTCTTATACCTCATCTCATTTTAGAAAGAAGTGAAGGTAGGTGATTGGATATATAACTTATAAATGTTATATTCAAAACAGTCTTACAGAGAAGAATAAGCCACATGCAGTCATATTCTTAAAGCTTCACTTGCTTGCTGGGAAGAAAAAACATACTATCAAATGAATTGCACAGCATATTTAAAAGGCCTTGGGATGGAATATTGTGATGTGTAGGGGTGGAAAAGTTTTCTCTTCCTCCCTTCTTGGATCTTTGGCTGCTCAAGCAATTAAACTGACATGAGACAGATTAACAGGAGTAAAGCAAACAAAGTTTAATAAGATGTATACCACCTGTAAGGATGGAAAGACCCGAGAAAACTTAAGTCACTCTCTGAAATAGCCAAAGTCATCACTTTAAATACCATCTTCTGCTAAAGACAGAAGATGTTGGGGGAGGGGAGTCAGTTAAGGGAGGTTATCAGGAAAAGCACAGTGAACAAGGATAAGGTTATGCATATTTAAGTCACTGCCTTCTCCCTAGAGAAGAATTTCTAGAGATTGAGTCATCCCCCTCTTCCTGGTATAGAGAGGGACACACCCTTACAAATGAAGATTTCCCTTACACATGTAAACATCTCTTATAAAAGGGTAACATCCACTCAGATTTCAGGGCTTCATCTGTGTCTGCTGTTGCTTAAAAATAAACATCTTGGGGCACCTGCGTGGTTCAGTGGGTTAAAGCCTCTGCCTTCTGCTAGGGTCTTGATCCCAGCGTCCTGGGATGGAGCCCTGCATGGGGCTCTCTGCTCCGCGGGGAGCCTGCTTCCTCCTCTCTCTCTCTCTGCCCGCCTCTCTGCCTACTTGTGATCTCTATCTGTCAAATGAATAAATAAAATCTTTGAAAAAAAAAAATAAACATATTAATCCCCGAAGAGACCCATTTTGGACTGGCAGATTCTGCTCCCCTTCAGTTATAAATGTAAGTGTAATCACATCTTCCATGTTGCTTACCTTTGTAAATAGAGAATTGCACAAGCTAATAAAGCCCCACTCTTTCTTATTATGTAGTACACTCGATAGTACAAGTGTTTCTCACTACTTCTACAACTCCAGCAAAGTAGGGCCATCCAAAGGGAAAGCAAATTAATGAATGTTATCAAAACTTTTAGATTTAAGAGCTCAACTAAAGCCATGGGCATAACTGTTACAGATTTCAAATTGAATTTAGACAAAATATAATTTGTAAAAGGATAACACAAAAGTTGATGTCCTAACCAACCTTCTGATTTCAGGTGAGCACTCATTAAGTGATGGGGATTTTGCACAGGAAGAGATTCAAATTACCATTTCTATCATTTTTTTTTAACAAGAAACAGAAATCTGCTTTCATCCCTATTAAGTTCACCTGAGCCCTGTCGCTCAATAAATACTTGCCAAAGTTGAAAATCCCAAATGAGTCTGTATGTTGTGCATTAAGTTGGAAATGATTCATGTTAAAATGATTTTGCCCACAAAGAAATTAAAAATGTAAATGAATAATCAATTGAGCCATTAAATTGGAAGCCAGAGAGTAAACAGGTCAACTGAGATCAATAAAAGTAGACTTCTTTTGCCTTTGAGTGGGTTTAATACTGCTTGACTCAGGGTTTTGGTTGCAGTAATTATCAAGCCATAAAAAGGAGAAAACTTAGTAAACCTGAAGGAAAAGAAAGGACTTAGGTGTGCTCAGCACCCACCCTCACACCAGAATTAAGTACCCACTAAAGAACACTTTACTGGATTTGTTTAGGAGTTTGTTAAATAGCCTGAAGCCAGCACAGATGTCTGGGGGACCAAATGGCCCATGACTCCCATTGAAGTCAAGGGGAGTACTGTGCTTGTCTCTAAGGACAAAATTCAATTCACTAAATACTAGCAGGCAGAATTCTGTCCTCTGCAAGTGAGAATGTAGAAAGACCCTAGAGAACTGTTGGGGGAGTGAAGTTTTGTTTCTCTTCATCTCTCTCTCTCTCTGCTGCCTGGATATTCTTCCCATTAGTCACCTACTTCTCTCTGATTCCCACATTCAGAGGTGACCCAAGGCAATGAGAAATGGCTGCTCATTGGTCACCCCTTCTGCTTCATTAGACCCCTGGTGGAACCCTGGCTTCTATCCCTCACACACATCAGAAAGAACTGAGAAGCTGAGCACCAAACGCAGTGTGGAGGATATTCAGCAGTTTCTGCTTTTTCAAGGCCAATCTCAGTGAAACGTAGCCACAACTAGTGGGCCAGCAAGCTTTATTCTCTAAAGGACCAGATAGTATATAGCTCAAACTTTATGGATCATATGGTCACAATGACTTCACTCGGCCAACGTAGCAAGAAAACAGCCATGTGCAACATGCAAATGAACAAGTATGGTGTGTTCCGATAAATCTTTTTTTATTACAAACAAGGAGGCCAGTGCAGTAGGATCAGTGTGAGAGGGGAAGAGTAGTGGGAAAGTAGGTCAGAGAAATGCACTGTATCAATAATGGCGGATTTTACAGACCACAGGGAGAGCTTCTGCTTTTCATGAAATAGGAAAACCATTAGATAGTTAAAGCAGAAGAGTGACATGATCAGATTTACATAATAAAAAGATCATTCTGGCTCTTGTATGAATAATATAATACAGGCAGGCAAGGGTAAAAATGGGTAGCTTCCAGAAAAAAATCAAGACAACTGAGGAAGGTAAATAAAATAGGAGTAAGAAACTGTCAGTTTCTAGAAATATTTCAAATGTTGAGCTAGCATAATGCCCTGAAGAAGTGGAGGCTGGCTGAGAGAGAAACAGAGGAGTCAAGTGTGAGTCTAAACTTTTTAGCTGAGCCCGTGGAAAGAGTTGACCTCATCTGAGGTAGGGAAGGTTATAGATGGAACTACTTTGGAGGAATAAGGATGATAGCAGGAGTTTGTTTGGTATTAAATATGGTAAGTTTAAATTTGTAATATCTACTATATTCAAATGAAGGTGATGAATAGGCAGCTAATATATGTCTGGAGTTCAAAATGTGATGTGAGGTGGAGATACAGATTTGAGAGTCCTCAGCATATAGATGAGACTAAATAAGGCCATCAAGGAAATGAGTTCCAGCCAGATGCCTCTAGCCCTGAGTTCACAACACATAGTCTTCAAGAGTTTTTTTTTTTTCATCCATGGTTGCCCTAAATCATTTTTCCCAACATAGCAGAGCCATGAGATTCCTAAAACACAGCCTACAATAAAAAGCTATTAACTATCATTTGAAATATTATCTCGAAGATTTAGGAAGAGGATTAATTTGAAATAAGGTTAACATACTTAAAAATGTTAGTGACTGGAAAAACAATAATTTCAAGGAGAAAACACAAGAAAAATGACAACCACAAATGTCACAATAACTAAATTCTTGAGTTCTGATTATGTGGTTCACACTCTTTTAAATAATTTATACAATTAACTCAGTTAATATGCTCAACCACTGTATAAATAAGTAAAATAACGGCTCTTATGGCTGTATGGCTGAATTTAATAGTGACTTGGATTTATTATGTTTATTACCTTTCCCTCCATCTTCCCATAGAAAACAGAAAGAATATATTGTCCAGAACCAAGAATTTTAACAGAAGCCTAAAATTCTGATTTGAAGAAAATTAACATTTTGCTATAAGTGTTGTCCAAGCCAAAATGAAAGATATTCAGTAAGCAATCAGTGCCAAATAAAACAATAAGTCAATCTTTTCCCTTTCAGCAATCACAGCTTGCCCACTGTGTTATGATGACCATTCTTGCTAGCCAGAACACTTCTGATACCCTCCCATAATTCCACCTGAAACAGCTGAGGGAATAGAAGTGCTCACTCAGAACCAACAAGATAATAAATTATAGTTCTTTTTTTTTCCTCTATCCTCACTCTTTTCTACCCTTCTTATCCACCCACTCCAGTCCTCTGCCCAGAACCCTATTCAGATTTTCAAAATTCAATTTGGTATTGCACAGAGGTATATTATTTTTAGCTACCATTGATATCAGCAAGAATTCAAGACTGAAATACTCTGGTTGAGCTAACTGCAACAGAGTTCATCTCAAATATTTTGACTAGATTCTTCTTTAAGGTTCTTTGATCAAGGGACACAATTTTTCTTTTGGGAAGTCTCTGCCTGTTTTTTTTTTTTTTTTGGTTTTTTTTTTTGGATACACTTTTGAAAAATCATATGTATGAAGATCTGCACTTAAAAGTGCTGTATTTCCCCCAGGTAATTCACTTACTTACCCGACTCCATTTCTCAGTTCTGATTTTTCCTTACCTCTGGAGGATACGTAGATCCCCTTAAGAATCCTATTAGATTTGGGTATATTAATATACCAACAAGTTTGTGAAATGCCATTTTACATGTTTCTAAGTACAAATGAAGAGGAAATTCACATTTAAAATGTAGGATCTTATCTGTGGGTCCCAATGGTTTATTGCATTCCTTTTTATGGCATCAACCCCACTGAAGTGGTTTAATGAACAGGGAATTGGATTAAGACTCAAGAAAACCTAAGTACTTTCCTTTTAAACTAATTCTTATTAAATATAACTAAGCTGTCCAGAAATGAACTGGGATGCAGCATGAGGTGGAGAATTTCTCAAAAAGAGAGGTGTTCAGCAGCTGCTGTGTGTGGGGTGTGGAATCATGCATCAAGTAGGGGTTTGACCTTAAGTTCCCTTCCAGTTCCTGGCATCTGTGACTTATTTTTAGGGCCTACCTAAACAATTAACCTCACTGTGTCTCACTTTTCTTACTGTAAAATAGTACTAATACCTTTTTACCTCCAAGGTATATTCTGAGGTTTATTAAGATACTTAGAAGGCATGTAGCATCCTTCATAAAAGGGGTGATGTCATTAGCAGAGTTTATTATTATTTAAGAAGAAGACATGGGAAATTTTAAACCCTCACTGGAAATAGCAGCTTTTTTTTCCTCCTCCATATGCTCCACCTGTTCCCAGAGTCACTCCCTGTGCATGCAAATCAGCATTTTTCTGTGTCATGTCTGAGTGCACAAGAGTGGATAGGTGGCCAAAAGTAGTGTTTAGAATTGGCCATTTGAACATTTTTGAAACTTATCTCCATATGCAGAGCCCAGCTCAAACTCATGTGAAATAAATAGGCTCCTTGCTCTGAAGTGCTTTTAAAACCAAAGATGTGGTTTCCAATCACATTCCTGGGGGTGGGAGTGGAGGAAAGAGGCTCTTATGGTGTTATTTTCTATCTCCATGTTTACTCTTTTTATTTAGCAAGATGTGAACTCAGAAAAAAGATGCCAGAAAGGTACAATGAACACCTATATGCCTTTCATCTATGTTCAGCTTGTAATCCGTTGACCACATTTGTTTTAGTGCTCTGTGATTCTCTCCATATAAAAGAATTACTACAATAATAAATAATAATAGTAATAATTAATAGAGTTGTTGAACCATTTGAAAGTAAGTGACAGACATCATGATCTTTTCACCCCTAAATGCATTAGTATGCCTTGCCTAAGAACTAGGGCCCTCCTGGTTATAGCCACACTACAATTACCAAATACAAGAAACTTAACACTAATACAATACTATTATATACAAATAGGATAATAGTTCTTAAAGAATGCGCTGCATAGATGACAGAGTCTAGGGGAGCAGGTGTTTGCTGGCCAGAAGGACTCATTGCAGGTTGTTCTAAACAACTGTGGCTTTCCCAGGGACCAGAGGGCACCATGGTTTCCCCTCCAGAACATGGCTTTTCCCCAGGCACAGACAAAGCCCTCTGTGCTGCCCTTGACCAATGGTGTTGTGGGCCCTTCGGCTTTTTTTACCCGGATGAGAGGGACTCAGAGCCAACTTACCCAACTCCCCGCCCTCATAGAAGTCACCTGTGCCCAGGTACACCTCATGCCCTCTCCCCACAGGAAAAGGCTGATGGAGTTTGTTGGATCTGCACTGATCTCTCTCTCTCTCTGATCTCTCTTTAGGTAGAAAGGTGATAGATAAAGAGATGATATACACACACCATATTATAGTTTCTCTAACTGACACAATAATTGCCCTTACAGGGTTTTTTTGTTTTGTTTTTTGTTTTTAAATCCAGGATCACTCATTGAATTTAGTTGTCATCTCATTTTACTCTCCTTTGGTTCAGCCTTCCTTTGCTTTTCGTGACCTCAACATCACCAGCAATCTGTGTTTCTAAGGCTGGACGGTGAAGTAAAAAGATTGAGTGCTGGACTCACAGGCAACAATTTTAAACTCTTGGTTCCTACTATCTTTATGACCCTGACAAGTTACTTAACTGCTCTGAGACTCAGTTTCCTTGTTGTAAATAATGAAGTTAGTAATGCTTACTTCACAGGATTACTGGAGGATTAACAACTGTGAAAGTCCAGGTCAGTTTTATTCCAGAATGTCCCTCAGTTGGGTTTGGTTGTCTCCTTAACTGCATTTTATTTTTCAAGTCCCTCCACCATGGTGGGCTAGAAAGACTAGGACCATCACCACCATTTTTGCATGATCCTGTCTATCCTCTGCAGCTGGAGTCCCATCCTGGGAGCAGTGGGTCACTCAAGGCTAGCTTCCAAACACAGGATGACCATTAGCCAAGTTAGGAGTGGTGCCTAAATCAATTTCCTTTCCCTTTGCTTAGCAAATCAATTTTAACTTCACAATGAACTGCAAGTAATTGATGGATTGCACAAAGTGCAAATAAATGGGAAGCTTTTCTCTAATTTTTTTCTTTTGGTGGAGGTGGAGGGGACTTTTAAATTATAAATTCTACAATGTCTGCTAATGAAGGCTTTTTTTTTTTAAGCAAACAATTGCTTTGGGAAGAGAAATGCAAACCCCTCTGTCCCACCCTCATTCTTCTTCCCACCGCTTCATCTGTAATCTTCAAATCTGCTGAGCTCTTCCTTCCCGAGGCCAATTCACCTGCAAGCAAACTGAGAAAATTAGGGACTTTGTAGTGAATATTTCCAAAAGATAAATTTAGACCAATTAGAAACTGGTCTTTTGTACTGAGTTGTTCTCCTTTCTCCTCTATTGGTATTAAAATAACTCTCTTTAGGGAAACAGTGATAAAAATGCATGGTCACCTTTTTTGAGGAGGAGAGAGCAAAATGTCTATTCATGGCCTCATTTGCCAGCTAAAGGTTGAATGCCTTATGCTAGTCCAAAGTTTTCTTTCTCTCTTTTATTGATCCAGATACTTATTCATATAGCTAGTTAGTCCGTCATTCAGTCAGTTAGTTGACCTGAAATCCTGAAGTCAAGAAGGATTACTGATTTGATAAAAAGAATCAGAGACTGGGAGTCAGAAGGTAGACCTGGCTTCAAGGTGTGGGCTTAATGACCTGAATAAGACCTTAGTGTCTTGAGCAGGTTACTCCATCAGCCTCTATCAGCCTCAGCTCATGATTTATAAAAATTGAGTAGTAATTGTTACTCATCGATGTCACAAGAATTGATGGGATAAAATCCTTTTACAGGCTTTTTTTTTTTTTTTTTTGCTTTTGCTTTTTATACCGCTTTATTCCAGTCCGAGGATCTCAATATAAAACTAAACTCTGGTGAACCGTTTTCCTTACTAATTCTGAATTACTGTAAATTTACAAGTTCTGCTAGCAGTTCAACACTTAAATAGATTAAGTCATCTTGGACCCATGGTAGATTTCGTATAATGAAAATACCTGAAACAATTAGGGCAATGTGCTGAGCTGATCAAAATGAAATGAACATTGGAAAACAAGGCTGCAAGATTATTACTAAAATATTGCAATACTTACGTTACAAATTACCAGAACATTGTTTATTATGGTTCTAGCCATGTAGGAACAACTGAAACCCTTTTCCTTTCTTTTTTTTTTTTTTAAGATTTTATTTATTTATTTGACAGACAGAGATCAAAAGTAGGCAGAGAGGCAGGCAGAGAGAGAGGAGGAGAAGCAGGCTCCCCACTGAGCAGAGAGTCCGATGCGGGGCTTGATCCCAGGACCCTGGGATCATGACCTGAGCCGAAGGCAGAGGCTGAAGCCCTTTTCTTAAAGCAAGATGGGTTCATGTCCCACACTCTAGGTTTAGCATGGGGTTTGGCATATAATGAACATCCGGGAAATGTTTTCCCATAAAAATGAATGAATGAAGCAAGAAAATATATTCGACTTTAAAATACCATTAATATGGGTTAGTCACCATGATCAGAAGATGCACTTTATATGAACATTCCATTCAGCAAAGAACAAAAGAGCAGTTTGTTGCAGCACATGAAATGCACTTTTCAGTGGTCTTCCCATTTTATTTAAAGGCCACACTGATCTCCTTTGTGATCATGCTCCAGTATTAAAAAAAGAGGGGGGGGGGAGCAACTATGCAATTTCAAAGCAGGAGGGCAAAAAAAAAAAAAAAATGTAAATGAGACTCAAGTAGCCAGGAGTAAAGAAGAAAGGAGAATGAGTGTGTCCCTATTTCTATTTTTTCTCTATCTCATCAAATAATCCAAAATTCTCTCTGTTCCCTCAGCACGAGCAATCTGTGTTTGTAAGGTTGGACTGTGAGGTAGAAAGATCGAGTGCTGGACTTACAGGCAACAATTTGAACTCATGGCTCTTGTTAACTGTCTTTGTGACCCTGATGTTACTTAACCACTCTGAGGCTCAGTTTCCTTGTTGTAAATAACAAAGTTAGTAATGCTTACTTCACAGGATGATTGGAGGATTAACAACTAGGCAATCCCATGTGCTTGGTTTTCTTCCATTTTTAGTACTTATCAGTGGCTCAGGACTAGCAATTCCAGAAATAAAGAGGGTAAGTGGATCATTACTGGTTCCTGAGAGCCTTCAACCATGCTGATTGGCTTGAAAAAAAGCAAGAATCCATGAAGGCTACATTCTAACAATTTCGATTCTCATGTAAAAAAATTTTTTTAAATAATGAGCAGAAGGTCATGTTATGGTTCTACAGATCCTAACCACTACCACCCCCCCCACCCCGCTGCAATTGCTCGCATCCATTAGACTCTGAAGAGCAGCTTAATTACAAAGTTACCGCAACCTACCCAAGATGTTAGAGGAATCTTTTAATATCTGACCCACAAAATATGGTTTGGGTTGAGGGGGTGGATAACTAATTAAATAAAATAAGAAAATGAAAGACATGTATCAAGTCCAGAGGTAGCTGGCATCCATGTTCATGACAGTTCATACCCAAGTTTGCATCTGAATATGATAAAACTTAACATTTCTTATTGATTAGTTGAGGTTGACAAATCTTAAAGACACAGAACTGTGTAATAATTTTTTAAAAGAAGGTTCAATTTTCCAATGTAATGAGAGTCCTCGAGTGAGAGCCAAAATCATGCACTGTATCAATCACAAGTTAATGTTGGGGAAATAAAACAAAGGCTTTATATAGCTGTTTGTCTTCCCCCAGTAAAGGATGTCTGTTAAAGAATGGTAGCTCAGTAGATTCACATTTGTGGTAAATCAAATATTCTGTTAAGTTAGTTGGCTGTGTACACTTTCCAACAATTATCGATGGTAGATTTTAAAGGAATTTGTTTCTGCTTTTATTATCATAATCTCTAAAAACTCTATAATCTATCTTTTTTAATCAAGAAAGGATTTTCCACTTTAATGTTCAATCATATTAGAAAGAAGATGTGATGAGCCATTTCTAAATAGTTTATATGGTAGGAACTGGAAAATTATATAGAAAGCCCAGCTAATTAGCTGGGAAACTGTATGCTATACATTAATACTCGATGAAAAGCTTACAGAGGTTTTCAGCCCCAAGAAATTCTAGTATTCTATTGTCTGCTTGTTTTTCTTTGTTTTTTGTTTTTTGTTTTTTTAAGCAAGCATTATCCATTTCATTGAACACCTTTAGAAACTTCAGGCAACTTTTGTTTACAAAAGTTTTTCAGTTACAGACTTGGTTTATTAAAGATTTGTGGTGTTGGCCGAAAGCTGGAGAGGATAATTGCATTTAACTAAATTCAACATTCACTTAAGAAAATTGTATTCCCAAACCACACATGCCCACAAAAGGAAAATACAATATAATCTACCACAGAAAGGGAACTGACAAATGAGAAGTCAATAGTGTAACCTTTAGGAAGGTGGCCACTTGCTACATTTTGGGAATGATAGTAGTTTGACTGCAAATGGCAATAAACAAATCCTCTTCAGACAGAACGGTCTGTTGCATGATGGAATGTCATTTTCCAGGTCTCATTCGTCTGCAAGAGCTCATCAAAGCTCCCTCCAGATATAACATTAAGATCAAAATCCGCCAGCTGCCCTCTGGGAATAAAGATGCCAAGCCTTTGCTCAAGGAGATGAAGAAGGGCAAGGAGTTCTATGTGATATTTGATTGTTCACATGGAACAGCTGCAGAAATCCTTAAGCAGGTAAGAGGGGCAGGGAGGGGTGAAGTGGGGGGGTGGATTTGTTCATATCTCTTTCTCAAAAATGCCATCTGGCTTCACTCAGTGCAGTGTGATGAAATTGCAACAGTCAGGTTTAGGATGAGGATTACAGCTTTCAGAACACTTAAAGCATTCAGGGAGCTCATAGGGTTCAGGGAATTCAAAGAAGCCACCTGTTGGATACAGTTGTAGATGTGGGGTCCTGTGTATTGGGAGGTGTGTAGATCCTGTCAGCAGAGAAGGATGACATTTCAAGGCTATTAAACATATTTTCTTTTACATCTCTTGAAAGGACTGAGCAGATTTCATTTACATAACTCCTGACTTGTCCTACATACATCTTCCTCATGGCAAGACCTCTTTTGTCAAACATGTAGGATTTTGAGCATCGTGAAAAGAGGACACAGGGACAACAAAGAAAAGATGCTTCTCTCTTCTGACTTGTCACAGACAATGAGCTGCCATGCATTAATCTTGATGAATACTGAGGGTGGAAACACTGGATAAGTTGTGAAATCGTATGTAAATGAAAGATGTTAGTGATGTTAGGAATAATGAAAACAACAGGGTAATCATTCCTGAGCACTTCAGGATATAGTACTGGTCTAAGGAAGATAAAGCGTAGACTCGTGGTCCTCAACCCAGAGTGATTTTGTAACTTCGGAGACTTTTGGCAATGTCTAGGCACATTTTTGGTTGTCATATTGGGGACAGTGGCACTCTCCTGGCAACTAGTATTTAGAGGCCGGGGATGCTACTAAATATTCTATAATGCGCAGGATGTCCCCCACAACTAAGAACTGTTACCCTAAAATGCCAGTAGTGCTGGGGTTGAAAAACTCTGGCATAGACAAAGACAATGGAAAAGGCTAGGAAGATGCTTAAAATAGATGCATTAATAAAAGATCAAGGGACAAATTTGAAGAAACATGGGAAAAAATACCCAGGTCATATTTACGTGGACTTAATGGGTGTCTCTTTGTATTTAATTTAAGCAGTTATTGTGGCATAAGGCAAGGTTCTTATCTGAAATGACAAACCATTATTGTACTCCCCGGTTTAAAAGGTTTGGGATGTGCTATGTGGTTGACTGGAAATGGGCACTAATTTCTCAAGTAGACCAACCCCCTGCACAAATGTAGAGCTGCAGATTTCCAAATCACTTGGGAGAGCTCTTAGAGCAGCCATCCCGCATGACTCTCCAGTGCTGGATCTCATATTTGAAGGGCATCTCTCCGAAGCCATTGAATTCAGAGTAGAGTCTTTAATTTCACTGAAAGTAGACAAACAGGAAAGTTGACTAGAGGTTTCCGTTATCTCCTGGATGATTACACTAAAAATCTATTTCAAGTCATAGAACATATTTTAAGTTGCAGTTGAAAACAATCTTAGAGTGACACCTGGGTGGTTCAGTTGGTTAAGTGTCCGACTCTTGATGTCACCTCGGGTCTGGATCTCAGGGTTGTGAATCCAAGCCCCCATTGAGCTCCATGCTGGGCATGGAGTCTACTTAAAAACAAACAAACAAACAAACAAACAAACAAAAACTGAGACATCATCAAGGCTAATCTTCTCACTTGAGAGGATCAAGAAACTGGAACTCAGCCTCCTCTATCCCACCCTGCACCTTATCCACTATGAAATGTTGCTTTTCCAGTTAGGAGGAGAGTATGTGTTACCAACTTTTAGGTACAGTTGCATTAACAAATCTTCAGATATTATAATTAAAATGATCTCTCATTAAAGAAAGCAAGCATGTTGCAGTGATGTCCACAGCTCACTTTAAAGGTAAAATAAATAGAATCAGCCCACTTTATCTTAAGGCTTCATTTGAGAATTTCAATACAGTTCATTAAAGTGTGTAATGGGGTGTGAACCAGAACTGAGAAAGACACCCAGATTTTATGTGTAGCCCTCAAAATGCTGAGAAGCATCTCTTCCCAGGAGTCTGTTATAACAGAGACTGGGGACTTCCATTATATTTAAGAGAATGACTTGCTGATGAGTCTTTTCCTGGTGAGATACCCATTTGGCTCACATAACTGGCAACGTCTTCCCTAAAGCACAGGCTTAGAATGGGCAAGCCTGGGAAAGAGCTGCTAGAGTTTTTCCTCTATTTCAATAAATATGGATGTAATGTTCTTTTGACGCAACTGGCTCTTTCCTGGTAGCATAGAGATTACATCATTCAAAGACCAAGTTTTTTTTAAGATTTTATTTATTTATTTGACAGAGACAGAGATCACAAGTAGGCAGAGAGGCAGGTGGCGGGGGGTGGGGGGAAGCAGGCTCCCTGCTGAGCAGAGAGCCTGATGCGGTGCTCAATCCAAGGACCCTGGGATCATGACCTGAGCCAAAGGCAGAGGCTTTAACCCACTGAGCCACTCAGGTGCCCCAAAGACCAATTTTTTAAACAACAAACCAAAAAACCCTTCTTAGTGAAGCACACCCAAGAAGTGTCTGCTGGGGTAAGGGAGTGAGGGATTAGTTCAGCTTTGTTTTAGCCATTGACATGCACCCTTTTGCCTCAGTCCTTGCCGTATCATATTTTATCTTGTGTTTACTCTTCCTCGTCAGGTGCATGGTAAGATTGTTGTGAGGCATTGCGGGAAACTACTAAAGAGCATGTTCATCCAACTTTTATTGTAGACTACTGAGCTACAGATGGGGGTGGGGGGCTCCTGGTTGGTTTAACCAGGTTTAATCTGGACCTCCAAGAAGCTGTGTGGTTGGAAAGTGAGATTGAAGACCTCAGGACTTTGTATTAATGTCAAAATGAGGCCCAAGTGCTCCGTGTGATCCAGCTTGGCTTGACCCATTAGCTTTGGGCAACAACCTGTAGAAACGAAGAGACCTCTCCTCTGTCTGCCAAGCGTGTCCCTAGGGAAGCTGGAGAGTGCAGGAGTTCAAGGTCCTAATTCTGGCCACCATTCAACCAATCTCTTCCTACCTCTTCTACTGAAGCGCAAATGATGGTGCCTGGCATCCTATATACTGTCTTATGCAGCCTCAAATAACCCCAGGGTAAATTTGGTATTCTCAGTTCAGAGTTGAAGAAACTAAAGCTCAGATACGTTAAGTGCCCCAACTAGGTCACTCTCTGATTGGCCAGGCTGCCTCATGGTCTGGAGACCACCTATTATCAGAGCCTGTGTGCCCACTTTACCATGAAGGACCCCCATTCAGAATGGATAAGCCTTTCCATTTCAAAATAAGCTTCCAGAAATGTCTGGAGAAAACACAACCACCTGCTGCTGGTCTCCTTTAGAGGATATTAATATTAATAGTTCCTGCTTTTTTGGTGACTAAAATCATTGCTGATAAAATTTTCTCTGCCAGGTCAACTTGGCTTTCTTCTCAAGTACATTTCCCATTATTTCCGTGCATTTCTCTGCACCTTCATCATATTTTACTACTTTTTAATGATTCTTCAGGAAAAAAAAAAGAAATCAAATGCACTTTAAAGAAGATATCTGACATTTATCTAAAAGTAAAAATTGGGGAAAAGTCTATAGTTATTCTTGGGCATGCTAATCACTCCAGCAAAGTAATTATTTCTATTCATATTGAACAAGTGCTATATGATGAGAATCTGAAAAGTTATTTCCCAAAAATTAGTTAGAAATTCAAATGTCAAGTCTCAGAGGAACAGAGACTTCATATGAATGAACTGTCTTCGTGAATTTCTGTAGTCTGAGAGTGGCTCCAACAACCAGCAGCACACACAGGGGACCCATCCCATTACTTGGTGTCCTCTTCTCTCCCTGTGCATCTGCCACCTCCCAGCTGGTGTCCTGCTGCTTCACAGGGATACTCCTCTCTCCAAGCCTGTCTCCAATGTGGACACTCCCAGTTGTCTACAACTCTTTGCTTTCACTTCCTTCAAGTCCCACTCTCTTCCCACTGACTCTTCAGTGCCACCTTATCTGCCCCCTTGTTGGCTTCTAAGTGTGATTCTACCAAGAGAGTGCTGATGGGAGGGAATTTAAAGGTAAGGAACTAGATAAGAAGACTGTACTAGCATGCCTAAAATGTGCCCAGTGCCATGCTGGGTGTTAAGAAACTATCTCCTTGGATCTTCACAGTAATTTTTGGTATAATTAGTTTGATCCCTCTTTTGCACACAAAAATTGAAGCTCTGAGGTGCCTGGGTGGCTCAGTGGGTTAAGCCTCTGCCTTCAGCTCAGGTCATGGTCTTAGGGTCCTGGGATCGAGCCCCGCGTTGGGCTCTCTGCTCAGCAGAGAGCCTGCTTCCCTTCCTCTCTCTCTCTGCCTGCCTCTCTGCCTACTTGTGATCTCTGTCAAATAACTAAGTAAAATCTAAAAAAAAAAAAAAAAAAAATTGAAGCTCAGGGGCGCCTGGGTGGCTAAGTGGGTTAAAGCCTCTGCCTTCGGCTCATCATGATCCCAGGGTCCTGGGATCGAGCCCCGCATCGGGCTCTCTGCTCAGTGGGGAGCCTGCTTCCTCCTCTCTCTGCCTGCCTCTCTGCCTACTTGTGATCTCGGTCTGTCAAATAAATAAATAAAATCTTAAAAAAAAATTTGAAGCTCAGAGATAGTAATAATTTCATCTACCATGTGATGAGTATGTTCTTAATGCAAGCATCCCAGCATTGACTCATTTGTTGTCCATATTCCCTAGAACACTATAACCTCCAAGGGGATAGAAACCTCCTTTGTTTTGTTCTCCCAAATCCCGAGCATGTACATTACTTGAAACATAGCGTTCAATACTGCTCTGTTGAATGTGTAAGGGCAAGGGTGAATGAACAATCCAAGAACTATACTAGAAGCTCTTGATAAAAGCAATCTCCAAAATCACCTCCCTTCCATCTGACTTAATGTACTATATACTCTCAACTCTGCCAAGGCATTTGAACAAGTTGTTCTTCTATGCCTCAGTTTCCTCAAAGGAAGGTTTTATTCAGTCCCCGAAATCCTATATTAAGAACTGTAATTTCTTACATCGTAGGAATGTAATTTCAGCCTGTGATTCCACTTCCTGAAAATAAATTTGCCTCTTCAGAGAAATGCATAGTCACTTTCAAATCCTGTAATAGGATTGAGAAAGCAAGTCACAATTTCAAGCAGGGTAGCTGGAATCCTAATGCTTCCCTGATAGAAAGGGAGGGAACACTGTGATACTCCATCCAGCAGGGAAGCTGCGTCCCTGGGTCAACTCCCTGAGCTGGAGAGCGGCCATACCAAGCATGAACACACTGTTTCTGACTCAGGAAACCTGCTTTCTTGTTTACATGAACAAGTGTGTCAGAAGAGAGACTTCTTTCCCCTCACAACACTTATAGCAATGAGTATGAAACTATAATTGAGCCATTAGTCTCCATAAAACATTTTAGTACCAAAATATTTTGTGGAATTATATCACATTTTCTCCTGTCAACATTTGTGCGTTCTTGTTTTTATTTTTTTCCTTTCTGTCAATTAGCATAACAAGGCCAGGGAGAAAATTCTTTTCTTTCTTTCTTTTTTTTTTTTTTTTAATCCTGGCTTCCCTCTACTAGGACATGCAAGGGCAATGCTGATTAATCAAATAATTTTATGCATTGATTCTATCCTCAGAGAAGTTGAACCTATTGCCCGGGACTGGGATGAAGAGAGGTGGTTAGAAGGGGTTCATTTCATGTTTCCACAGGACAGAAGCACTGTCAGTCTTCACCTCTCAACACAGAAAACAGACAGTCAAGCAGTATAACTGTGATGTGCCAAGAGGTTATAAACCTATGTTTGGAACCCACACCCACTAAGTCAGATATGTAACCCCATCTCTAGTCATACACACACAGAGTAGGCCAAAGACCTTAAGAACTACCTCTTATGGAACTCCCTGGGTGCCAGGCACCATTGCTAAGAAGATAAAATGCATCATTCACTTAATTTTTATGAGAAAATTCTATACACAAGAAACCGACAGAGCTCAGAGAGCTTTTGTTACTTGCCCAAGGTCACGAGCCAGCAATGGCTAGGCTGGGAGGCTGGGATTCGAAACTTACCTCAGGATTTAAAAGGGAGGAAAAAAAAAATCCCAATCTGCTGCTGTTATATACACTAAGATGCCAACTGATTCTCTTCACAGTAGACCATGGAACACATTCTAATTAGACTCTGTACTCCTTTAATGCAGTGTTTCATTCTATTCTCCAACATCCCATCATTTGTCTAGTTTACATAAGTCCTTAAGAAATGTTGATTATATTGAAACCAAGGAGAGACTGTAGTAGAGACACAGTAGAAAAATTCACTCTTTCATTTAACACGTATTTGTTGAGCACTGATTGAAGGTGAGAAAGATACAACAGTAAAAACAACAACATAAAATAAATCCCTGCCCCGTTGATCAAAAAAAAAGAGCTTGAAAATTAAAGTCATGGAATGTGGCTACCCAATGCCCACAGACTGGTGAAATACAGGGAAACTCATTTCCAAAGCAGGAAGGGACTGGGACGAGAGTCTTAGACTGAAGGTTGGTAGATCCAGTTGCAAATTCTGCTCTTGCCCTAATAGAATAAAATAATCGCCATTAATTGGGCGCTCACTATGTGCCAGAATATGCTATGCATTCCACTAGGCTATCTTCTTATCCTCTCAAAATATCCCATGTTATAGATGAGATAAATGAATTTCCAGGTCATCCACCTAATTAATGGCAAGGCTGGAATTTCAAGCCAGGGCTTAACGTGGCAATGATTTGAGTTTCTTAGGTCTTTTAAATATGCTGCTTTGAGCAAGACCATTGATTCTTCTTCAACACAGTGACTTCATCTGCAAAATAGGATTGTAGGATTCTAATCTTGCTAAAGTTCTCTTTTGCTCTGAGCCTCCATGCATATAAGTGATTAGGAATCCTTTTCCCAGTGTCCAAACATAAAGAATTTGCACATTGCCTTGTACTTAGTAGGCTTTCAAAGAAATGAGGGAATAATTAAGCAGTTCATTTTCTTTTAAGTTCCTGGAGTCCTCTGGTAGCCTTTGAGACAATTAATTGAAGTTCACTACTTTGGCTAAATCCTGACGATGTAATAATGATGACTCTCAATTTATTCTAACAGATGATAATGTGTAGTACAATATATAATTATTTTGGCAACACATTCTCAACCCAATTGTTTCTCTCAGGCTGATATTAAAATCCATTTACATTTCCTGAGCATAGAGTAAGTTTTGGTTGTAAGGAGCGATTCATAGATATGAGAATGTTACTTAATATGCATAAGAATTAATTTACTTCTGTGAATAACTAATAATGTAGTGAAAGAATTTGCAATGTGTCTATACTTTTAGTGCACAGGATGCCCAAATTGCATACTTGGAAAAACTTCCAAACAGTAGATTTGGAAAAGGGTGTAGATTTGTTTCTATCTAAACTGAGAGGTAATAAAAATCACATGTATGCCTCAGAAATACTCTAATGCTTAATTCCAGCTACATCAGAATTTGGTTGTAATAGCTGATAAGAGAAATTATCCTTGCAAAAGAAGTGGGGGTAATTTAGAAGGAATCATGTTTATAACTTGAATATCTGATATCAAAGCATGTCTTAAACCTTTAGCAGGATTAGTGAACCTCGGCATTATTCAAAATTTGGGGAATATTTATTCATCTCCATGTGCCTTTTCCAGGAGAAAAGATCCATAGCTTTTATCAGATTCTCTAAAGAAGCCTAAGACTGAAGTAGGTTAAAAATCACTTTGCTATGTTAACCACATCATCTTCTTCAACCCTTCATAAATGCAAGATTTTACCAAAAGAATCTTCCCACCCTACTTTCCCCATGACTGTTAGACAAATCGTTCTGCTTAAGGGTGACCACGTAGGACGTAAATTTCACTATTTATTCAGCTAGCATATATTAGATGTCTTGTATGTGTTAAAGACTACACCAAGGTAGGGGGAATAAAATATAATGAAAAACTCTAATGTATTGGATGCGTTTATTTAACAGAGGACTTTGCGATCCATTATTTGCTACATCTGTAAAATGGGAATGTCATAGTACATATCTCACATTGTTCTGAGAGAAATAAATATGACAATGCCTATAAGGCATTAAGCCCACCGCTGATGCATGAAATATTCCACATGTGAGAGATTACCATCAGCAATATCATTAGTGATATGTGCCTAGGCAAAACTACAAAAACTACAAGACTGATACAGTGTTTCCCACTGCTAACCCTGTCACTGCATTACTTCTTAAACTTTGTAACCATGGTCCCCAAACCTCCTCTCAAGCCTGACTTTCCAAGCCTCCCTATTATACCTTGCTCAATGTCATTAAATCTCCACACCAAATTTAACACACTACATTTTCTCCTCTACCATTCTCCAGCCAGTTTTCCAGAACTACTTTCTCCTCCTGCCCCTGTTTTGGTGACCAGAAACACCAGCCAATTGTTCAATCCAGAAACCTAGGAGTTCGCTTGACTCTACCTTATCCTTCCTATTTGTGAGTTACCAAATGTTGTAGCTTCTGCCTTCTGAATATGTTTCAGATTCCACCTCCTTTCTTCCATCTCTGTCATCATCTTTCTCCTACACTACAACAATTGATCGCTCTGTTGCAAGCCCCCCTTTCTCCCCATCCAGCATCCATGTAGCCTCAAAAACTGTGCATTCCAAATAAAAAATGTGACCTCATTCTTCTCATTTGAAATTCTTGGGCCCTCAACCACCACGCCCGCATTGCCTTAAGGCACAACCTTGTACAGCTACGTCCAACTCTCTGGACAGAAGACTCCCTCAAAACTACATGGGCAGCTTATCAAGTTCTCTTAGTTTGGGGGTTCATTTCTTATGATAAAGCTCCAACTCCTGTGGTTCTAACTCTGGTCTCACCAAACAACCATATGCTTTTATTTGGGTTCTCACTGAACAGGAGAACTTTGCACAAATTATTGACTTTCCAGGACACCTGGGTGGCTCAGTCAGTTAAGCCTCTGCCTTCAGTTCAGGTCAAGATCCCAGGGTGCTGGGATTGAACCCTGCATTGGCCTCCTTACTCATCAGGGAGCCTGCTTCTCCCTTTCCCTCTGCCTGCCACTCCCCCCTGCTTGTGTTCTCTCTCTGTCAAATAAATAAAATCTTAGAAAAAAAAATATTGACTTTCCTGCCACATATACCTCCTATAATCAATTAGTAAGTTAACATAGCACAAAGAACCCAGGATTGAAATCAAACCTGGGTTCAACTGCTATAACGATGCCCTGTCTTTCAAATCTATAAATTGAAGAAAGCACCTTCTCTCCAGTAGTATGAATAAACAAAACAAAACAAAACAACCCAAAACCAAAACCAAAACCAAAACCTATGACAGCAGTGGGCATTTTGTAACACTCAGAAAACAGTCACTATGATCATTATTGTTATAGCTTAAAAATATAAGCTTGGTTAATATGAATAGATGGTTCTCAGCTGGGCCTGCATGTGAGTATTACCTGGGGAGGTCTGAACACATACCAATGCCTAGACCATATCCCAGACCAATATCCCAGACCAAATAAATGAGAATATTTACAGATGGGGTACAGGCATTGGTGTTTTTTAAAATACACTGAAAAACACTCATATAAATAGTTTCTAAACCTGATATTTATTAAATAAATGGACTAAAAGTCTGAAAAGCTGAAGAACGGGACCCAGACTCATGATGACGTCACTCGTCTATAGCTATCTCATGAGACCAGCAAGATCACTATTTAATGGCTGCACTCCCATCTCTCCCTCAAATAGTTATCTTCAGGGTAATTGGAGATATAGTTTTTGTTACCACCATTAGGAAAGTAGCTTGTTGCAAAAAGACTAAAATGTATTCAACATCTTTATTTTGTGAATTTTCCAGGTTTGTTCAGTACTTTGTGTAGATTTGTTCAACACTTTGCTGTTCAAACTTTTCTTCCATTGTGCTCTTCTTTTTTTTTTTTTTAAGATTTTTATTTATTTGACAGAGATCACAAGTAGGCAGAGAGACAGGCAGAGAGAGAGGGGGAAGCAGGCTCCCCGCTGAGCAGAGACCCCAATGTGGGGCTCCATCCCAGGACCCCAGGATCATGACCTGAGCCAAAGGCAGAGGCTTTACCCCACTGAGCCACTCAGGCACCCTGTGTTCTTTTTTAAGCATCATTTTCCCACCAGTGTTTCATGGATGTTGCAGAGGGCTTATTCTTTCCGTTCATGTAATCCTCCAAAATCCTTACTCTCTCCTTTTGCTGGGTTGCCTATTTCATTCGGCCAGGGGAAATCTTTTCTCCTGCTCTATTGTCAGCAATCCATATCCCTTAAATATCATAATCTCTTCTGTTGTGCACCTGGGTGGTACAATCTGGCTCTTCTAGTGGGGTGATGTCCCAGAGTGAAACTAAACCTCATTGGTTTTCATTCCACTTATTAATATCTATTAGCATCAGTTTCCCTTCTCCTCCTGGCCAAACTTCCTAGAGGGATAAGCTTAAAAAATATTAAAACTTAAAGATACTCCCAAATAGTATGGCTATTTCATCCATCAGCACTTTGTGGAAAATCCTTTGCTTTTCTTTCATTTCTCTTGGAGGCAGGAGGAAACTGGCCTGGGTTTGTCCATGGCATAGCACCCCCTTCCAGAGGAAGGAAAAGCCCTAGACTCTCTTTGTGGGCACCTTGTATCTGTACATATGCATGTCGTTAGCATGTGTATGTGAATGGAGGGACACAGAAAAATTTAGAATGTTTTCAACTTCAAACACTTTTCTCCTTGACACATGTACTTGCTATTACTATACCAAAGTGGTGCTATCTCAGGTGCTGGGATCATAAAAGATGAGCAGATGTGGTGCATTGCTTTCCTATTGCTGCTGTAAGAAATTTTCACAAATGTGGTGACTTAAAACAATACAAAGGTATTTTCTTACATTTGTCACAAGTCTGAAGTCAAGGTGTGGCCAGGGCTGCATTGCTTTAGAAGGCTTTAGGGGAGAATTCAATTCCTTGCCTTTTCCAGCTGCTAAAGGCTATCTTCATTCCTTGGCTTGTGGCCCCACCTCAATGGCCTTCCCACCCCCATCTACTTTCCTATCACCTTCTCTGCCTTCTGACCCCCTGCTTCCAGCTTATAAGGATCCCTGTGATTATATTGGACCCACTTGGATAAGCCAGAGTAACCCCCTCCAAAATTAAAATCTTTAACTTTATCACTTCTGCAAAGCTCTTTTTTCACATATAAAGTAACATTTTAATAGATTGTAAGAATTAGGATATGGATATTTCTATGGGACCATTATTTAGCCTACTCCATAAAGAGTTCTATATACCTAATGCTATTTTCTATGCATTCCATTGTTACCTTTGTAGATATAGGTTATGATCATTTATTTTGACATGAGTTTTTTTTTTTTTACAATGATAAAGACTGATCTCAAGGCCTACTTATACTTAGCTTGTTCTACTAAAAGTGTGTTGTCAAAGAAGAATCCTTCTCAAAAGGATAGTGTAGATGCAGCCTACAGTACCCCAGTTGGCAGGTAAGAAAGAACTACACCCTAACTCTCAAACCTTCTTCTTAAAATCACTGCTCTGAAACCTGATACCATTCAACTGATTTCCTAAAGATTATTCTTTTGTAGAAATAACTTATTTCTATCTTGAGGTAAAACCATTATTTTAACCACATTGCATGTCACACATTTGGAAGTTGTTCAGTTGAAATTATTGACTAAAAACCATGTCTAATGGCTGAGAATTTATCCTGATATTGAGAAGGCTATAAAAGGAGCAATACTCTTTAGGTAGGCCAATATAAACTTCTAAGACACCTATTTTTCAATGGAAAGAAGCAGTAATAAAAACCTTTATAAATATTACAAGAATACTCAAAAATTGCTCAAGAGCACTCCAGTTTCCATTTTAAGTTTCTGCTATTACCATAGCAGCCGATGCCAATTATTTGTGACATACGGCTTGCCCTTAATAATGGATGCTGAGAATTTGAAGAGGATTTTTTTGTTACTGCCTCTATAGCACTGCATTGCCTTCTGAAAAATGATCACGTTGAAATATGGTACAGGCTACTTGAGATACCAGGACATGTTATTGGAAGACTTTTACCCAAAGACTTTCTAGGTATCTTATAGGCCAACTGTGTCACCAACCACAGAAGTTACAACCCACAAACTATGTTGGTCATCTTCATCTGGACTTGAATGAGGGCTCTCGAGACAAACTAAAACATGATCTTTGTGCTGCTCAGGTGCTATGTGATAACCCATCTAAATCCAAGAGATAGTCTTTGCCGAGAACAACAGGACTACACCAAGGAAAGTCAATGGTGCTGTTAACAAGGTCATGAGTGTTCTTTTATAAAAGCTCCAGAGAGCAGATGGGCTGAGGTGGGGCCACCCTTGTTAGTGAGTAATAACTATGTATCAGGGTATAATAATAACAGTGGGACCATTAGAATTATCCTTTGGAGAGTCAACTGCCAATGAGTTTTATTTTATCTTCTGGTGATTCATTTTAACTACAAAAGGAAGAAAATTGTAATTATTTTCAAGCCACTGAAAAAACAGAATAGTCATGTGGCACTTTCATAATAGTATAATCCAGAGAAACTCTTCCAATAGGTATGAGTCACCCTTCCTCTTGCTGGTCTAAGGAATATGTTTTCTAGATAACATGGAATATCATACATAGGCAAAGTATTAAGACTTTTAGTCTTTTGGTATTTTTCTCTGTGTTAATCGGGGTTCTCCAGAGAAAAAGAACCAATAGGAGATAGATGTGAAAAGATGTATTATGAATAGGTTCACCTGACCTGGAGGCTGAGAAGGCCCACAATCTGCCATCTGCAAACTGGAGACCCAGTAAAGCTGTGGTGTAATTCCTGTTGGAGTCTGGAGGCCTGAGAACCGGAAGAGCCAATGGTGAAAATCCTAGTCCAAGAGCAGGAGAAAAACAAAGTTCCGGCTCAGTCAGGCAGTAAGAAAAATGATGCATTCCTCCTTCCTCTGCCTTTTTGCTCTATTCAGGGTCTCAGTGGACTGGATGATACCCACTACATTGCGGGGGGTGGGGGGTTCATCTGCTTTATCTCATCTGGAAACACACTCACAGACACACCCAGAAATAGTGTTTAATCTAGGAACCCATTGGCCTGGTCAAGTTGACACATGAAATTAACCATCATAGTCTCTTTTGAATTTTTATAACTGATTCTGCAGGGACATAGAATATGATTAACTCTGAATATTATTTTATTGGAAGCCTTTTCTGTTGCTCTAACCTAACCCAGCTACGTGAGACCTGAATAGTCCATCCCTCTTTATGTGAAAAAGATCTTTCAGCTTCTCCCAACCATGATAATTTATTATGTGCTATTTATTTATTACACAAGGAATTAACTCAGCCTAGAAAATACATTTGAAACAAAGTGGTAAATACTTTTTTTTTTTTTTTTTAAGGAGAAGAGTTGGAAAGTAGGAGGAAATTAGATAAGAAAGACAAAGCTGAATGGTACTGGCGCACATAAAATATATACCTTGTATTTCTACTTGTTGCTAAAGGAGAAACCACAATTTTCACCCTCAACGCCCCAGCATTCAAAACAAAGTCATAAAAAAAAAAAAGAGTACTTACATGCCTTGCAATACTCATGAAACAGGAAATTGTATTTATTCAGAACAGAAACAGCTTGCTATGGCCCTCATAACTTCGTTAGTCACCTATCAGGGTGAAATCTCTAGAGGGTGACCTATGTCAGTATCTTTCCTCCCTCCATGGCCAAAACCAGCACATGGCCCCACCCAAGAGGGCCCACACAAGAGGGCAGGAAATGCAATCCTGCCCTTTGCCCTTCCAGTTGGGAAATTGGCAATGGCACAAATTATGTCCAAACTATGGGTCTTCTGAAATCAAGAAGAGTAGTAGATACTCAGTCTATCCCTCTTATAAATATATAATATTATTGAAAGGGCTGGATTTTTTACTGTCTATCAATCTAAGTCAATGATATGATGTCAAGAGTTATTTAAAAAGAATAATTCTGTTAAGAAAAAACCATTATTAAAAGAACCTATTAGTGGAAGCAATGAAGGATAATATGTCATCGATCAGTACTATTGAACAGCCACATTTATTACACATTAGTGTGTGTGATGTGTTGTGTTTTATGCTGTTAAAAATGATTTAAAGATAGCCAGAACTAGTTTCTGGCAATGCTGCCTTGGTAAAGTATACATTGCCTAGGTCAGCACGGCCTGCCTAGGTCAGCACGGCCTGCCTAGGTCAGCACCGTCTGCCTAGTCTGACAGACAAGCACACTATCAAAATTCAAAGAGGGCAGTTTTTCTAAGGAAAAAGTGAATTTTGCAAAGATTAGAAAACTCCCATATCATGACTATACTTTTTTATTTGAAAAACTGACATTTATCTTGATGTGACATTTTCTTAATCCCTTAATGACTTTTAGTTGAAATACCAACGTGCAGAGAGAAAATCATTATGTGAATGCAATACTTTTATTTATAAAGTATGCTACTATTAAATGACAGAGCTGCTGGTCCAGACCAGTCCGCAGACTCTCACATGGACAGTTGTTTAAAAAGCACACTTTTGGTGCTTCTGGCTTTCTTCTTACCCAGAAGCTTTTCATTCACCTGTGTCCTAGAGAGTCCACAAAGGTGGCAGATGAATGATTCACGACTATACCTATTTCTTAATTCCCATTTCTAGGATGTTCAGGGGAAGAACCAGGAGGCACCGACCCAGGCACTAGGTAGAGAAAGTCAAGAACAGAGATTTTTTGAGTGTGCTAAATGAAAAACATACTCAGATGACCCAAGGGTTCTTTCTGCATTGAAAGTAGATCTGCTAGCTGAATATTCACTGCCTCCTCATAACTTTTTTCTAGCATTAAATAAGAGGTGTATCAAATGAATACTTGCCTTCAGGAATTAAAAAATAACAAGAAGGATTAGTTGAATGGTTGTCTAAAAAGGGAGGGGGGAATGCCTATGCCCTCAATTGGTAACTAAATGTCTCCATTATCAAATTTTAAAAAGAAAAGTCAGCCCACGTGCAAAGCTAAAAATTCAGGTGCCTTTTTGTTTCTTTTTCAGTTTCAGAAACAATATTTTGAATCTCAGTGTCCAGCTCTGTATCTTGACATAAAACTTGCCCCATCCTCTCTGAAGAGGTAGTCTTGGCTGCAATTACACTATCTAACGACCAAAGTGAAAAATTGGATTCCTGACTGACCCCGGCAGGTTAGCTCTTTATGCTTCAATGATATAAGAGACCAGCTAACAAGACCTCACCATGCATGGCTTTAAACATTATTGATGGCCCTAAAGCAATTCTACCCTTTTTAAAATTCTTTTGTGTGCCTGGTCTTGTTATCACCATAGGAGTGACTTATACACGGTGGGCTCACGATTCAAGAGAGTTTCTTGTCATTTGTCTTACCTTCATGACATTACAATTTCACTAAATATTCCTCTGGTCTCTACATTAGCAAACAGGGCAAAAGAAGTACAGGATTCATGTGTTTCGTGCTGTCAACAGATACCCTCTTCATTCTTTATCCTTTTTGTGTAAAATCATTCAAGTTTACATATCTTGGGCACTTTCTAGGACCTCTGATAACAGGGGTTGCCTTTCCTGAGATCTTTTCAATCCCTCTCTTCTGTTGAAGTTGATGTGAATGGACATGTTTTCCATGGAGCAGTGTTTTTCAACCACTGCTGTGGCAAACAGAAACCCAGGCTCTGCCCTGGAGAATTCCAGTTTGGGATGTCTCTGTGATGGAGCCGAAGAATATCTCATTTTAAAACCTCCAGAGGGGATTCTCATTTGTATTCAGTTTATCTTGATGTGATAAAGTTGTGAGGATAACGCCTTGGAAATTTGATTTCTGAGTGTTCTCCATATGTTTCTACACAAATACCAAGAAATGGCACCCAAATGGTCCTTTGCTGACCTCCCCCAACCCAAGGAAGGTGATACTCTTGATTTAGAAGACATAGAAACCTTCCCTTATCTCCAAATCATTTGCAACTGTTTCTATTCAATGGACACTATTTCCAGGAATCTAAAAGTAGGATCACATTCTAATAAACTTACTCTACCTAGAACCCTTGTCCTTTCTCTTCACCTCTTTTCCCCATTCCCTACCAGGTAAAAACGATACACAGAATATCTAGTCCAGAACTGTCAAGGTCCCAAGTAGGTAACTGAGGATCAAAATTAAGAGGCAGTGTGACATTTGTACAAAATAGTCCCCATCCTTCCATCTAGAAACAAATCCTCTTTTCCCCTACTCATACTGTGGGATAAGATGGGAAAGCAGTAGAAAGGCTTCAGAGATATGCATATGTATAAGCCCTCATTTAAATATATCTACATACCAGTATTGCAATTCAACATTTAATGAGTTCTCTGAGGCAGTATGATAAATATTAAAGCTAAGGAGATCAATAAAATATCTAAGCATGGGGTTACTAAGACACTTAGGCAATAAGGACAGCAAAACACTGTTATTAAGGTCAGATCCAAATATTAAATTTGTTGCACATAAACTATTTTTAATTTTTTAAAATTTAAATTAGACTACCACTTCAGTGAAGATCGAACGAACATAGTCTAATGAAAGAACTTTGGATGGAGGTTAATGGCCTGAGTCCTCATCTGCCCACATCAGCTCCCTATCAGCCACTGATCTGTCTCAGGTTTCTGATGTGCTGAATCTGTGGACTTCCAAAGCCCCTTCCTGCTCTGTGTCGTCAAGATATTGCAATTGCCCTGCTAATGATCTATTTCTTATTGTAATTCTGTTTCTGATTCTTTCCCCTTATTTCTTTTTTGCAGATTCTGTTCATGGGCATGATGACTGAGTACTATCACTACTTTTTCACAACCCTGGTAAGCACTTCAGGTAGAAATGTATTCCATGCAATATAGAAAATGTCTCCAGTTATTTCAGTAGTCAGCCCCACCGGTGTCAGAGGCAGGATATTGTCATGGAGATTCATCTTACTTTCTTAAAAATCCTGTAAATCCAGAAATGCTGAACAGCAGGTTCTTTCTTTCTTTCTTTTTTTTTTTTTTAACTAGTAGCAGTGCATGTGCATCTGGAAAGGGATTTAAATGATACTTTCATTAAATAGAAGCTGTCAAAGTACAAACTAGTCATAAAGAAGAATCACCTACATTTTTTGTATACATTAGAAGGCACACTAGTGTATCTCAGCTTTTTTGATCTTATATGATTTACCTGCCTGTGTCCAGTAGATAGCTAGATTAGCTGGGGTCACCGACCAGGTGTTTTGAAGATCATCAAGAAAAGGAGCATGGGAGATGCTTTGCACAGCGAACATTTTTCACCACTAAAAAAAGAATCATAGTTCTGAACCTAAGAAATTCAAAAGAGACTATAACATCTTAAATTTTGAGATTTTCATATCAAGGAAGAATGATTTAGAGTATTTAACATATCAAAATGATGTGATAGCTCTCATTCAATTTTAAAAATCAGACACACACAGACTTCACTTTCTCATAGGAGAAGAAAACACATAACCAACCTTTTTTTTTTTTCTTAAAGATTTTATTTATTTACCTGACACACAGAGATCACAAGTAGGCAGAGAGGCAGACAGAGAGAGGAGGGGAAGCAGGTTGGATCAATGCAGGGCTGATCCCAGAACCCTGAGAGCATGACCTGAGCCAAAGGCAGAGGCTTAACCCACTGAGCCATCCAGGTGCCCCTAAATTTCTTTAGATTTTTTTAAATGTATTGTCTGACAGAGAGAGACATGGCAAGAGAGGGATCACAAGCAGGGGCAGTGGGAGAGGGAGAAGCAGGCTTCCCGTTGAGCAGGGAGCCTGATGCATGGCTCCATTCGAGTACCCTGGGATCATGACCTGAGCTGAAGGCAGATGCTTAACTACTGAGCCACCCAGGGGCCCCTCATAACCAATCTTCTTTGCCAATCTGTAATGGTATGTTGACTGCAATCTACCTAGGTTCTGGGAAATTTCCTAAGAGTTTATTTTACGAAATAAAACTGGCAAGGTAAGCTGGTGAGTAAGGGAAATAAAATAATTTGGAACAAGAACCAGGCAGCTGTCCTTGAATACATACCACTGATGGAAGCAGTGAATTCCACTCCTCGCTCAAGTATCTCTGGCACCATGAGATCAGTGTTCCAGGGCAGGTGCCAAAAGCATCAGTGTTCCAGAGCTTGGGGTAAGGGAGTGGGATGCAGGGCAGAAAAATCTTAAACTAAACTTTCCATGATCTTCCCTCCCTCACTGATATCCTAATCAGGGCTTCTGTCAGAACAGTTGAAGAAACCCCTAAGAACTTAAAAGCATCTTACTTAGGTCACAAGTACAGCCCTTCCCCCATCACCATGAACAACTGGGTTCTGCTCAAGACAGCATGGACACCTGCCTCAGAACTTTCTATCATCCCACCGTACACACTCCTAAGAGCTGGTTTTGTTGAGATTTGAGACAATGAAATCTAAAAAGCCTGGTCTTCACAGAGACCCTTCGGAACAAACAACTTGCCCTCACAGTCTTGCTTTTTTCATCCTTACTGACAAGCAGATGTTACAAACCAGACCCTGGACTTTCCATATTCTATAATGCATAGGAAGCTCAATTTGTGGGCCAACCTAATTTTGTACCTGTGTATTGTATTTATTTTAGCGCACCTCATTAAGTACTGTGGAGCCTGTGAGGGGTTCCATATGCATCCTGGAATTTTCTAACTTCTTGTGGTTTAAGCAACTTTCCTTCCATTCATTGAGCATGCTAAAGGAAATCATTCCTTTTAGGGTCTTATTCTTTAAATTTGCTTCCTTAAGCATTTTCCTTGGGTTTTGTCTGCATTCTGCCATGCTTTTTATATTCTTACCATTCTTGCCCATGAATATTGACAAAACTTAAAGAAGAAAGAAAGTTACGTAGTACAAGGGGGGAAATAGAACAATTTAGAAGGAAGAACTCTTTTCTGATACTGAGCCAGGAGCACAGATCTTCCCTCTGAAAGCTTTACAGTCTAATCCAATGTTATCCTGGGAAAGAATAGCAGTGTAAAGAATTATTCAAAAGAACAAATCTGTGCATATCTTCTACAAATACAGATCATGAGGTGTTTCTGAAGCTGCTTCTCCTTAGGAACCACAGCCACCCCTGATCATGTAGTATCTTGCTTTGCACTTCCACAAAACAGTTACACTGTTAGCAAATTTTTATGGAAGTTTTTCTCCTTTTATTCCCATTAAATGTTATTCTGAAAGTTTGGTTTATTTTAAATGTGAGATATTTTTAATGACATATGTTAGAGTGAAACCTTTCTTCAAGAGAAGAAAGTTGAAATTTTTATATCATTTTAAATATGAATCAGCAAAGGCAAGTAGCTTAAGCATCTTAAGCTTAAGCCTTTGACTCAGGTCAGGATCCCAGGGTCCTGAGTCCCTCTCTACTCAGGGGGGAGTCTGCTTCTCTCTCTCCCTCTGTCCCTAACCCCCTCATCCCCCTTCCCCTGCTCATGCTCTCACTTTCAAATAAACAAACAAACAAACAAACAAATAAATAAATACAATCTTTGAAAAAATAAATATAAATGAACATAAGCCTCTGGATTATACTCAGCCTCAACTGTAATGGAAAATGCAAGTGGGTTAAACTTTTCTCCCTGAAACATTGCCTGAAGGGGAATTAGTTCTATGGTCATGATACTCATGTTCACACAACTCTAAGCTCTAGTTTATTCCTTGAAGAGAACACTTCACTTTTTAAAATTTTTTTTTATTAACATATAATGTATTATTAGCCCCAGGGGTACAGGTCTATAAATCGCCAGGTTTATACACTTCACAGCACTCACCATAGCACATACCCTCCCCAATGTCTATAACCCCACCGCCCTCTCCCTACCCCCCTCCCCGGCAACCCTCAGTTTTTTTTGTGAGATTAAGAGTCTCTTATGGTTTGTCTCCCTCCCAATCCCATCTTGTTTCATTTATTCTTTTCCTGCCCCTCAAACCCCCCACGTTGCATCTCCACTTCCTCATATCGGGGAGATCATGTGATAGTTGTCTTTCTCCAATTGACTTATTTCACTCAGCATAATACCCTCTAGTTCCATCCACATCATCACAAATGGCAAGATTTCATTTCTTTTGATGGCTGCATAGTATTCCATTGTATATATATACCACATCTTCTTTATCCATTCATCTGTTGATGGACATCTAGGTTCTTTCCATAGTTTGGCTATTGTGGACATTGATGCTATAAACATTTGGGTGCACATGCCCTTTCGGATCACTACATTTGTATCTTTAGGGTAAATACCCAGTAGTGCAACTGCTGGGTCGTAGGGTAGCTCTATTTTCAGCTTTCTGAGGAAACTCCATGCTGTTTTCCAGAGTGGTTGCACCAGCTTGCATTCCCACCAACAGTGTAGGAGGGAGAACCCTTCACTTCTTATTCAGAGCTTCTGTCCAGTGAATGTTCTTCATGCCCTCATTGTATGGGGCATGGGTCAATGAGCCAGGGAATGGTATTTTTTTCCTCCTGGAAGTGATCTTCCTATCACATGCAGGGGCAAGTTCCAAATTTCATCTCCTTTACAAGATCTGAGGCAGCAAAAAGTGATGGAAAAGAGCGGTATTACACTGACAAGTGGGTCATCCTTGGACCACTCACATCACCACTGAGAACTTCGGAGTCTTCACCTATAAAATAAATCCCTTACAACTTACCACTCCCTTACAACTCCCCCAAACACTATATTCTAAAAACAGAACTATAACTTCTCAGAATACTGTAACCTGTTCCCAAGGACATACTAATTATCAACAGCCAAATTCCTCTTCTTGATTCATCCGAATTCTAATAGTATTGCAAAAAATAGAGGAAAAATGAAAATGCTCGCTGCCTTAGAGTTTCCCAAGCAGTGTGCAAGGGAAGAACAGCAGGAAATATTCTTTGATGAAGCAGTGTGAGGACAGCTGCCATTTTAATGTTAATCGACCTATTGCTTCTGCAATCACTATTCTGTTTTACACAAAGAACATTGAAAATGTTAACTCTACTTTTATCATTTTTAATACTGCACAGGACTTATTTGCTTTAGATCTGGAACTCTATAGGTACAGTGGTGTAAACATGACTGGGTTTCGGCTGCTTAATATTGACAACCCTCATGTGTCCTCCATCATTGAGAAGTGGTCCATGGAGAGACTACAGGCCCCCCCCAGGCCGGAGACTGGCCTCTTGGATGGCATGATGACAGTAAGTAGACTTAAGATAAAATCATTTGTGATGATTTTTTAATTCCTTAGGGTTTAGGATAGGAATTGCATATGCCTTCTATAGTGTGAGTAAAAGTATTATAACCCGTGCCTTGACTTGAATGAGAGAAGAAGGAGTAAAGTTTTTAGGTGATTTGAAAGCCTATGCAGGGCTACTACCAAAAACTTCTGTTTTCATCTTTCTGACCATATGTGTCTCTGACCAAAATAAATAAATAAATAAATAAATAAATAAATAAATAAATAAATAAAAAGTTAACAGGAGTAGCCATCACTGTCAGCCAAATGGAGACAAAGCAGAAACCAAAACAAGGGTAATTGGAGAGAGTTTTAAGCCTGGAAGTGTGGCCCTGGGAAGAGGGGTAGGGAAAGAAGTGGAGCTTACAAAGGTGATACAGAACCATTCTGCCTCCCTCATTTCTGCTGCATCTCAACGAGTGGTGCACACATGGACAAATGCCAGGTTCACATACCGTCGGTGTGTTCACATTCTTCCTGCCTGGGTACGTACAGGAAAACCTTTGCAGAAATTGACAGTGAGTCACACCAGCCATATGTCACTCTTGAAGCGATGCCAGGCCCACCTCCTGACAAGGGAGAGGTACTCTGCTGAACAGATAAATTGCCAACTGCCTCATCAGAGATCTTCTCGCTAGCATCGTTTGTCTTTCGTTGTCAAACGCACCTCCCCTAGCTTTATTTCTCTAATGAAGCTCCCTGCGTGATGAGGAAAAGAGCAGGAAAATTTTTTAAAAAGCTTTCTATGTAGGAATCATGTAATCTAAAGAGAAAGATACTGGGAATGTGGGCAGGTAATAGCATTTGAAATTGGCATAGTATTTCATTCTTGTTCCCATCATCAGGAGAAGCACTCTTGCTTTTAAGATACAATTTACTGATAACTGAAAGGTATCATCTTGTGGAGAAATGAACTTGGGATTTCTTTTCTTTTTCTACCATTTTTTTTTTATGAGAAGCAAATGAATAGAAAAACATAAATGCATGAATGAAGTTGTTCTGGATGATTCCATGTTCAAGCTCCCTGACTGTTTTTCAAACATGAAATAACTCTTAAAATGTACAAAGTAATCTGAGAGATAATGATGGAAAGCATTTTGATACAAATGAGCCTTGGGTGATTTGAAATATTGCTTTGAATAGGAATAAATAAAGAATATCCAGGGAAATAGCAGACCCTCTGAAAGGGAAGGGGGCAAGCTAGAGAGAGAAAGAAAAAAAAAATCAGAGACAGAAAGTTATGCTGGTATACTGGTTTTTCTCTTCTTCCTCTTGAATTTGTAATTCCAGTGAATGCAAATATGGCTCAAGCCCTTGCCCACCCATCTTGCGTCCCAGTGAGATTTCTGTCACAGGCTGAGATCTCTAGTAATTGTTACCTGCCCTTGGTATATACCACTAAAAAAGTTAAGAGTTTGGAGCTGTGTTAACACAGATTATCGATTCATGCCAAACATTAAATATGCATCATAAGTGTGGCTTAACTTACAAAAAAAAAAAGCATCTGCTACATTCAGTTATACGGAGCTGACAGGACAGTTTGTACATATTCACTGAGATGAGGAAAATCATTGACAAAGGATAGAGTCACACAAGTCACACCAACTCAGGCCAGGCATGGGGTGCTGCTACTCCCCCAGGACTGTTGTTGATGGCCTGGGCAAATGGCAGTTCTACGGGCAGGAAGCATGGTAGAGCCAAGTCCCAATGATGGAAGGGGTCCTATTTAGCCGAAAGTTTACTACCGTCTTCTTATCTAAGAAAAGGATTTCTAGGCTTGTTGTTGTTCTTGTTTTTATTATAAACTAAAGAAAAAGGAAATGGAGATTTATCAGAACAGAAGAGAAGATCTCACCAGGGCACTAAAAGTGGGGAGAGTAGATATATCAGGTTATGTCTATAATAGTCAAAAAAAATGGTAGAACACAACCCCCACTAGAATTCGGATCCCATAGTCATGCAGATCAGTTTCCCCCCAGTTCTACGAAGATAGAATTGGTATACTTCAATGTGTAAGCTTAAGGGATACAGCATTACAGACTGACTTACATATATTGGGAAATGATCATTGCAATTAGTTTCGTTAGCATCTGTCATCTCATACAGACACAATAAAAAGAAAATAAATAAATAGTTTTGAAATTTATCCCACGAAGTTTAATATTGACCTTTATTTACCCAGAGAGGCCGTTTTGAAGTTTGCGGTTTCCTTTTGGCTTCTAGTAAAGGGGGCCAATTTGGGGATGTGAAAACTGAGTCACAATGAGTTTAAAGGATGGGTTTAAAGATATCCAGTGGACTCATCTCTGAGTCAAGAGAGCACATGCCATGTCCCCAAGCTGGGGCTCAGATCTAACAAATATTTTTTCTCAGGTTGCCTCTGTACTCAAACCGTTTTCCTCCCTACCTTCCTGATGAAAAGCCGTGTGGTTTCAATTCCAGTGGGTCTGTATTCTCAGATCCCATGGTTCACTCTTTCTGGTGTCTTTCACTGCCTAAAACCCTCCCCTATTCACATTTGCTTGAATGCATTTCAGCAGAGAGGCCTGTGTTTCTCTCTCCCATGACCTGTTTTCCTTCACTCTGTAGCCCTATGGCCTCATATGCTATATTTTGATTTGTTTGCTAAGTGCCTTCCTCTACAAGAATATAAACTCCATGAGGACAGAGGCTTTATCTTTTCATGATATGCTTTATCTCCAGCACTGGAAAAGGCCCAGTGCAAAGCAGGCTTTCAATAAATATGTATCTAATAAGGGAACTAATGCTAAATAAATAGGAATTAAGCTTCTGCTAAGACCAAGATGTTACATGAAAAATATTCATATAACCCTGAAATAAGTCTGTAAAAGTCCAAAGAGATTTCCTATAAATAAGAAATAGGCATGTATAGTTTAGACAGAGATTATTCTAAAGTAATAAGATTATCTTAAAAATTAGCCTAGACAAACGACTATTTATGTTTAAGTAATGCCATTACTAGAATAGAGTTGTGTCCTCTGAAATCATATGCATTATACCACTATACTCCAAGGCGAATTTTTCTGTTGCCCTTTATAGTTATATTTTGCATGTGCTACATACATATACAGATGCCTGTATGAATATATAATATAGAAATATAAAAAATATATGTTTAAAAATACCCATGTGTTTTTACTTTCACCTACTTATCTAATTTCCGCTTTCATATTTTAACTATTAGAAATTTCTTGGAACATTGTATACTAAAAATATCTTCAAATAATATTATACATGTCAAAACACATCCAAATCTGAAAATCATGTCCAAGTTGGAGTTTGGACTCCAAACTTAAGAGCCATAGATGTAATTAAAGAAAAAAAAATTGACTTTAAAAATAGGGTTAAAATTGTGTTAATTAGGAAACCCGGTACTGAGTCAATAGAGTTCAAAAATAATGAAACTCATTATTTAAAACATCTTGAGATTAAAAAAAAGAAAATGTTTTATCAACTGAAGTGTTAACACCATAGAAGTTTGGAGTAATTTTACAAAATCTACTTTTCTTTTCACTACGTTTACATTTCTCTTAACACTTGGGCTGATTCAGTCTGTTAGCTTTTGGCAAGACGGGGATAATGGGTAGCCCATTTTAGGTGGATGCCCCTCCGAATGAGAACAAAAATTGTGTATGATTCAGTAGTTCATAGGAATCATAGAAAAAACACAACATTTATCTGTCATTGGCCTTCCTGTTTCTTCAAATGCATTCACAGTATCAAGTTCAGTCAGTAGCCTTATGTTACATCTGAGCATTTCCTATAATCATGATCTAAGAGGTCTTAGGTGGACCTTTGAGTGTGCACCTACGTGTCCACTGCTGCTTCAGTAATGAAAGACAATGGACTGAATGACTAAATTACTGAATAATTAAATGACATGACTAGGTTATGGAGCCTCTCTGAAATTTGTTTTCTCTGAGCTCCTTGCTTATCTGTAAATCTGTGTAATAATACTTTACAGTGTTACTTTACAAATTAAATTAGATAATATATACAAAAGCTACAGGACATAGAATTGAATTTACTTGATGGTACCTGCTGCTATGCCAGTTTGTAGTCAATAAAGGAACAAAAGACATTCTGAAATGCAGAGGCAGAATATTTACTTGTTTACAAGAGACACATTTCTTGACTTGAGCCTGTAGCCCAAGATCGTCCCTTACCGGGGATCTGTGTGACCTTGTGTGACCAGTGGAATCACCCAGGTGTGTCTTCCAACTTCACATATGGTCCTCTTTTCCCAATTTTTCACTGTCTCTTTCAAAAGCTGAAAAATTTTTATTGAAGTAAAAATAGGCAAACCTCTGTGCCACATTTCAATGGATCTACTGGAGTTGCTGCCCTAATTACTGAATTTCTAGATTGTGAGTACTTGATTATATCATTGCTCCCTTCCCCAGACCATTTCCAACACCCAGTTTACTTGTGGGTTGCTCTTGCCAGCATCCTGGATACTCAGGATGTTCACTGCCTCTCCCACCACTTTGACTCCTCAGCAGCATCGACCCCAACAAGGGAAACTAGCTAATTGATACTAAGAGACAAATTCCTGCTAGCTCTATGCTGTGGGTGAGATATTTGGATTTTAAAAGAGGAATCAGTGAAAGAATACATTTAGGAAATGATGGGGAAGGGTGTTATTTGGGAGAGCTTCTCTTTTAGAAAACTGCCTTGTCCATATCAGGTTAGTGAATATTTCTGAATCTCCAGAGAAGATGGGAAACCTATACTTTTCGCCCATTTGCTCCACAAAGACTAAGTTCTTCCCTCAATACTCCGATCTCCTCCAGTTTTTTCCGACAATGTTACATACGAGGAAGGCAGCAAAATGTAAGGAGTCTATAAAGCCAAATCCTGTTAGTCCTCATTCCTAAGGGGTCACTTCTTACTGGATTGTGTTGGGTCCCCAAGACCATATTCAGGTTTGATGATTTGGTAGAAAGAGTCACAGAAATCAGAAGAGCTGTTAAATTCGTAGTTGACAATTTATTACAACAAAAGGATATAGATTAAAATCAGCAAAGGAAAAAGTTGCAAAGGGCAAAGTCCAGGAGAAATTATGCGGGAACTACATGATTTTCCCACAGAATAATTATGTGAGAACTACAGGACAGTGGTCCTGTTCCCAGGAGATTTGTATTGACCGTACTTTAATCTCTACAGCAATAATGTGGGACCATATGTACGAAGCATTGCCAACCAAGGAAACTCTCCCAAGCCTTGATGTTAGTCAGTCACATAAGCATAGAACAGCCCTGTCACTGACCTTAGTTATTCAGTCTTTAGTCATTCCAGAGGGCAAACTGATACAGCCCAGGGCCCTAGGTGAACAAAAACAAGCATTCACCATAAATCACATTGTTAAACTATCTAGCATTGCCCATTACCCCATAGAATACTATAATCGAGCAGAATAGTCCAAGGTCTCAGACATTATCTCCCAGAAACCAGTTAAAAACCAGTCCTTTCTTTGGGATACATAGAGTGTGACTACTCCAGTCCTGCTGAGTTAACCATTTACTGCCCACTGTTGTGATAACTAAACTTGGTGTGAAACAGCTTTTCATATGCTTGCGTCATGATCCATGTTGTTGTGAAGAGATTTTCTTAGGAACACTGAGTAATGGGGTTTCATTCAGGATTTTGGTATAAATAAAATGTGAACATAAACTTACCTTCAGAAAAACAAAATCTGAAACACAGGCCAATTTCTTTTGTATTTACCTAAAATAGCTCAAAAGTTGCTGCTCAGTAAGCTGGCCTCCAGCACAGAACTAAAAAGGGAAAGAAATTCAGGGGTGGTTTATTAGTGTTATAAAATAGGTAAAGACATGTCTCCTCCATCTAAGAAAACATTACATGTCAAAGGGAAGTATGGTTTTACAATAAATGGTTTTCTTCTTTGAATTTGAAAAGCACTGATCAGCCCCATGGTTTTGAGCCATGTTATTACCCAGACCAGTGTGGAAGCAGCCTTGACAAAGAAAGTCAAAATCCTTCCTGAGCCCAGCTTCTGGAAAAGTCAGATCAAAACTTCACTCCTCAGCCTTCTCTATCAAATCCTTCAATTAGTCTATTAGTGAACATACATATAAATTTGTAAAAAAAAAAAAAAAAAAAAAAAAAGTATATTCCACTGCTAAAATGGTCCAGGTCCCAATAGCATAGCAATTAAGAGCATGAGTTCCAAAATCTAAGTTTACATCTTGAGTTGAAATTCTCACTTGCCTGGTAAGTTAGGCAAGTTATCAAAGTTATTTCCTAAAGTTCCTTCCCCAAGTCTCCATTTTCCTGTTGGTAAAATGGGGACAACAATACCTATTTAAAGGCACGATTTCAATAATTTAAGGCAACAACACGTGTAGAATGGTTAACATGCCTGGTGCGTAGTAAGTTGTCCATGAACATTCACCATAATTGAGTATTACTGTGATTATTAAATCATCAGACAAATATTTGCTTTAGAAGCAGCTCACCTTCATGGTTGAGAACACAAGCCCTAGCACCAAATTCCCGAGTTCGAATTTTGATCTTCCCACCACCAGTTTGGGGACGCCAGTTAACCTGGTCATATCTTTATCCATAAAGGAGTAAAAGTTATGATAAAGATTCAGTGTTTACAAAGTATTTAGAGCAGCACCCTACATGTAATAAGAACTTGATAAAAGTCACCTTAATTATCGATTGAGTTTCAGAAAGTCTCATTCTGCCAATGGCTTGCTCTCCTTCAATACACCAAGTTAGCATAGCAGAGTAGTGAAGAACATGGGTACTAGAATCAGACAGTCACGGGTTCAATCCCTGGCCAGGCAGCTGACTGGAAGAGTGGTCTTGGACTAATCACCTAATTTTCCTGAGCCTCCATTTTCTTATCTATGAAATTGATTATACACCAGTTTTGAACTGAAAAGAGCAAAACATTTTTAAGCTTTAACAATCACCACCAGCACCACTACTGGTAGATCTAACTTCTTTATGTCAATCATATAAGTGAGACAATTTATTTTAGAAGTACATCTTAAAACCTTGGGGTTATACAGTTTTCATAAAAAATGTATTTTATTGTGAGGCATGCAATAATATCAATTCCTTCAGCAAACGTTTATTAAACAACTTTGAATATCATTCATGTGCTAGCTAACTGTGCTAACCACTAAAGCATGAAGTCGAACATTTCTGCATTCACACAGCCCACATCGTTACTTAGAAACCCATATCACTATAAATGCATATGGAAAATGCAATGGTAGAGATTGCACAGGATATAGATTTAAAGTGGGGATAATCTCCGGAGTCACAGATGGTTAAAGTGTGAGATGTAGTAACTCTTACCCTCTCTTTCCACTTCCACTAAGACATGCTCTCAATAAGTGCATAGTAAATGTTGAGCAAATCAACAGATTTCTGAAAAAAAAAAAATGATCTTTGATCTATGACCTGGATTCTAGGTTTAACTCTACCAATTATTGGCTAATGTAGGACCTTACACAAGTCAATATCCTGTCTGGGGGTCAGTTTTTCTACCTAAGTGGTTTTATCTATCTGTTTTGATTTGGGGAGCTTGTTGAGAATTTCAAATGAAGTTCAGTGAAAACCCTTAACTAACGTGTTGAAGGTATTACACAATTTTACCCTTAAAGAAAACCATAGGGCAATTTTTTTAAATAAAATGCAAGAAGTCTTGTGTGAAATTTTACAAATAAGAGAAACTTCATGAGGAAGGGAAGAATGAGATGCTCAACCCCCCAAAACAAGAACTACTTACACTCTCTATCAAAAAGCAAGTGCTGACAAAGGTAGGCATATTCCAAGCAAGTTACACAGGTCTGTTTTTCAAAAGGTCTTCCACAACTTGCTATTGGATTTGATTCCACAACTCAAACCTTCTTGACTAGTAATGGAAGTGACCAACACAAGTATCCCTATTTGGAAATTACCTATTAGTGTTGCTTGCAGTTATTATTTTCTACCAAATAGAAACAAGCAAATAAATATATAAATAGATATAAGTCCTGAGAAACAAAATCTGATATTGAAATGTGAGGTTTAGTATCTTCTAACTCAATGTGGTTGATTTTAACACTGTGCTTAACATAGAAGGTGCTCCAAAAAATGTTTGTTTCCCGAATCAAGTCTTTTGTGGCTGATGTGAGGGGTTTTGGTCTTTTTAAGAACTCAAAACAAAGCAGAGCTATCACTACAATTTACTGTGAAGTATGAGGTATTATTTTAGAGAAAAATAGTTATCAGGGAGTGAAAACTGTTCAGCTGGAGAATAAATAGCTGTTGAGATCAGACAAACAGGAGATAAGGAAGCAGGTAGAATGATTATGCCGGTAAAGGCAGGGAAACAAAGGTGAAATTGAAGATGTGGTGTGTGTTTTCCTCCACAGACCGAAGCAGCTCTGATGTACGATGCAGTGTACATGGTGGCCATTGCCTCCCATCGAGCTTCCCAGCTGACCGTCAGCTCCTTGCAGTGTCATCGACACAAACCATGGCGTCTTGGACCCAGATTTATGAACCTAATCAAAGAGGCAAGTGCTACTCATTCATGCCTCAATTGTTTCCTTAGCCATAGTGATCTGACTTGTTCATTTACTGTGATCTTCCCACATGGCTTTGTTGGACATGATATCCATAAACGAGGAGGATCCATCATCATCCAATCTGCTAGGATTTCGCTGATAAAAGTCTGTTGACCAGGAATTTTCTAGTGTGATGTTGAGAAGTTCAAAGAAGCTACCAGATCATAACATTCACCTTCCTTCATCTCAACTATGGTCTCAGTTGCTGCTGGCTCTCCTCCACATATGTTCATAAGTTCATAGGTGCTTATTCCAAGCCCCATTGAATCAAAGAGTGCGTTGGCCCATCACTGCAGGGTACCAGGGATAGTTCTTACATTATCAGCCCATAATTCCAGTGGTTTCTTAAATATCACGTTGTATAGGACTGAATAGAAGAACCTCTTTGTTCTAATAATATAATAATTATTTTGCCATTTGCCAGCAAACCAGAAAAGTCCAGTCTATTCAAAACTTACCAAATGTACTAAAAGTTTTCAAGAGTATGGGGTATTTGGTGAAGGTGAGTTTTTCATTATTACCCTGGGATCCTGGACTATCCCCTACAATTTCCTTTTCTCTGATACAGTTTGACTTCTCTTCATCAGATCCTGCTCTAAGGCCCTGAGATTCCTCATATACATGTATCTTTGGTTTATCTTTGACATCAACATACACCTCAGGGTGTGTCTGGGCTTGACAAAATGAAACAAGGTTTAACTGAGTACATACACTATTCTGTGCTGCTGTTCTAATGTTTTATCTATAGGATGCAGAAATTTACTTCTCGGGTAAAGAGCATCTTTGTTGCCCTCTGCATTGGAGAAGGTTGAGTTGAGACAGAGCCATTAAAAGAAAAGAATGAAAGGATCATAGTGCAAGAGAAGAATGCCCAAGCAAGAGCAAGAAGTCCTACTTTGGGCTTCATTTCTGCTGGTCTCTTTAGCACCTACAAACCCTTTCATGGTTTGTTTAATCTGCTTCCCCATTGACAGGGGACTCCAATCCATAAGGGTGAGAACCAGAAACACAATATGCATGAGGTTTAACACTACTCAGGCTCCAGAGCAAAGCTGGATCTAGGGTATGGCAAGCAGCAAAGACTACCGGGTACCTGATTTAAGGAGGCACTCACTCTCATGTTTGAGTTTATAGGAGACTTTGAGGGAGTGCTTCCTTAAGTTTTATGCCCCTGAGAACCTCTCTCATCTCACCGTAGTCCTGCCATGGTTGCTTGGGTTTAATCCCAGCTCCACTAACATTTATGACCAATATAATCTACACAAGTTACTTAAATTCTTGTATCTAGATTTTCTCTTTCGTGAAACAGGAATTACACCTTCTATCTCATAGCATTATTGTGAGGATAAAAATAAGGTGTGAAGAACAACACAGAAACATAGTAAGAATCTGAGTTATTAGCTATTCTCTTACAATTGGAATAGACTGCTAATAATAGCCTCATTCAGTTTACTGAGTGTGATGCCAGGAATTTAAACCTGGCAACAACAACAACAAAGAAATCACAAATAGGCATGAAATGAAATACACTTTGTGACAGCTACACAAATCTGATATACTGTGCCTAATGGAAAGACATTGCCCAGTCTCTGCTCTCCCCACAGCAATCATGACTAGGTCCTGATCACCTTGATCTTTAACAAGAAAACAGCTGGTTTCCTTTCATCTCCTGCCAGCGCAAGAAGAGGCAGGAGGCCACATGAAAGCTTAAGATCAAACACTTGGAGCACCCCAAGGACCTTTTTGCTTGTACTTAGGTTGCATAAGAAGGTAAAATTATCAAGCCACAGTTAGAGATGTTTAAAGAAATAATGAACTCCAAGATGAGGGACCACATTGAAAGCAAGAAAACATTTTACTCTTAATCTCACAAAACAAACTGAGGGTTAATGGGGGGAGGGGAGTTGGGAGGGGGGCTGGGATTATGGACATTGGGGAGGGTATGTGCTATGGTGAGTGCTGTGAAGTGTGTAAACCTGGTGATTCACAGACCTGTACCCCTGGGGATAAAAATATATTATATGTTTATAAAAAATAAAATTTAGAAAAAAAAAAAGAAAAAGAAAAAAGAAAACATTTTACGATCTTTTACTCCAAAGAGCAAATTCCCCATTCTCAGTCTCCACAGTTGGGGGCTGAAAGGAGAGGTGGGTCATGGATTTAAAAGTTTTATTGCTCCTCTTCTTTGTCTCCTGAGTTACGGTGCTATATGCCACTCTTGGCAGGGTATAGGTACCTGCAGATATGGGACGGGCGTGACCAGGAGCAGTGTCCCAGTCCGTTGAAAGATCGCACAGAGTGAATTCTGAGACAGGCCAAAACATGCAAAAGTCAGAGAATGTAGATGTTTCTTTCAAGGAGTACATAATTCAACAAAACTTTGCAGGCATCAGGTTTTATTAAGAAACATGAAATCAGGCGTGTGGTGCTAAAACTTCCCCGGGTCCTTTCTTTTAGTGACTCTCACTTTCTAAAGGATTTCTAATCTCTAAACAGAAATCATGTAAAGGAGCAAGTCAGCAGATTGAATTTATGGGGTGAAGATCAAATTTGTCACAGGTGGTAAATTTTCTGAGCTCAGAGATTGTTGTGTGTGCACTAATCCCTGATAACTTCACACATCATTTAGAATCAGTAAGCCTTTCAGACAAGTCTTTCAAGCTAACCATCCTTCAGTGTTTCAGGCTGACTAAAGAGGAAGAATTAAAGAACATTTTAAACCTGGTAGAGTGCATTATAGTTTCATGTCTCTGGGCATTTGCTAAACAAATGTATTAGGAGATTATAAATTCCCACCCAGCAAGTAGTACCAGGGCTCCATTATACAAGTAACATTAACGTGGCACTACAGGGAACTATTTTCTCCCAAACTGGAAGATGCAGTTTTTACTATGTATTAATATAAATTAATATAAATTTATATTAATATAAATTAATATAAATTTATATTTATAAATTTAATAATTTAATATAAATTAAATATAATATATTTATTATATAATATATATAATATAAATTCTACATAGTGAAGGAATGGCAGGCTTCCCTTGAAGCCATCCTATGTCTGAGATAAAACCTATGCTCATCAGCAGGATCTGCAGGCTCCCCAGTGATCTGGTTCCTTATCTCTTATGCCATCCCTCTCATCTCCTGCCCCGACCCTAGCACTTGCTAAACCTACTGGGGCTCCCTGAACTTGCTCCTACTTGCCTCTGGCTGGAAGGCCTTCATGTCTCAACTCAAAGGCTAGCTTCTATGTGCTTACTTTGACTCATAAATTTTGGCTCCTTACCTCCATTATATTTGTTGTTAGACCATCATATTTATTTACATGTCCATCTCCAACCTGTGCTTTTCCAGTCTTGCTCCCCTAGTATTTGAGGAAGACTTAGCATAGAATGAACACCCAACAAGGAGATGCCAAACAAGTGAATGAACTAATAAATTAACGAATGAACAAGCCAAGGAACTGAAGAACACATGCAACATATAAGCTAGTACTTTAGGACATACTCAGTACATGAATATCATATCCAGAAACAATTTGAAGAGGCAATACCAGGATCAGCTGGACTTGCCTACCAGGACCATAGGTTCTGGTGGGACACTGAGGCAGGGATCTGAGGAATAGGACAGCTTATTTAACTCTGGTATGGGGAGCACAGAACCTGAGATTTAATTGCAATTTACTATCTCAGTGAAGTTAGTCATTGAGACTCTTTGTTCTCAGTCTCCTCTTCTAAAAATTGCAGATAAAAAAACCCATTGTATATGTTCGTGGCTATTACATGTATGTATAGACTAACAAAATGTGTCACATGTGGTGGTTGCTCAATAAAGGGTAGCTACCATAAACAGAGTGTCCTGCCAAAAAATGTCTATCAGATAAGGTCATTGTCAGGAAGAAATGAGGCAATGCATATAAAACATTATATATATTGCCTAGTATAAATATATTGCCTAGTGTAAATATATTGCCTAGTGCCCATGTACAGCATGCTCGATATTGTTCTTATTGGCATCAACATTATTGTTATCGGAGCCCAAGATGAAGTAGGATTATTTGTAAAAAGGAGGACAGGAACTAACAGTAGAACATCGGGAGTTCCATGGAAATAAACATAGCATAAGAGGCCAACTACAGTGACGCCAGGAAATGAGGGAACTTTCTGTCATGGAGCATATGCATGATTGTTCAGGAGGGACGCAAAACATCAAGTAATCAGCAACTAGGTAGAGCTGTCAGAAGACCTGGCAAACCACATCTCAGGTTAGTCTGAGAAATAGTAGCTATGTGGGGCTTAGGAAGCTAAAGTACTTGTGGTTGTCGCCAGAGTTACTCTGGACCCAGAGTAAGTTCCAACTGGCCGTGGGGCAGTGAGAGTAGCTACAGCAAGAGCAGGCACAGTGAGGCATCTGGGAAAAAGAAGGTCTGTAATCACGGATGCTGGGAAGGACAGTCGACAGTGGCTACATGAAGTGAATCCTATATTTTAGGTTATATCAGTGGTTATTAACTATTTTCTGGGTTATGGATTCTATATTAAAACTGTCTTAATTGTTCCCACAAAAGGCATACAAATCCAGCTGTAATCTCAGGGTTCTTAGAAATAGCCTGGTTTCCCTGAAACCCATGTTAAGGGTGTCTGAATTGGGTATTGAAAATAGAATTTGGTTGAAAGAGTGTTCCAGTACGGTGAATAGCAAAAGTGTAAATGAAGCATAAAGACTTCTGTTGGGGTCAGAAAAGTGGTCCCATGTGGATGTGAGAAATGAGTTTAAGTAGTTATGGAGAGACGATTGGTAAAAATTATCTGCTGAGCTGAGAAATTCAAATTTGATTGATAATAGATTGGTAGTCACTGTTCTTGAAGCACAAAAATATGGTATTTCAGAGAGTTTATCTTGATAGCCTTCTGTAGGTTTGATCAAAGCAGATAAACCCACAAAGATTATTGAGGGATTATAGATATCTTGGTTTTGAAGTGATCGTCATTCATAAAGAACTAAAGGGGGAAATAAATTGCTCGAGAGAAACATACAAGTATTTCTTGACTCCTTCCGTAGATCTAAATTCATGGAGCTGTTGTAAAAATTCACTTGGATGCCCTGCTGCCACTCTTGCATCAACAAATTCCTAAATAGGGAGAATCTGTTGTTTTATCCATTAAATCTATTATTGCTACATAAGCCCAATGTCAATAATGACAAGGTTAATTAGGATATCAAACAAACATAACTAGTGGAACAACAAAACCAATTTTTTCCCCTACTGTCCTCTTAAAATTATTCAGTGAAAATTGGTAGACTTTTCAGGATTTTTGTATTTTCTTAAGGTAATAGCAGTTCTAGAGTTCCTTTAGGTGAAACCTGAACTTAGTAATTAGAAGTTCTATTCTAATATGAATCAGAAGTCCAACTTGATTTAACTTCAAATTTTTCTTCCCTTTGAGCTCCAGTCCACTGGAAGACTAGAGAAGTGAAGGAATGTGATTTGTGGTTGGTTTCTCCTCTTTCTCCTTTCTTTCCTTCTTTCCTTCCCTCCTTCCTTCCACCTGCCCTCACCAAACCATTAGTTATTGCGCCTTCTACCAGGCTCAAAAAGAATTAGGACAGTTTTTCTTGGTGGACCTGCTCTGTGCTCTCTGGGATCAAAAAATAGTCCTCAGGTGGGTCTGGGGAATTTTTAAACCTAAGTCTTTTTTTTTTTTTTTTTAAGAATTTTCTTTGACTCTTCATGATTTTCTGTTGGGCAGTCCTTCCTGATGTTTATTTGAACCAATCAATGGATCTTTTTTAGATGGGGGTGTATCATATTTCCTCAGCCCCATGACATCCATTGGTACATAACTTGCTTTTTTTCTGCTGAAATCTCCTCACCCTTGTAGAGAGTCCTTGACTATACTCTTCCTGAGGTACTCTGGATTCAAATCTCACACCCACTCATTCTTTCCTTGGGTGTCATGGGAGTGCCTCTGATCATGATGCAGCACTTCCTAGTTGGCCCTCCCTTCAGTTGGTCAGCTCTTGTGTAGTCCTCTTTTGTCACCTAGGAGCCACACCACAGTGCATTGTCTACCTTGACTTCCTCAAGTTTGAACCAGCTATTGGTCTTCTCCTTCTCCAACTGCAGCCAACTTGTTTCAGAATTCTCTGAATGGCCCCCTGAAATCCTACTTACCAGGATTCAAAAATGGCATCCTGAAGGCAGAAGAAGTGTGGACTCAAAGAGGTAACAGTATTCTCCAGAGAAATCTCTCCAGCAACTACTTCTACCACGCATGTGATCCCTTTTATAAATTTCATGCACAGGTCCAAAAATTCTAGGACAATCTCTGTAGGGCACTTCCTTTGTACCTATGTACAGGAAACTGTGGAGTGTTTATCTACCCACTCTAGTATCCTGATATCTATTATATTGGTAACTAGGTTGAAACATTACAGTAAAATAAAACTTGTCACTCAAACCAGACTTCTACAGGTTGTCTAAACTTCTCCATCCACCTCAAAACACTCATCTAATTCATTAAGTCCTATTAGCTTTCTATTCTAAATGTTTTGCAACCTTCCTTATCTACTGCCCTCGTTATTTCTCACCTGGATCCACCCTTTTATAACTATTGTCCACATATAAACTGGGCATAAAATTCCACGTATAAAATCCCCATATAGAGAGTGATGTACATAAGTGTATAGTAGGTATTCCACCTTCTACAAACATGAACTTACTTGTAGTTTCCTTCATTCACCATGCTTTTCTCACACAGTGAGACAGATGGTCTTTCCAGACTAAAACCTGCCTTATGACACCCCTTTTTTCATATGTCTTTCAGGCTGGAAAGCACTCCCTCCTATTGTTTACTTGGGCTATTATTCAGAACTCATTTTTCCTAGTGATCCTCTCCCAAACCTCTTTTTGGGGGTGTTCCTCCGCTGAACTCCATAGCTACTTTACATCTCTAGGTTAGCCTTAAATTGCTTCATCCAGACACTGTGAGACCTTTCCCGTGAACAAGGACAAAGTCAATTTATCTTTGTGTCCTCAGAGCTATGTCTATACGTGGTAGGCATTTACAAGATGCTTCTTGAACAGAACCCAGGAAGTTAAGATCCACCAAACTCTTAACAAATTTTGCTGAGCTAATGCTTACTTTTAAACTATATAAATAGTTCCTAGTTGATCTGGCCCAAAATAGATTTACTATATAGGAGTGAAAATTATTTCCAAATGCCTATGTATATGGGGATAGCACTGAAAATATGGACAGCTTTCTGCCACTAGTTCACTATGAAATTGTAATTTACTTGTTCTATTTTGATGAAATGAAGATTATTAATTTGAATATATAAATGAGATCATTGAATTTAAGCTTTTAAAAATCAAAGCGTAGAAGATAAATTCTCCACTGAGGCTCCTATATATTTGTCTTAATATTTACTTGGACTTTTACTTAATAGGTCAGTATTGAGTGTTTGTTTTTGTTTTTGGTTTTTTTTAATATGGGATCCAGGTGAAAAATTAAAGGGTTGAAAAAAAAAAATTAAAGCCCCTGGAGAAGCAAAGCTCTGACTTGTTTTCATCCTGTTGTGGCTCCACTGGGTAACACTTCCCATTATTGCATGCCATTTGATTTTGATTACCAGGACAAGCTGTCCCTTGGATTAATTAGACGACATTGGATCTGGCAACAAACTCACTCAAATCTCTACTGTTTGGGAAAGCGAGGATTTGTAGTTCTCATTCTGCACCTATTGAAAACCACCTGCATTCCAACTCAGTCTTCAGCACCACGACCTAACGTTGCACTGTGTAAATGAAAGTCATTTACATTGGTACCCCCTCACATTGAAGATATTTAGACCTGAAGAAAGAGTGGAGTTTTCAGGTCCTTACCTCCATTCCCATACAACTCTGGACAGAGAAATGAGATCATTTCCTAAATGTTCATAGTTCATAGTTTTACCAGTTATATACACTGTCTTATATGTAACTAAGGTGCTAAGACACCTATCTCTGAAACTGGCAATCAGTGGCTAGGTGAATAATCACCTGTCAGAAATGAGAAAAGGGAGTGTTGGAATAGGATGGGAGGTTTTGTCAAACTCTCTTTAGTTTGTATGATTCTAAATAACATTAGTATTTATTAGATAGCTTTCAGAGACTCAGGTCAATTACCCTCCTCCCATTCAGCTACTAATGTCCTGCTTCTGCACCACATTGATTGAAGACTTTGCTTTCAATACCACAGTCTGCATACATGTATAAGTGTGCATATGGGCACATTAATATGCAGGTGTTTAAAGATGGGATTGGGAGGGAGACAAACCATAAGTGACTCTTAATCTCACAAGACTAACTGAGGGTTGATGGAGGGAGGGGGGTTGGGGGGGTGTGGTTATGGACACTGGGGAGGGTATGTGCTATGGTGAGTGCTGTGAAGTGTGTAAACCTGGCGATTCACAGACCTGTACCCCTGGGGATAAAAATATATGTTTATAAAAAATAAAATTAAAAAAAATGATAGAATAAATAATAGAACAAGAAAAAAAATATGCAGGTGTTCAATTTACTTAAAGGAATGTCATATATACATATGATGATGTGTGGGCACAGTTATGTTCTGAGTGTGTGTGTGTCTATATATTTCATTCAGCAATTTGCTTTTCTAATCAATCTTAATTAAGTTTTGAAATATATCTGGGTTGATGCATATGTATTCATTTTCCAGTTTTTTCCTTTTCATTGACATCTACTCCTCCATCAATCATTCAGTCAATAAACATCTACCTAGTATGTGGCAGACACTATTCTAGACATCAAGAATGCAATGGTAGGGGAATAAGACATATAATACTTCAAATGATGACAAGGAATATCAGAAAAGCAAAGTTCAGAAGAGTATAGGGTGTGCAGATGTCCTTGAAGAAAAAAATCTCCATTGCTATATTATACAAGGTAGATAGAAAGCATCTCGTGGCTAAGAAATGAGTAAAGCCTTGAAAGAAAAGAGGGAATGAAGGAATCAGATATGCAAATATTAAGAAAGTAATAAATCCAAATAGAGGAACAATTCATTTCCTGAAAATACAGTTGACCCTTAACAACATGGACTTGAATATTTCAAGTCCACTTATATGAGAATTTTTTCAATAAATACAGAACTGTAAATGTATTTTCTTTTCTTTATGATTTTCTCAATGAATTTTGCTTTCTTTTGCTCACTTTATTATAAGAATACACTGTATAAACATAAGGCTTCTGGTCAATAATAGACTATTTGTAGCGAAGTTTTTAGGGAGTCAAAAATTATGGGCAGATTTTTGACTATGTGGGGGGTCAGTGACTCTAACCCCTGCCTTGTTCAAGGGTCAGCTATACTTTGGTGCACTTATCAATTCCCTTATGAATAGATATTTTTATACCTGTTTTTCCTTTTATTCTTGGCATATAGAAACAATAGTACGATGAACATCTAATAGTTTCTTATAACCAATGCAAAATTTGCCCTAGAGCAGCACTGTCCAGTAGGAATATCATGTGAGTCACATAGCTGTTAGATTATCTAGTAGCTACATTAAAAAAGTAAAAGACACAGGTGAGGTTAGTTTTAATAAGATATTTAATACAATATATCCAAAATATTACCACTTCAATATATAATCAATATAAAAAATTATTATTTAACTTTTTCTCATAATAAGTTTTTTAAATCCAGTTTCTATTTTAAACTTATAGCACTCAGTTTGGATTGCCCATATTTCAAATGTTCAATAAATCTTGGTGACTAAATAAATAAAAGTTTTCTTAATACATTATCCCATCCAACCAGGCTAACTAAGGAAAGATATGAAGTCAACATATATGGGATCCATATTTTTATCTTGATAGACATGGAACCTATTGATTAGCTATAATAATAAGTACCTACCCAGCAAAGACAATAATTAGTGGGACCAGAATAACTTTTTTAATTTTTTAATTTTTTATACTTTTTCAATTTAAAATCAGTTAATTAACATATAATGTATTTTTGGTTTCAGAGGTAGAGTTCAGTGATTCACCAGTCTTATATAATACCCAGTGCTTATTACATCATGTGCCCTCCTTAACGATCAGAGTAATTTGAGTAATTTAAGACCAAAAGACTTGATTTCCAGGTTTTATTGATCACATTATCTAAATAACTAGACAAGTGGCCTATTCCCACCCATTTCACACCCACTGGGTCTCAGATTTGTGTTCCTGACCATTTGGTTGATTTGCAAGTACAGAGCCAATCCATTCCATTTCAGAAAATGAGCTACCACATGAACCAGTGCCAAAAGAAACTAGTTTATGAAAAAAAAAAAAAAGAAAGAAAGAAAATCCAGGTGCATATTCTAAGATAAATTCTTAGGAAATAAAAACTCATTTACCCAAAGTGCATGGAATAGATATAGTTAAAGTCAGCAGATTTAGAGTTGGAAATCAAATATTGGCAAGAAAAGCCATTATATTTTTAAATTATGCAGTGATCCATGCAAGCTGTTATTGCAAGATAATGGGTTATAAACAACACACATAGTAGTTACAATAATTATATATTGAACAGATGAGAATATGATAAATGCATCATTTCAGTTCCTGAAATAGCTGACATCCAAGGAAGTTATGTGGTCTAAAGGTTATGTTTATCATTTCTTCCGTTGCTTAATGTTTATTTTCATCACCATTATTATGTATACTTCAAATTTGTTTTTAAATAGCTTTTCTGAGAACTGACTTAAAATTGTGGGTGACTAGGTAGAGCTCACATTGCTTAGATGGAGGGTGAATTTCAGAGATTTGTCATTGTATTGCATTCTGGGGACCTGAGTAAGACAGTAATTGTACAGTTAGACCATCAAGACTGCATTTATACAATAGACACAGAGTGAGCCTCCTTTAATTAAAAACAAGTGAAATAACAGTGCAATGAATTGTCCTCATTAACTCTTCTATTCAGGAGAAAAATTATAGATGAATTTTTGAAATCTATAAAGTTCTATCTCCGTTCTCTTTTCTCAACACTATTCTCCGAACCCCCAAGTTACCTTTCTGTCTTGATCTTACTGTTAGTAATTCCATGAGAAAGTGTTAGCAAAATGAAAGTTCCTTAAATGAATGACTATAATTAAGGAGTCAAATACTTAAAGACGTAATTCTTTTCCCACACAATCACAGGCCAATAGGGAACTTCTAAACCTGGAAAACCTTCAAAATTAAAAAAAAAAAATCTCTTTAGAGTTGGGTTGGGGTATAAGATCTGATATGAGGGAGTGAAAATAAACTAAATCTCTCTGCCCGTCCAATCTTACCGCCATAGACACCATAACCTTAAGGAAGTCGAACTATCTCACTTCTTCGATATGCATGTTGTACAGTTTTGTAGAAGAAGAGGGAAGGGGTCAGGAGAATGGGGTAAGGCACAGATGTTTGTTGTTCCTCAATGTAATCCTGTAGCCTTTCCTTGGTATCATGGCCAGTGGGAAGAAGGTCCTAATTCCCAGGTCTTGCTGCCTTCCCTCTACATTTCTCCCAGTACTTAAGTGAGCAATTTTTGGAATTGTTACTTTATTCAATCATACCTTCTACAAATATTTTGAGTATTTACCAAATGCAAGTGGTAGAATCCAAAGAGAAGTAAAACATTTCCTGCCATTAAGAAATTAATTATCAATGGAAAAGATAGCTAACATAGTTAATATATAATTATTATGCATAAATACATAATAAATATATAATTGACATTATACAAATAATTAAGATAATAGTTTACATAGGTAACATGATGCAAGACCTAATGAAGTACCAGAGAATTAACAAGGAGCCCCCTACATGAATACAGAATCAATGCTTGTATTTTTCCTTCTTAAAATATTTACCTCCCATAACTCTGATTTTTTCAGTTTGAGCAGTAAGTTTTGGAATAACCCCTCTTCCGGCTGTAAAACTCCTGCAATGTGACTTAATAGCCATTTCAATATGCAGCATTTATTTTTACAATACTGCATTGCTAATGGAACCCATTCTTCAGGCACTCAGGGCAAAAAAGAGAGACTCCTTGCCAAAGGTTCATATTGAAAATGTGCTTGGTGACTCATTTAGCATATTTGATTATTCTTCATCATCCCTAGACTAGAAATAGTGAGCTCACCAATGCATAAAAAAATTGATGGTGCTAAACATTGATGTTAATCAATAAAATTATGACCAGAGTATATGAATCAATTAACAAAACTAGAGAGAGAATTGTCAAACACTGCCTTTCTAGTAAAAACTCTATTTAAAATACAAATGAAAGAAGAGTTGACAATTTCCCGTGTTCAGGCCTTCCAAATGTTGACACCTACAACTCAGCAGTCAGCCTAAAGCAGCTATAGTTTAAAGCTGAAAACAATAAAATTTAAATTCAGATTTTTTTTAACACGGATAATCAAAAGTCAAGAGTACTACTTTCCTTTGTTATATTTCTGTGTTTGGATTAGCAAATGAATTACTTTCCATGAGATGGGGGCAGACCCTTCCATTCAAAGAAGGAAAGCTTATTACTGTGTATGACTACATATATCAATAACTTTCCATTAACCCTTTCTCATAATGTGTTAAGGTAGTATGCTTCTAATACATGTATGTGTGCACACACTCACACTCATATATACTTGAGTCTGAATTCAAGAAAAAGACCAGTGTCATCTTGGTCCTATTACTTCTAAGCTGTGCAGCGAAGCAAGTCACATCAACTATCTAAGTGACCTTGAAATTCTATGAGTCTGTATCCATGTAGTAAGTACTCCAAAAAGTGGAAGAAAGGTTGATCAACTACTTTTCCACGTGGCCTCATAACACCCCTACAAGTTTCACCTCCACTTTACCTAATGAAACTGAGGCTTAGCAGGTTTGGATAACTTGCCCAAGGTTACAAGCTAGAATTCAACCCAGCTACAATCTTACACTGTTGAGTCGACCATCTCCACCTCTGTATTCCACTGCCTTTCTAAGATTCCAGACTTTTAAGATGACTAGATAAAGCTCTAATCTCTACCTAGTGGTATGCAATTAACATGCCCCAAAACACTTGACAATGCTTCTTTATATATGCTTTTATTTATTTAATAAATATGTCTAATAACCTTGGAGTTAACCAGCAAGATTCCTCAGAGTCCTCTGGGGCATAACCATGCTTCCTACCCCATGATAGTCTGAAGTCACAGATACCAGGGACCCAGAGTTTTCCTCTTCCCCTTCGAATGAAATGATCAGGGCTTTTACTGGATCTGACTCTCTTTGGCCAGTGGGTATTCACACTACTTTGATGCAAAATAAGATTGTGTCCACTCTAGTTCCTATTCCTCTCATTTGCACTTATGATATACTAAAGAACTGAAACATCTACACTGTAAATATAGAACACAGAACTTTTCTGAAGTTCAGTTTTCAGCAACTTCGCTTATCTGGCAGAATTAATTTGTACTCTTCAGATGACATTGTAGAAGGGTAGCTTGTTAAGTTTCATGGTATTATGGCAAATTTCCCAATTTCTTCATATTTCAATTGGGAAAAAAAAGATCAGAGAGTAGGAGTAACAGTCTCTGAGCATCACAAACAGATGGGAGAGAACCTTCTGGGTGCTCAGGCACTGGTGTGTGTTCCTTGGATACTATTCTGATACACTTGGTCATTTCCTCTGCCAAGTGCTTCTTCAGAGTCAGAAAATACAGGTCTGAATCCATGCCTTGCTCTTACTAGCTCTGCATATGTCACACCCTCATCTCATAAAATGAAGCTAATCGTTCCTACTTCACACAAGAGTGAGAAGGAAAGAAAACAGCATTTGTCAAAATGTCCGGTGTATCCTACATAGGATTCAGAAAATGTTTTCCAAAGTGAGATATTTTGTAGCACATCTGTCTGCTGATTGGAATGATCAGTCAGAGAGGAACAAATCAATAACGCAAGAAAGGGAAACTGTAGCGGCAACATCTTTGCACAGGTGAAAGAGTCTGGTGCACACATGGGGTATGAGCATGGATAGTGCATCCTAGTAAGATGAGGGAAAGGGGAGAATACAGGCAGACACGCTGGTAATTAGGTGGGTAGATGCAGTTGTGGGAACTTGTTGCTTCCACGTTCTCAGTAAGCTAGAAAGCAAGATCTTCAGGTGAGAGTTTGGATGATTAGTCAGGATTCCTTACAACAAGGGGAAAAAATGGGTGTTAGCCATATCACCTAGATATGAAAATTCTTCCAATGTAGAACTGTTTAATGAAGGAACAAATACGCATAAACACTATTTACCAGGGTTATTCTGAAATATTTATTCTGCAGTGAGTATTAAGCAAGATACACCCTGTGCTGGGAACTGTGACAAGAACTGTGCCCATCAGACAGGTGACATGTGGTCCCTGACTTCAAAGAAAGTAGATTCATACATGAAGGTAAACACGAAGACAAATATGTGTCTTCCTCTGGGCTGACTTGTAAGCCAGAAGTATCTTTAAGATAAAGTAGGGGTCACCGAGGCAACAGTGCTGTGCATCTGAGTTGCTTTAAAAGTCTTCTCAGAGGGCACCTGGGTGGCTCAGTGGATTAAAGCCTCTGCCTTCAGTGTGTGTCATGGTCTCGGAGTCCTGGGATCGAGCCCTACCTCAGGCTCTCTGCTCAGCAGTGAGCCTGCTTCCCCCTCTCTCTCTCTGCCTGCCTCTCTGCCTACTCGTGATCTCTCTCTGTCAAATAAATAAATGAAATCTTAAAAAAAAAAAGTCTTCTCAGAGAAGATGAAGGTTGGCCTACACTTTAAAAAGTGAGTTAGAGTGGAGGAGGCAGCATGGCGGATAAAGGTATTCCATATTTGGAGACTAGTTGGTGGCCGAGGATAAATTACTGTAGGAGATAACATGGTAGGTGGTGAGCAGAGGCCAGTTCACAGGGAACATTCTACACTGTGTTAATGATTAGGAGCAATCCTGTAAGCCAAAATGTGGTGTGTACCAAACATCACCTGAAGAAACCACTAAAAGCAAACAAAACAAGCAGTTATTTCCTACATTTAACTTCCAGAAACTTAGGTGATTCTTACTCTGGTTTGAGGACGAGTGCGTTGCAGGTAACAAGATGAAGTGAAATGATTTTGCCCCCTTGGTGTATTGTATAATTCATCACTAACCAAGGATGTGAGAAGTATATTCATGCTGTTTCACCATTATTCCTAAGTCATCTTTCATTTATGTTTGGAATATGGAAGATGCTAAGAGAGAAATTAGCCAGAATAAGTATGGCCTCTTGCCCTCAAGATGTCAGATCTAAGTGAAGATCTAACAGAGCAACACAGAGAAGCAATGAACTCATGCTGAGGAATAGGAAAGAGTAGGAAGAAAAGAAGAAAGGCCTGGATCAAGCCTTTCTTTTCCCCTTATTTTCAGAACAGCAGGGAGGTGGGGGATATGAGGGGGAAAATGTGGGGTTGCAGAGGAGGAGGGCAAGCCTCTTCTCCATCCTTCCACCTTTCCTTCTTGGTCCTAGAAGTGGGCCAACCAGCAAGTTCAGCCCACGGCCAGAGCTTTAGATGTCTGCATTATTGAAACTACAAAGCAGTCATTTGAACGTCAAACTAATTATAGCTTGGAAATAATATTTGAATGCTGACTCCCTTTGCATGCAGCCTATGAAGGAATATTCAGAGAAAAGGATGAAAATGTTCATTGTTGGCTTTTTTTTAAATCAACAATCCTAAGATTTGCCTTGGAAGGTCATGTTTTGACACTAATGACTTGCGGTAACCTTTTGGGTATAAATGCTAGAGATTTTTATACTCATTCCTTTTTTTTTTAACTGATTCCTTGATAAAGAGGACTTTAAAATTTATGTGGCATGATAAATAATAGTAAAGGCAATGTCTTTTAAGGAGGACATATTCTTTTCTCCTTCTAAATATCCTACACTCTTTTAAAGTAAATATTCTGAACCAATGGCAAACGGGCTGGTAACAACATTATCTAATTACCCAAGTAAAGTAGACTTACTCAAATAATCTAGTCAAGATTTATGACACACAAAAAAATATCTAATCAGAGAATGGCAGTAGTTGTGGTTAAAATTATTCTGAGAAGGGAATTGAAAAATAACATTTTTCTGAATCAGTATAGGGATGAGTGTGTGTGGTCACCATCAAATATTTTCTTTTTTTTTTAATTTAATTTATTTTTTTCAGTGTACCAAAATTCATTGTTTATGCACCACACCTAGTGCTCCATGTAATACGTGCCCTCCTTAATACCCACCATCAGACTCATCCATCCTCCCATGCCTCTCCCTTCCAAAAACCCTAGATGTTTCTCAGAGTCCACAGTCCCTCATGGTTTGTCTCCCCCTCCAATTTCCCCCAATTCACTTCTCCGTTCCTTCTCCTAATGTCCTCCATGTTATTCCTTCTGTTCCACAAGTAAGTAAAACCATATGATAATTGACTTTCTCTGTTACTGTCAAATATTTTCAAAGACAATTCCAACAACTGAAAGGGACTTGGTTTTAAAGAAATAATGAAGATTTGTAAATGTGACAAACTATTGATCTAATTTTGAACCTCAGCTAAGTTTGCTCCATTCAATGAGCAAACACACTTTCTTTTCACCTAACTTTTATTAGAAATGGAACCAGAGCATCTTTACACAAAGAATACATCTAGCCAGAAATTACAATTACCCTCACAGCCCTCACATTTTATCAACAAGATTTGCCAGCAAAACATTTTGGAAATAAGGACAATAAATGAAATTCTCTCTGTGAAAGGTTATTTAAGCATTAGATAATTATTCTTCATATATTTAGCTTGATAGAATTCATATTTCAGGTGCTAGTGCATAATATGTTGACTTACATAGTGTCAAACTTATCTACAAAATTATACAAGTACTTTTGTTCCTTCTATTTTTCTTTTTTTACATAAAATTAATTATAGCTTGTGAAAAGCTCAAGTCCAACAATTTTTACTTTGACTATTGATAAAATCATTGGGTATTGGTGAAATAAAGATATTTTCATCATTTTTAAATTGGGATGAAAAATTGAGGAACTGATAAAAAGAAGGAGAAGCAAAAGAAGGTAGAAAAATAAAATAACAAAACAAAAATAAGAAAATATTTGGAATGAGACCACTAAGTTAAGTTTGGCTTCCCCACTAACAAATGAGCTTAACTTGACCTCTCTGAGACTCAGTTTCTTATCAATAAAGAAAGGAAATAAAACCATGGACCTTGGAGGGTTTTAATCATGATTAAATGAGATGACACGTTATATAATATGCAGTCAATGTTCTGGTTCCTATCTTTCTGCCTTCTATGACCTTAGGGAAATTTTCCATGTTGTCTTGAAGATATTATCATTATTAACATGTGAGCCAAATAAATAGTAACATAGGTACCAGTTGGAAATAAAGTTTTGGTAAATTATGTATTCATGTATCATAATGTATAGTACAGGTGAGGAGCCAGGAATGCTTAACCTAAGATACAGATTCTTGTGCAAGTTTATTTATTGAGAGAGTGCTCTCAGGAGAAGCCAATGGTGGAATGAGGGAAGTTCAGTAGAACAGAGAAAGGAACTAAGAGAAATCTAGCCCCAGCTTTATCGCACCAGTGAACTTCGGAATGTGTTTTTCACTCCAGCATGCATACACCCCTTGGGAAGCTAACACACTCATAACACTAATATTACTCATTCAGTGACTATTGGGTACCACACCCCTGGGAGTTTGGTGCCTAGCCCCCAGGCACCTCCAAACTGGCAGGTTCCTGTAGGTCAACAGCACCCGACACTTCCTGTAGCAAGTACATCAGACTGATAAAGGCGAATTGAGTGTGACACTGACTAAAACGGCCACTGGTAGGAGAAAGAAGACTGATTTCAACCACATCAGTTTTATTCTAAATCATGCACTCCAGCAGAGTGTTCCCAACTTAAGCAAGACAAAGTATGACAATTCATTTTTCGACCAAATGTGAGAATAATTACTCACTTTAAAGAAAGGTTTACTATAGGATTCTTTGAACAGGAAGTATTTTTGGAATATTTCACATTGAATTTGATTAACATATATTTAATTTGCCTACTAATTTTAGGAATTGATCTCCCCAAGATCTCCAGAACTGTGGTCTTGTGAACGCATCAAATGCACAGAATGAATGTTGGAGCTATATTGTGAGATATTGTATTTTACTGACTCAGAAATTAGGATACATTATGTTACATATATCAAATCATCAAGTTGTATACCTTAAGTATATACAATTCTTAATTGTCATTATAGTTCAAAAAGCTTTCAAAATGAACAAAATATATTGAAATGCATGACTGGAAAACATTTCTTAGTTGAGTTATGTATGCAACTTTCAGAAAGAAAGAAATTAAGATGCCTTGACTAATATCATGAATCTACTTATTGGGAAAAGAACCATTCAATGTTGGAGTTGTCCTAGAACTAGAGTGACCAACCCTCGGTTTGCCAGGGACCAGGGTTATCCGCAGGATATGAGAGTTCAGTTTTAAAACCCAAATAATCCCAATCCAGGGCAAACCAAGACCTACTGGCCAGCCTACCTGGTTGTAGCAAGAAGGTTCCTTATACTTGTGAACTGAGAAATTAGTGTATTTGGCTTTTTAGTTTTAGGTTATGTAAATACATAATTTGCCCATCCACATTTTAAATTGAGAATGAAACAAATAGTAGTAAGTTTTATATCCTCTTCATTGCCTCCCACCATTGTGCAATGCTTCAAAAGTTGTGTTTTTTTGTTTGTTTTTTGTTTTTTGGGTTGTTTTTTTTTTTCAAAAGTTGTTTTTATATGAAGTTCCTAGTTACATGACAGGATTTCTGTCCCATATCACACTTGATTGTTCTGAGGCAGAAACTGAAAATTATTAGGTCATCCCTGATTTCTCTCAGTAGGTACTGAACAAAGCTATATCTTGATTCAGAAGTATTTTTTTTTTATTTATTCCTACTAATTTCTATTTTGAGCCATTGGGATGCTAGAATTTTATCCTCTATCAACTTGAAAGCTGGCTATCTATTTTTTTTTTTTTAAATTTCAGGAAGCCACATCATTGACTGAATCAATTTATAATTGGATTTCCTCAGTGTGCACGAAGCCCATAGTCATGTGGTGCCAAGAGCAAATACTCTGAATTTTAAATGTTGTGCTAACTTTCATACCATTTAAGTAACTTATGCTGAGACCAAAGAAGGAAGTGAACACATCCTGGTTTTCTGTTAACTTTAGTGTCTTCTCCAGAATATCAGCACTTTCTACCCCTCACCCAGGGCCTGGATCACACAGTAAGGTTCTTGCTCCACAGATTTTTCTCATCCAAGCAACTGCCAGCAACCTTCTGACTTCAGAATAAAGCACAAATAAAATTTAAATTCAGAAGAGACTAGACTATTACGAAGAGAATGAGAATAGGTGATAGTCTCTCTGGAGCAAGCCTGACAAAGTGCTTGCCCTCAAGGGCTAGAGCATGTCCTCTATTTCAAGGGAGTTGAAAGAAGGGCCATCGTGGAAGCAAGCCATCTCTTTCAACAAATTGCTTGATTGAGTTCCAATTCTGTGCCTTGTAACACTTCCACATGTGATGCCCTCGTCCCATTAAAACTGCTGGTAAACCTTACATGAGATCACTTAGCTATTTGCTGCAAGAAAATTCTACTCAGAACAGAAGTAACTGCTACCTTTCAGTTAATATCCAACCCTTGAAAAGCAGGGTTGAGGCTTGCTTTTACTCACTGGCCTACTTAATACTGTTGGGGCCCCTATCTACATCCACGCCAGCATGTTTGCAGGTGGACATACCCTACATTAACGGGCGAGTCACTTCCTCACATCAAATGCTTTACACTTGCTTCATACACACCTCTTCACAGACAACATGGCATCTCCATGGACAGAGACTGAATTCAATCTCTGCTCTTAATGGAAATCTCTAAGAAGTAAATAGAACGATGACCCTCTCCAGACAACATTTTGATGCTTAGATATGAAGAATATTTTAGCTCTTATCCTCATAACATTCCTGCAAGGTAGGTTTTTGTTTTCCCATTTGATAAATGAGGAAAGTGGAACTCAGTTGGTTTGATCACCTTGTCCAATGGGTAAAGCATGGAGAGGATTTGACTCTAGGGCTCTGAGATGCCAAAGTCCACGCTGCTTTGTTTACATACCAAAACTGCCTCCACTGAGGAAATTTCTATTCAGTATGTTTAACTGACAGCCTCACAACAGGTACAGTAAGAACATTTATTATAAGTTATTTGAAGCACATTTATATTATAAGTTATTTGAATACATTGTTCTCAATGAATCAATAGTTAGATAGGAAATACAAGGTAGCAATTAATCCATTGCAGAGTAATGCATACATTCAATAAGGCAAATTACAGAACACTATGGGAAACTTAATAAAAACACCTAACCTGGTCTTTAAGATTTAGGTCTTCTTGGAGGAAAGAACATCAAAGATGAATTTTGAAGGTCAATTAGAGATTATCAAGATGGTGCTAAGAGAGTAGGCTACCCCAAGCCTTCCAGAGAGGGTAAATGTAATAAACTGGAACTAAGGGGTTAATGAATACATGAGAATCAAGCCAAAAGCCGTCTTTGAATAAAGAAGAATTGCAAATTCAAATGATCTCGAAGCAATAGAGAAGAAACAGATTTTGAATAAATATATTCTAAAATAAGTAAGCCGTTGCAAATTCTCCAACACCGGACTATCCAAAAGCAGCCCCCAGAGACTCCTCTAAAGGCACTTTGCCCCGAAGCATGTTAAGGATGCAGGGGAAAATACGTGAATCTGATGCCACACTCCAAGCCTCTGCTTATCTGTAATGTTTTTAATACTAAGCAAAATGTGGATGACAGATGTAAGATGATCTTTTATTCCCTAGGCTCAGTGAAATTACATTAAATGGAAATAAGTAGCCTGCCTTAGTAATTGGAGTGTGACCCCTTTGCAAGCAGTGTCTGGCAATAGGCCTGTCCAGGGGCGCTTGTAAGGCCAGTACCCCAGGGTAACTGCACAATGGGTGGTGGGTGAGTAAAAGCTGTGCAGAGGTGAGAGCAGCAGTACCTGGCGCAAAATTTTAAGAGCATCTTTTTATTAGCTCTTTGATTGTGCAATGCCTTTTATGCAAAATCAGATTCAGTATCTGTTGCTCAAACTTGCCCGGGGGTACAGTCTGGCAAGAACTTAAAGAGTACCTATAACTGGTATCACAAATGTCAGATGACAAAGAAACAGACGTTCAGCAGCTGTATTACTGTAGCAGGAGGCTTCACACTGCACAGAACCAAGTTCACTTACTGCATTCTCACTGCTAAGGGACAGCAACACCTCCATCACGGCTATGTCGCTGTGTTCCTGTCCCCGAAAGGTGTTTTATGTATTTTTAATGCAGCAGTAATAAGATTATTAAAAATTAAACCAGCGGTGTGCTTTTATTGATATACTTTCTGTATAGTTTGCTAATTAAAGATCTGGAAAACCCATCTTTTATAATTGGTTTTTCTTATTTTAAAACATTTTATTCAGTGATGGCTGATAGTAAATTTTGCTCCATACCAAGAGAGAGAATGGAAGCTGATCTAAATGAGAACAAACCCAACCTATTCTAATTAACACGATTCAACTGAACTGTAATGGTATCAAAACAATTGACTTTTACCATTCCAACTTAATTTTTCTACAATAGGCAGAGTAATGTATGCTGCTTCCCCCTTAAAGCAATTTTAAAGGCGACATCTTTGAAGTATGGCACCAGTGATTTTTTTTCTCACCCACAATTTGTGAATATTGTTTTAAAACACCATTAAGTCAAATAGCCATAGTCTAATTAAGTCTTTGGTGGTTTTAAGGCAGTTTCATGAAATGCCACTGGATTTATTTGACTCTTTTCTTCATTTGACTGAAAGTTCTTGAGAGGCTGAGTGAATCTAAGCCCTTGAATTCTGGTCCCGAGGAAATAAATGCTGCAAAGTATTTGGGTTGAAAAAGTATTGCTTAATGTGATGTTTGAAAACAAAACTGAAGGACTTACTCAGCAGTTCTGCCAGAATATCATGATACTGCTTTAGGCAAGTCCTACTTGCATCTCTCTGCTCTGGTGGGTACCGCTGCAAAAGGGTGAGTTAAGAAGTTGTAGGAAGATGAGCACTTGAGATTTATAGCATTATGAACCTGTCAGAGAATAATAGAAGACCCCAGAGCTAAAACACAAGATAATTTTGTAAAGCTAAATTTATTTGCTTGATGAACAAGAGAGTTATGTATCTCTCAAAAAAAAAAAAAAAATGAGTTCAACAAGTATTCTGGAGCCAAGTAAGGATAACCAAGTAAGGATAGAAACAAAGGAAAGGACTTATTCCTTGTTAGGATTCCTAAGCATAACATTCTAATGGATTCTTTAGAGAACTGGGTGGGACATTCCTCCTTAGATTGGCCATTTATCTTGTTTAACTTCCAAAAGTGTGGTTTTAGTTTTTAGAGAGGGCCAGAGTGGATTCCTAACACTGCTGGACTCTGCACTCAGGCAGCAGATACTGGTGTAAGCACATGCAGGGAGTTGGGGCAAATTTCCAAACCAAATAGGGGAAGGAATAGAACAGTGGACTCTCAGAGATTGTTCCATTGAACATCTTCATGTATAGAAGCAGACATGGAAACCCCATGAGATGAAGTGATTTTCCCAGAACCACAAAAGTCTTACTACTTGCAAGGAACTCAAAGTTAAAAGGGATTGAGATTGAGAAAAATTGGACTATCCTATTGTGATCCAGATAGGATCCCAAAAGTCTCTGACAGAAAGTTTAACAGAGAAGGGCTCAGGTTATCTCAAAATAATTTCTTTTTTTTTTTTTTTTTAAGATTCCATTCACTTATTTGACAGACAGAAATTACAAGTAGGCAGAGAGGCAGGCAGAAAGAGAGGAGGAAGCAGGCTCCCTGCTGAGCAGAGAGCCCAATGCGGGGCTCAATCCCAGGACCCTGGGATCATGACCTGAGCCAAAGGCAGAGGCTTAACCCACCGACCACCCAGGCGCCCCTCAAAATAATTTCTGATTAAAGTATGTCATGCTTGTGTCTTCTAAAGTTGAAATAAAATAATTTTAAATGGAAGATGTTAGCCAGGAATTCAATGTATTGCAAGAATATACAAGGTATATTCTATGCATGTAGCACTGTTAGGTGAAAGAGGAGTGGTGAGCAGTGAAAGTCAAAGATGAATACAAACCTGCTCCCGACCTTGTGGAGTCCATAATCTGGAGGGAAATACACTTCAGAAAGAAGACAGTATTTGAACTGATCTTGATTTTTTTTTCTTTTTACTCATTCAATATTATTTAGTGAGCACTAGATGAAGATACTATTCTTAATAATTAGGATACATCAGTGAACAGAATAGATAGCCACTCCTGCCTTTGGGAAGCTAACCTTTATTCATTGAGCAGTAACTATATCTAAGAACATATCAGGAAAGAGAATTCCAGGTAAAGGGGTAGCAAAAACAAATTAATGAGTTTTGAATATGCGTGCAGTCTGGGAAGGAATGCATATGATTAAAAGACAAAGTTCATGTAGAGCCATTGGGAGGAAACATGGTATAGAGGAGGAAAAATAATTTCCTTCTACCCCTCTTAAGTTCTTGAGTGAGATGACCCTGTTTAAGAAAAAAAAAAAAAAAGTTAACAGGAGAAAAATAAACAGAAGTTTAATAATGTCTATACTTCCTGTATATATGGGATATGCCCAGGACACCTTAGTAACTCCGGAGGGGTGGAGAAACCAGGTTTTCTAGCAAAACACAGTAAGCAAGGCTATGGTTATTAATGCAGATTTAAATCAATGTCTTCTCCCTTGATAAGTTTCTACAGATTTGGTCATTCTCCTCTTCCTATGACAGAGAAGGAGACCTCCTTACAAATTTGGAGATTCCCTTATAAATGTAAATTGTTCCACAACAGAATAATTTCTGTTTGGTTTTAAGACTTTCGTTGTATCTGCTGTTTTCTAAAAAAAAATAATAATAATAATAATCAGCCTAAAATAATGCTTATGACATATTTTGGGGTGACAAATCCTACTCCCCTTCAATGACAAGATGAGGTGGAAAGGGCAATAGGGAATAATCGTAAATAATACATTTAGAAAGGTGGATTTTTATTCTCTAGATAATTGAAAATACTGTTTCAAGGAAGTGCTCTAATGAGGAATCTGAAACACCATGGTACATACACTATAACTGCTGTGATTGTTGCTCTGCAGGAGCACTGGAAAACACCTGAAGATCAGTGTAAATCCTTCCAGGACTGACAGTAAGAAGGGGGTCCCTGGACTCTGAGCATGGCCCTGAAATTTCCAGGCCCCGTTCAGATTCACACTGCTGTGCAAACTTTGGGCTGCTATGGTCATGCTGAGGAATCTCATCTATCACCAGGATAGTGTTCCACTGAGGAAAAGCTAGGAAGAAGAAGGAGGAGGAGGAGGAGGAAGAGGAGGAAGAGGAGGAGGAGGAGGGGGAGGGGTAATAGAGAAGGAGACTGAGAAAGAAGGAGAAGAAGAAAGAGGAGGAGAAGGAGGAGAAGAAGGGGGGGCAAGAAGAAGAAGGAGGAGGAGAGGAAAGAGAAGTAGGAGGAGGAAGAGGAGGAAGAAGAAGAAGAAAAAGAAGAAGGAGGAGGAGAGGAAGAAGAGGAAGAAGAAGAAGGAGAAGAAGCAGGAGAGGGGGGCAGTGAAGAAGAAGAAGAAGGAGGAGGAGGAGGAGGGGAGGCAGGGGAAGGAGAAGAAGACACCCAGAACAAAACAAAATTCCTAAAAACTTGGTTTGGGGCCATGCCAGGGATTGACACATATATCCCAAAAGAGGATCTGTGAGGTTAGTGTGACCCCAAGGATAATTATAGCAACCAGAATCTTTGGGGCAAATCTATTTTTTCAGGGCAAGGATAGGTTTTGAAGAGACTCAGAAGATCTCTTTTTCCCACAAGACACCAAAAAGCATTCTCTCAGACAAGTCTGTATTATTTCTAAAAATTTCCTAGAATATATGAGTATAGGATCTAATCACTATATGTCTAGCTACATGGTGATGGTGTTTCACTAGACCAATACTACACTGAGAGTTGTAAGAGCATGTAGTTTTTCAAACCCTTCTTGTCTTGTATGACTTCAATCTTCATCTTCTCCTAAAGACTGTATTGACCATACCACTCAAGGCTCACTTTTCCTAATTATGGGAAACTGTTATCAGTGCCACTCATTTACTTTTTGTTTTTTTAGGAATTATTTATTTATTTAAGAGAAAGAGAGAGAGGGCAGGCGAGGGGCAGAGGGAGAGCGAGATGCAGACTCCTTGCTGAGTGGGGAGACCCATGTAGGGCTCTATCTCAGGACCTGGGATCATGACCCATGCTAAAATCAATAGTCAGACACTCAACTGACTGAGTACTCCAGGAACCCCTATTTACTTTTTAATTATATATTCCCTACAAAAAGAGAGAAAGATAGACTTTAATCATCCAAATTTGAGCTCATTTGGAACTGGAATCAGACTCCATGCTTGATGGCTTACTGGTATTGCTTGGTGAGATTATCCAGCAAACATGGGGAATATTATAGGGTCCACGGAAAAGCTTTGAGCCCTATTTCAATAGTTCTCAAATTATAGTTTGAAGACCATCTTCATCAAAACCAAGTGGAGTGTTTGTTAAAAAAAAAAAATGCAGATTCCCTCATTCCCACCTCAAATGTGTCCTGATGATTCTGCACTCTTTAAAATTTGAAAGCCCCTACATTAATATAATTGATGATGTAGAAAGGCAGTTGATTTTTTTCTGACAAGCAGCATAGAGTGTTAAGATACAAAATTCAACAGAGTAAATTTGAGGATTTAATAGGTTTTGTTAAACAGTTCATGAATCGGGCAACATCCCATGTAGCAAGTAGAGGGTTGCTCCACGGAGTTGTACAAAATGGATGGTTTTTATAGGAAGGAGGATGGGGCAAGAAAGTTATAAGGAAAAGAAAGGATTGTTTCAGGCAAGGTCACTTTCCATTTGGGGGATGGTGCAAGGGGGTCTTATCATGCCAATTACCTCATCTTCCACTGCGGGAAGGACAGGGCTCATGTTACAAACTCATTGACACCCATCAGAAAGTTCATGACTGACAGTTTAAGGTTTACATTCTTAGAGGAGGTTGAAACTTTAATTAGTTTAGATACTAAGCCCCGGTTTGGTGACTTGTCGTGGTTCAAGTCACAGCATTTTGGGCCTGTGGTTTTCTTTTTAACAAAAGAAAAACTCTGAGATGGATTAAGGTTTATTGCAAAATGGTCTGCGAGTAATCATGTATCTGTGAGAAGAGTTAAGGAATTTTTAACTAGGTCAAGGTAATAAAAGAACTGAATTTTTATTGAGCTTCCATCTGACAGTACTCTGTTAGATGCTTTGAAGCATTATCTCTTTTAATCTTTACAACAACTAGGTGAAGACTGTATTGATTTTTGCAAATGGTGTTTGAAGAACTTAAGGAACTTGCCCAGAGTCACCCAGCTAATCAAAGATAGAGCCAAGATTCAAACCTATGTCATTTGATTCCAAAGTCAAGCTCTTCCTTATATAACATATTAAAACTTGGTAACAATTAAAATTAACTATCATTATGTCTGAAACTATCTTTTTTACAATGCCAGGTTTATAAGTAAAATTTGTTTATGAATAATACGTGAAGACCAATGAAGAGCTTATTAGCAGTATGTTTTTGTTGCTTTTAAATACAATGTATGATTTTTTTTTTGTTAAACTCATGAAAACACATCAATTTATAATTTTATTAAATCCTCCTCTTTTACTTGGAAACTTTGCATTTTCCATGCAGCTTTCTGAACTACAAATTGGTTCTGCCACATTGCCATGTGATGTGTCTTATAAAAGTCAAGATGACATCTCAGAATAACAGAAAGGGAGGTTTTTTACCTTGATGAACAATGAGGAAGACAATGTACTGATAAGAAGGAAATCCAGGGGAAATCCAGGAAGAAGGCTCAAAGGGAGGAGACTCATTATGACCAAAGATAAAGGCCTTTAAACATGGTCCTCAGTCTTACAGTTAAATTTTAAGTCTTTAAGCAAACTTTAAGCAAAAGTTATCTTTTAAAAAGTTAAAAGCTAACTTTAAGCAAAAGTTATCAACATTTGTGGTATAAAATCAATGAACAGCCACATGCAAGTAAATCCAAAATGGAAACCCTAGAAAGTAGAACCATCCTGCTCTATTTAATGTACTAATTGACAGGTAGGGTGGGTTCTGAAGGGCAGCAAAGGGAAGTGATGACAGGAAAATTAGAGGCATTTCAACCAAACCAGCATTAATACCAAGAGTTCAACATTTTCTAGATGTTTTTCTTGCTCTGCACCCTGATGGCCATTGGAATGCTGTGTGTACATCCCAGTTATCCCATGATTTCTAATAGAAAGGCTGATGACTTCTTTTAGCTTAGTCAAGATACCAGAACTCTCTAGCCATGAGATATTGATCTTCAGGAGATGCTGCTCTGAGCTCCATGAAGAAACTAAGAAGTAAGATACTAGAGGCCAGGTCAGAGGTTTTATTCTTCTAACCAAACTGAGAAGATCCAAGTTGGGTCAATTTGGGCAACTCAGGCTTTGAAAGTGCCACTGAGTTAGTGGGAAGCTAAGATTTTGGTGCTGATTTTAAATTTCATTTATCTTTCCTTTTGAATTTTTTGTGTCTTGGCTTGAGAATGTCCATTCCTCATGACCTATGCAAAGTCAAGTGTGTGGATTTAAATTGGGAGAAACTGGCCCACACCTCCTCATTTTCTTTTTCATGACCTTATTCATAGGCATGCAGTGTGGTGAAGGAGAGAGTACATGAGGTAGAATAGGTTCTGGATACCTCCAGTGCATTTTAGTAACTGTAGGGCCTCGTCTCTTCTGTAAAGTGGAGACACTTCTTCTTACCTTCTCTGGCTGCTGTAAAGATCAAAGGAGCTAATATACCTATACCACTTCCTATTTGTTAATATTTAACTTTATAAAAGTTATCAACATACAAATATGGTTTTCATACAAATATAAAGAAAGGCTGGTGCCAAAAATACACTTACCTTGGGGTGTCTGGGTGGCTCAGTTGGTTGGGTCCAACTCTTGATTTCAGCTCAGGTCATGATCTCTGGCTTCTGGGATAGAGCCCTGCATCAGGCTCCCCACTCAGTGGGGAGTCTGCTTAAGGATTCTCCCTCTCCCCCTGCCCCTCCCCCCACTCATGCTATGTGTCTCTCTCTCTCCTCTCTCAAATAAATAAATCTTAAAAAAAAATACACTTACCTCCACGATGGAACTAGCAGGATGGTAAAAATGGTTTAAAGAATTGGAACAACAATGATTATGTAATCCACTGAGGAGAGGCTGAGTTACAGACAAAACTGATTATTGTCCTACAAAACAATAAAACCATAACCTCTGAGGTTATCCTTCATACCAGACATGAATTATTTGCATCTTCTTTGGACAAAAATCTACAAGTTAACATATAATTTCGTAGTCTTGACCCTAAACAATGGAAAATAGTAAAACAAGCAAAAGTACAATCACCTGGAGAATTAAATCTTCCTTGGGTGGGCCTGTTAGACAATGATCCCATAGAACCTTAAAGCAGTCATCCTTTTGCTTTATTGCCAAGCTCTAGACAATTTGTTCAGAACTCCCCTTTTGTATCATAAATAATCTCCAAAGATTGTTCATGTTACAAAAAGTCTGGTGTCATTGTATTTGGACCTGATTAGTTTACATGCAAGGTGTTAATCAACCACATAAGCCTCTTTGAACATGGCCAGCAAATTCAGAGCTACTGTTTTTAAACAATTTACTCAGTCCGGAAAAGTAACTTTTATATGCAGATTTCTAAAGGAAACCCTGATAGCATTTTCAAAAGCTTTTTTTGTTCCAAACATATTTTTGTTGCTCTTATGGGGTCTTTTATCCCAAGGTGTATTCGTTTCCTATTGCCACTTAAATGAATCACTACAAACTTGGTGGTTTAAGACAACACAAATTTATTCTCTTACAATTCTGAAGTCAGAAGTCTGATATGGTCTCAGAGGGCTAAAGTCAAGGCATCAGCAAGACTCTTTCCTTCTGGAAACTCTACAGGAAAATCAGTTCCCTTATTTTTTCCAGTATCTGGAAACCTCTAATAATCCTTGCCTTGTGGACCCTTGCCTTTATTTTCAAAACCAGCAACAGCTTTGCTTTTTTCAGTCTCTCTTTTTTTTTTAATTTTATTTTTTATAAACATATATTTTTATCCCCAGGGGTACAGGTCTGTGAATCGCCAGGTTTACATACTTCACAGCACTCACCATAGCACATACCCTCCCCAGTGTCCATAATCCCACCCCCCCTCCCAAACCCCCTCCCCCCATCAACCCTCAGTTTGTTTTGTGAGATTAAGAGTCACTTATGGTTTGTCTCCCTCCCAATTCCATCTTGTTCCATTTGCTCTTCTCCTACCCCCTTAACCCCCCATGTTGCATCTCCTCTCCCTCATATCAGGGAGATCATATGATAGTTGTCTTTCTCCGATTGACTTATTTCGCTAAGCATGATACCCTCTAGTTCCATCCACGTCGTCGCAAATGGCAAGATTTCATTTCTTTTGATGGCTGCATAGTATTTCATTGTGTATATATACCACATCTTCTTTATCCATTCATCTGTTGATGGACATCTAGGTTCTTTCCATAGTTTGGCTATTGTAGACATTGCTGCTATAAACATTCGGGTGCACGTGCCCCTTCGGATCACTACGTTTGTATCTTTAGGGTAAATACCCAGCAGTGCAATTGCTGGGTCATAGGGTAGTTCTATTTTCAACATTTTGAGGAACCTCCATGCTGTTTTCCAGAGTGGTTGCACCAGCTTGCATTCCCACCAACCGTGTAGGAGGGTTCCCCTTTCTCCGCATCCTCGCCAGCATCTGTCATTTCCTGACTTGTTAATTTTAGCCATTCTGACTGGTGTGAGATGATATCTCATTGTGGTTTTGATTTGTATTTCCCTGATGCTGAGTGATGTGGAGCACTTTTTCATGTGTCTGTTGGCCATTTGGATGTCTTCTTTGCAGAAATGTCTGTTCATGTCCTCTGCCCATTTCTTGATTGGATTATTTGTTCTTTGGGTGTTGAGTTTGCTAAGTTCTTTATAGATTTTGGACACTAGCCCTTTATCTGATATGTCATTTGCAAATATCTTCTCTTTCTCTTTGTCTCTCTCTTTCTGCATGCCTGACTTCTCCTGGGTTCCTCTTATAAAGACTCTTGCAATCACATCAGGCCCCCAGATAATTCAGTATGATCTCCCCACTCTATGATCCTTAACTTGATCACATCTACAAAGTTCCTTTTGCATATTTTAAGCTATGGGGATTAGAACATGGAGATTTGGGGGTTGGGAGGGTGTTTTTCTCCCTACCACACAAGGGTAAGAAACCAAATCCAAGAAATTCATCTGCACAGCAGTCCTATAATACCTATGTATATTTTGGTGAATTTCTCTTTGAAGTACCCAAAAGCTGATAGATTTCCTCACCTGTCAGGCAATGACCTTCCTTACCACCTATAAGTGTGAGATCCCATAAATCACAGAACAAATAACAGACCAGTTTCCTGAGGCAGTTTCTGGATCTTGGGTCTACAGATAAAAGAGAACATATGTTCCTTAATGGTGGGTTTGCTATATCTGATTAAATGAGATTTATTCTCAGATGTAACAATCTTGGTATGACCTCATTTATACAACCAATTTGTCAAACTCTATCCTGGTAAAAACAGAAGACAGATTATTTGTTGTCTTATGCAAATGACCACATTGCTATAAAATTTAGTAAGCTGTTACTGAATTCTGAGACGTCAGGGAGAAGAAAATACCATGTAAGAAATGTGTCATATGTAGGTTAATATGTTGAGGTTTGCAGGTAAAGAAAGGACATCTTCACTCCCTTAATAGAACATTTAAAACCATATTAGCAATACTCAAACCCAGATAATCACACAGATTTCTCATCACCATTCATTTAATCTTACTTAAGTCTTATACAGCTGGACCACCTGCTTTCATGAGGTCTACTCTGGACCTACAAAAAGAGTTCTAGAGGTCCCAATTCAGTGCTTTTGTAACAGTCCAAATCATCTAAGTGACATCACTTTAAGCTCCAAAGTCTGTCCCCATGGCTCTATTTCTTAAAGTACCAATAGGTAAGAGAATCTGGCATCGTTTTCCTAAGAGCCTCTGCAACTGCCCATTCTTTGACAAAGACCCATTTTCCAGTCCATAGGGTATAACAAAAACTTCATACAAACATGAGGAGAAAGTAGAAACCACTTGTTGATGCAAGGAACAAAAGTCTATCATCATATTACATAGAAGGAAAGTTATAAATGTATGCCTTCTTAAGAGTAGACTAAGGACGCCAAGACCAGTTATCATTTTAAAAGAAAGAGAGAAAAATCCCACCAGTTTTACATTCATATAGTATTTGACATAACAGAATTCACAAACTTAAAATACATATCTTTCTAATAAAGCCAGCCAAATTGAACAAACTTTGCCAAAAATTTAACACACATCTTTGTTTTTATTCAGACTTATCATGTTTGCACCAACACAAACAAATTTCAGTCCCCTCAAATAGTATACACACTCATGCTCTTTTGTTTACTGTAGTTTTCATTATTTAGTACATATTTTCTCTTTAGCTTGTATTTAAAAGTATAGCCCATTACCCTACGTATAAATGAGTGTGCATTATGCAGCCCTATGGAGCCACATATAGCCTTTAAACATCTTTTTCAATGTGGCAAAAAGAAGCATATTCATTACCATGACCCAAAGGACAGTTTCTCTGTAACATATAAAAATAATAAGATATATAGAGATATACATGTATATATGTACACACACATATATAGTGACCAGTACATCAGTATTATCTCTTACTGAGAAGCCATTTAGATACTCAAAGATTATCCATTAACTTAATTTATCATTAGCTCGAGGTCTTAAACTCAATAAGGAACTTGGAAATTATGTTTAAACAGATACATCACAAAGCATAATTACTGTTGATACAAAAATTTTGTCAGAATTCTAATACAATGTGATTACATACATAATTTTATATCTCCTTCATTTTAAACATTATGTAGCAATTCTAGCAATTCAGTAAACCAGTATAAGAAGTTTAAGAAGTTCATGGGGTGTCTGGGGTGACTCAGTTGGTTAAGTGTCTGCCTTCAGCTCAGGTTACAATCCCCAGGGTCCTGGGATGGAGCCCCAAGTCGGGCTCCCTGCTCAACAGAGTCTGCTTCTCCCTCTGCCCCTCCCCATCACTTGTGCATGCTTTCCTCCTCTCTCTCACAAATAAATAAATAATTTTTTTTAAAAGAAGTTTAAGAAATTTGACTACTTACCCTCTTCATCAAGAAACAAAAAAACAGATTGGTTAAAAAAAGGAAGACTGAAACTGTAACTCAATACAGGTAAAATGAAGGAAAAGACATGTATTGATTGTTTCAGTTAATTTTTTTTTTTAAATCCTTAAATGTGGTCAAAGATGCACTTGGGTTTTTACATAAAATTGCTTCTGAGCTAGAAATTTCTGAGAGTTTTTTTTTTAAGGGTAACACATAAAATATAATAAAACTTTAGTTTCTCTATATAATAGGAATCCTGGGTATATTAATATAAGTAATCAAAGATGTAGTCTCTGAGGGTTGCAGCCTTAATTCCACATTCTCAGCCATGAGTTGAAAGTAAACATAGAACACAAAAAATCTTGGACTTGGAATTCAAGGAGTATTTCTCCTTTCCAATGAACCTGAGATGTATTCTTGCTCAGACAAAAGAAAAAGGCTAACAGACCAGATTTTCAATCATTTGTCACACTACTGACAGAGAATTAGATTACTTTCTTTACATGACAGACCACCATGTACTCAGAACAAAACGCCAGATTCCAATTCAATGTTGCAACCAATAGAGAATGACTTAGTGGCCACGTGCAAATCAGATTCCCATGTACACAGCATGTTCTTCTGCCTGTGTTCTTGAGACTAGACTAACATGCAGATAATCACTAGTCCCTAGACTTGGTCATGGCCAAAACTAAGATTTTTTTTTTTTTTCAAAATCAAGATCTTCTGAGACACAAAGTGCTCCCTTAACTATGCAGTAGAGATGGCCCAGTGGTCAGAGACCAGACACAGATACACTGGTTCCTGCACCCAGTATAAAAATAGAAAGAGCCCAAATTATGAGTTAGGCAAGGTACTTACAGACTGATATACTTGGGCAAAAATCAGTATCAAAATATAGAGTGAAAAGAAAAGAGCAAGAGAAACAAAGAATCAGCAAAGGTAATATCCATTACTGTTTGGGATCTGATCCAGGACTAGGATAAAGAGGACAAAATGACCCATAAGTTTGCCTTTGGCAGATAAGTTTATTTCATCATCTTGGTAGAACCATCTCCAAAACAAAGTATAATTTTAAAATAGTTACAAATGTGACTAACACAAATATAAAGTGAGCCACTGTTGAAGACACATTTAACTTTGAGGGAACGAAGCTCATTCTGGGGAGATGCAGAGGAAAAGTAATTGTGGAGGCTACCTGGAAAATCAAAACTGGTTAACATGCCAGGGCAATAAAATTGTAATTTGAGGGTTATATTTTCTATTAGACAGAAATCGCTTACATCATAGATTTACATTTTACAAAGTCTGGGAATTAAGATATATTTCCCTAGAGAATCAAATCATCTTTGGGTGAGCCTCTTAGACAAGGGCCACAATGACAAAGGGCATGCAGTCTTTAATTTTTTTTTCCTTTATTTTCAAATTTTGGTAAGTTTCAATAACACATAGGATAGTCATGGAAAAATTTCTTTCTCTCATCTTAATCTAATTCAAAAGGACGCTTACTTTTGGGTTTGCCATGAACTTTCTATTTACAATATTCTTACAAAAAAGCAAAATTCCTTAATACATAAATGAAAATGCTAGAAACCATTGTCCTTACAAGATTATATCTACTAGAGAAGCACATTCTCCCCTGCTCTCAAAAAGGAAGTTTCTTTCAATAAGAAAGAATTTATTCCTCATGGTAAATAGGAATGGCTGTGTCAGGGAATATTCTAAGAAAGGAGGCTTTTTGTGCTTTTATATATTTAAGTCCCCTTTAGGAAAAAAAATGAATAAAAGCAATCATTTTTACAAAATGAAGTTAAAAGTTAACTATTACAAGAGCCTAGAGTTAGGTACTAGCCACTTACTTCCTCAAAACTAAAATATATATAATTCATTTGGATAGTAAAGATTATCTTGAGAAAGAGCATACAAGTAAGACATTAATGAAAACTTCTCTTTTTCTTCTTTCAGCTCTTGATTTCTGTCTCTTGGCCATCAAATAATGTGCCTGATAAGAGAAAAGAAAAAAGTCACACCATTTGATCTACTTGCTATTAGACAATTATTGTCAAGAGGTCTTATGCAGGGTAGAAATTAAAGCTATTTCCTAAAATAGGGACAATAGTTTAAGTATTGTTTTCAGTTAAGTATACTATAATTGTCCCCTGTACAAATGCTTCTACATAAGGCAAACAAATTGTAATTATGACTAATATAATTATATATCATTATGTAAATTGTATATGCTTCAGCCTTGCCCCAGAAAATCGTTTCTTTATGGATCTTATTCCTCATATCCAGGAGTTAGTCATTGCCTATTCACTCTAATCAATAATACACTGATGATTAATAAATGCTAATCAACAATTACTTTGAAAAACTAAACAAAGAACATGGACAGAAATGCTCATATAGGGATGGAAGTTAGGAAGACAAGGCAATTGTGTCAGCAAGAGAAGCGTGACTTTGAAGGTCAAAAGATATTTCAGTTCAGTAAAGAACCAGGCAGGGAGTCTTTGTAGATATTTGAGGCAGGGAAGGAAGCATTGTTAAAGCACGAAAAGGAACTTTTTTGCCACTAGGATGAGCAGGGAGGAGAGGCAAGAAGTGGGAATTACACTGCACCAGTGACTGGAACACTAAATTCAAGATCCAAAGCAACGCAACAGAATCCAAACAAAGGGACACAATAGACACACTTAGTGGAAATGAAATTGGATTTCTGAACTGGATTTTAAGACCCTGCTATGAGCTATATGCTACATCAAGAGATAAATGCTACCAATTTTGCCCATTTTCAGAGAGCTCCCTAAACTCTGGACAATGTATCGAATTGACTCACAGCATGACCCCCAAGAAGGAAAAGCTGTCTATAGGAAAAAACCTGTCTGAAAATCCTGTAGAACTTTAATGAAGAAAACTACCTCTTTCCACACAGATCAGAGGGAGGGTTAAAACTGCACATTTTGAGAAGCATGAAGAACTGGCCTGAAAAACTGATTTAGTCCAAACCCCTAACACTGCACAGATTTCCACCCAGCTGAAGTCTTAGATGAATTGTCTCCCACCCTCAGTTAGATGCTACAACACGAATGTGGCAGTTTATTTAATGAATCTCATCTACCCCACCAATCCATGAAACCAGCCTTTTACTTGCAAAATAAGAAGTGGCCAGAGTATAAAAAGTGGGATTGGAATGTGGTGGAGAGGAAAAGGAGATTGCAATGTCAGGAGGTGTGCCTAAATAAACACAAGAGAGGACATGCCTTACTTGGATCCAATATCGATTTTTTTGGTCCCAGTGCAGAGAATGTGACTACCTGTATTTCACCAAGTGTAACAACAGGTGTTACTGTCAACTGTAAAAATATACCATCTCGTTTTTAAAGCTAGTGCTAGCATTTGTCATTATGACCTCCCTTGGCAATAAACTCTGGAGGCAAATTTCAAGGATCTGAGGTATTTCTTTTGTGTCACTGAACATCTAGTTTGGCCATACAGATGGCTCAGATGAGAGCTAAAGGCTTCGTGTGTCCATGTGTCATTTCCTGACATGAATTTAACTTCCAGCATTATCAAGTGATAAAATCTCCTTCTGACATGATTCCTATTCCATCGGCATGGTAGCCAGAAAATATGTCTGGGTTAATTGTTTTGGATTCTGATAATTGAATTGATCCCATTCTCTATTCTGTCTGTAAGAACTTTAATGGCAATGCTTTCTTCTTGAAGCCAGCTACCCTGCTAGGGAAGTATTTCCATTGATAGTTAATGGTGTGCAAGCTGGTGGGACAGGGAGATGGAAGAATTGTGCTGTCCCTATGTTCATATGTGTGCATGTGCATATGTTTTATTTTGTTCTGTGAGAATTATTTGCCAGCCAATCCTCTGCTTGCAATCTTGATCTTTGAGCCATCTTCTCCTAGTTCTGCTAAAATGATCTCCCTAGAAAGCACATCTGTTCAAGACACTCCTAGGCTTAAAACATTCTGACCATTCCCACATGTCTATTGAGCAAAGTCCAAGCAAAAAGTAGCACAATCCATAACACCCTTAAGAACAAGTGCCCACCTACCTCCTTCCTAGGCTCATTTCTCATCATTCCTTACCTTTCATTATAGATCTATGGCAGACATACTGTATTTCATGCTTTTTACTCAGGCTGTAGAACTTTGCTTGGCCAATTTCTTCTTCTTATTTTTCAATCTTTTTTTAAAAGATTATTTATTTATTTATTTATTTGAAAAAGAATGACCACATGAGAGGGAGAGAGAGAGAAAGAGAGAGAGAGAGAAGGAGTGGGAGGAAGGGGCAGAGAGAGAGAAGCAGATTCAACGCTCAGCAAACCCAATGCAGGGCTTGATCCCACAACTCTGGGATCATGACCTGAGCCAAACACAGCCATGTAACTGACTGAGCCACCTAGGTGCCCTGCTTAGTCAATTTCTCATCCTTTGAGAGCTTGGGCCTTCCTTCTTGTAGGAGTCGTTGCTGTATCTTTCTTTCTGGGCAGTTGGGGTAAGTACTTCTTCCCTACACTTCTTTCTTCAATTACTATGTGCGAATCTTTTCCTCACACCCATAGGGCTTTGTTGAAATACATTAATGTTCTGGTTCCTACTAAATTGAAAACTACTAGGTGCTATATTCTGAGATAGTTTCTGGCACAGAGACGATGAGAAGCAGCAGTGCCAACAGTGTTAAATCCTTGTCCAAGGGCGGGAGAAGACCAATGTCTCAGCTCAATCAATGAGACAGAGAGAGCACATTTCCCCTTCCTCTGCCTCTTTGTTCTAGTCAGGCCCTCAATGTATTAGATAATGCCCACTCACATTGCGGAGATCTGCTTTATTCATTCTACTGATTCAAATGGAAACACCCTCACAGACATATCCAGAGACTATGTTTAACTAGGTAACTAAATATCCCATGACCCAGTCAAGTTGACACATAAACTTAACCATCACAACCTCACATGTAAACTCAAGATTTCAACTAATTTGTAGGCAGCATGAATCCACTATGTACTTTATGTACTGGGAGAAATTGCATGAGTATGAAAATTTCATTTTGGGACAATGAATCTGATGTTGGTTTGTAATATGAAATACAGAAGAGATATGAAAAGACACTACATGTGAGTCCTGACATGTGAGGTAGTAAAAGCCAAACTCCAGAGTTTGTGGAGAATGTGGGAAGGAAAATAAGAGATAGTTGTCAAAATAATCCTTAAGTTTTCAGTGAGTTAAGAATTGTGTGAAGTGCCATTTAAATCTCACAGAAACCTTGCATGGATCAGACACTGAAATCTGAGACAATCCAGATTCAGGTTAAGTCACTTGCATGAAGTCATACTTCAGAGATTCAAACCCAGCTCTGTGATAAACTCATACTTCCTCTGCGTTGCTCTACCTCTTGGCCAAATAGATAAATCAATCAGCAGGTACACATGGTATAGACACTCCAGATATAGTTCATCTTTCAGGATTTTCTTCACATTTTACAGATGTCCAGTGATTTTGGTAAAATCAGGAAAGAGAAAAACAGCTAGGACTGAGTTCTCTTGTGTCCTCATTTTTAAGTCAACTTGAATTAGGCCAGATTGCCAAAAATCACCTAGAGACTGAAGCTCAAGAAACTCTGGGGTCACTCTTTTTTATTTAATGAAACCACCAAAGATGTCCAGTGTGAGTTCTGTGAAGGGGAGACCACTGTGACTTTTAGTTCTTAACATGATGTGGATATACATGTGGCAGGCAGAATAATGGCTCCTCTAAATGGTATCCATGTCCTAATCCCTAGAACGTGTAAATGTTATATGTTTTTGGCAAAAAAAAAAAAAAAAAAAAGGACACTGCATATATAACTCAACTGAGGATTTTTGGGATGGAGTAAGTATCCTGGATTATCTACATGAGCCCTAAATGCCATCACATGTATCCTTATAAGAGACAAGTAGACAGATGGCAAAATAGGAGAAGGCAATGTGACCACAGAGGCAGAGACTGGAGAGATACCCCCACAGGACAAGGATTGCTGGCAGCCACCAGGAACATGAAGAGTCAAGGAACAGTGTCTCCTGTGAGGGGGCATGACCCTGTTACGCTTTGATTTTGTCTAGTGTTACTGATTTTGGACATCTGGTCCTGGCCTCCAGAAATATGAAAGAAAAAATTTCTGTTGTTTTAAGTCACCCCACTTTGTGATAATTTGCTACAGCAGCTTCAGGAAACTAATACAGTGGCCAAATGACATTGGAAGGCCTAAATCTGAATACCCTAAAAATTCAATAATGCATCACCGGATTATATCCTCTTCACAGAGAAAAAAAAGTGGGGAAGGGGATACTTACCTTGTCAGTACCTTAAAAGGGATTTGACTTGACCTTGGAAAACAGAATATTATGGCTTCCCAGACTTTGTTTACTTCATGTGTAGAGTATTTTACAGTCATTCCTTCCATATTGCCCATTTAAATTGTCACTATCACAGATTTGACTGATGTTAGATGTTAGAACTGACAAAATAAGTGAGTGCTAATAAAACAGGGAAGTGTTCTGCCGTTGAGCTACTGAAGCAATGCGATGCTTTCTAACACCACAGTGAAACCAAATAATTGGATACCATGATGAATTCGAGGTATTACAATTTTGATGGTGTTAGGATTATGATAAGTGTGAAACAGTAATGCCATGTTTCTTTTGTCCATAGGCCCGGTGGGATGGTCTGACTGGGCGTATCACCTTCAATAAAACCGATGGCTTGAGGAAGGATTTTGATCTGGACATTATTAGTCTCAAAGAAGAAGGAACCGAAAAGGTAACCTTCTCAATAATAAATTTCAGAATAAAATAAAGAGCACTGTTTAAGCATTTTAATTGTACCCACAAATAGCAGAGCGATAAGATGATTCTCTTAGCATGTTCATTTATGGCCAGTTTTTTAGCTCTCTCTCCCTACTCTGCTGATAGATGCTGACATGCTGGTTTCTGAAATTGTATGTTATTAATAGCAATGCTAACATTCATCTAGTGCTTAGTTTGTACAGCAGGCATGATTACAGTATTAAATACATATGGCCCTATGGGTAAACTGTCATTAGCCCCATCTCTCAAAGGTTTTAGGAAATTATGTTTAGATGTGGAAAACAAGGAGTTTGTCAGTGATTTATCTATGGAATGGTTTCCAAGTTCTAATCAGCAATGAATTTTAATTGCACTTCAGATTGACAGAGGGACAGACTAAAGTAGGAGAGAAAGGGCTTACTAGAGCCTTGATTTTAGGAGGAAATAGGCCAAAAAATCATTTTCATGCTGTGTTCTGATCTTAGGATTATTTTAGTTGTAATTCTCAATCTCTCAAAGTTCCAAGTTCCATAGGAGCTCATGCAGAGTAATGCAAATGTGAACTATTTAGTTAAATAATAACAATAATGATAAAAGAACTTGGCTCCTTGGTGTATTTTATAATAAAATTTTATTATTCACAATTATGTACTGGAATTAATTAACAATTATATTGTGAAGATTTTTGCCCTTTAGGACTTAAAGGAAAAAAAAAAAAAAGCTTTGAAACCCCCAAAACAATCATCTGAAAATCAAAATTCTGTAATCCAACATTTTTTTTTTTCACTGTAGTGGACAAGAAGGTATGTTTCCTATAGAAGAGTACCTTTGGCAACCAGTTACTTACTTAATTGAAATGTTTGGGTTGATTTTAAAAATGAGATAAGATTTCCATTTATGTTCTGTTTCTTTTGGTAACTAAAACATATTTTTTTAAGGTCCTCACTATGCCCCATTCCTAAATAGCCTAATTAAAACAAACAAAGATTAATTAGGCTGAATGTAATAGATGGTGACCACTGGTGTGGAAACGTTTGAGGAAAATTATTAGTTTGCAGCTCGGAGGGTACACATTATGTGCACAGGTTCCCATTTCAAAAATGCCCTCTCTTCCTGGCTCTGTCTCTCTGCCTCTCTCTGTGTCTCTGTCTCTGCCTCTCTCTCTCTCTCTGGCTTTTCCTGGCCCTCTCTCTATGTGTCTCTGTCTGTCTCTCCTCCCCCCCCACCCCCGTCTTTCCATCTCTCTGTCTCTTTCCCTGGGGTCTCTTCACTTGGATTTGCTGGTTTGTTAGTTTAACACGTCTGACAGAGCACGAGGCACCCACCTCGCTTCCATCAGGGCTGTGGACACAAAAGAAAAGAAAAGAATATTTTTAGGGACTGAAAGCTTCTAATGGCTGTTTAAAAAAAAAAAAAAATGTCTGCTCTTCTGTGCATGCCTCTCTCCCCCCTCCACTCTGTTAATGTGTAGACGTGAACGGGGAAGAAAAGCTGTTAAGAAAACATCACTCTGGCTCCGACGTGTGATGAAAGAGACGGAGCCATCATTGTGCCTTCACAGCTATTTATACACGGCAATATTATGTACACTCCATTGGTGTTTTCCCATCAAAGGCAAAATCAAATTAGATGAAAGTGTTTTCTCAATTTGTTTCTTATCTCTTCATTGTTTGCAATAACTTTTCTTTCTTCAGGTGACTTGGGCTCCATTCCTGGAAGGAATGACTGGGCCTTAAGGGATGGGGAAGCCAGCCCGTCTCTCTCGGGAGCCACGGGAGGAGATGCCCAATCTTTTCATGTCAGCCTCTCATGGGGTCCACAGAGAAAATTGTTTAAAAAAGAAAAAAGTCCCATTTTTTCACTTCCACTCAAGTTCCTATTGCCTGGATGCACATAATCAAAGAACATGTCATCAAGTGTGGTGTGCTTTCTACTTGCTTAGCAATAGCGTGTGCATGAGTGTGTGGATTGATTCTGCTTATGGAAATACCTTGAACAGGCCTTCTTTAAGAATGATGAAGACCCGGGGCGCCTGGGTGGCTCAGTGGGTTAAGCCGCTGCCTTCGGCTCGGGTCATGATCCCATATTCCTGGGATCGAGCCCCGCATCAGGCTCTCTGCTCAGCAGGGAGCCAGCTTCCCTCTCTCTCTCTCTGCCTGCCTCTCTGCCAACTTGTGATCTCTCTGTGTCAAATAAATAAGTAAAAAAAGAAAGAAAGAAAGAAAGAAAGAATGATGAAGACCCTTTCACTCTGCAGCAAAGCTGTACATATTAAAATGATCTTTATATGATTTTTTTTTTTTATGTGGGAAAGGAAAAGTGAACATCGGGCTGTACTACTAAGTGGAAGTAACTTCTGTGGGACCCAAGTACTTAGTTCATCTCTTTACTATGTTCAGGTTTTATGTGCAAGATAAATTAACGTACAAGATTCCAAACAGTGGGTGGGGAATGTAACACGCTGAGCACTCACTCACCTTGATACCTTCTAGGTTCCATGCTCCATTTTAATTAAGTGCTATTTTTATTTTTCCCTCTGAAAACCAAGGCTGCTGGCGAAGTGTCTAAACACTTATATAAAGTGTGGAAGAAGGTTTGTACTCGGACAAAAACTGCAGGAGCTCTGGGAGTGGGGTGGGGAATGTGAGAGGAGAAGCCTGCACCTTTCTGGTTTCACCCAAACGGTGGATCTCTAATTGCAGTTTAGAGGCAATCGTCTATATAGAGAACGGGGTAATTGAGTATGTTGTCTCTCAATAACATGACTCATGAATTGAAAACACGCTTGAGATGGATTAAATAGTCATGGGTTAAATATTCCCCCCTAAATTATTTTTGTTTCTTCCAGGCAGGATCAGTCCTAGTTAGCACTGAAAGCAGGTTATTGCAACAGAAGCAGACACTTGTCCATTTATATTCCTTTTCAAATCACTAAATATTTTCCCTATGAGGCATGAAAACAATAGATGTGATCCATCAGACTGTTCAGATAGGCTAAGACTCAGAAGGCTAGGATAAGACATTTCCCTCAAAGTTACCGCCATAAAACAGGAGCCATTTTCAGAAATTCCCTTCTCTCAGGAGATATCTTTGTTTTGCGTAGGATCTTTGTCAGTGCATATTGTCTGGCAATTTGTTTCAGAGCCAGTTTCCAGAGGACAAAAACATTAGAAACTCTGGAAGGGAAATGAGATTATCTTGTAAATTCTAACACCCCCTATTTCATAGTTTATTGTACAGTATCATGTTGTCAATGAATGCACACAGATTTATTGTATAAGCAAATGTTAGACATTAAAAACATTTGGATCAGGAAATGTCCGAGTGATATGCAAACATTGTCATTTGTTTTCTCTCTCTCTCCCTAAACCTAATTGCTAAAATATCTAATGATTGACGGATGCAACTTGACTTACTTCAGGTTGTTCAACTTGAATGGTTTTGTCAGGTTTGCTTTTATCTTGCAAATTATCATTTAAGCCGTGGAAAGTGTAAACAGTTTCTCCTTGTGGTCCAAAACTTGACTTTCTTTTGGTAGTACTCAGTAGATGAGTTCAAAAATGTCCTTTTAAGTTTAAAAAATGTTAAGTTTAATATCCATGTTTTAATCTTCAATGAATCAGACTACCAAAGGCATAGAGAAGGCAATCTCGTTTCCTCGTTGCTAATAAATAGACGAACCTAACTGGCCCCCAGAAAGAAGCTTATTCCACTAATCCAGCTTGAGACTCCAGGCACTTTATGCAATGTTGAATTAATTCAAACCGAATATCCTAGGGAATGGAATCCAAGCTCTGAAATTACATGCAGGGGAGGGGAATGTCCTCTATTTGTCACTAAACTGCAATCATCACCCCCCACCCACACTTCCCAGGGATACAACATCATGACTTTGTACCTCTTCCTTCTTGCTGACCTAGCATTGCCCACATTGTAAGTTGCATATACTGTGGTGTGCTGTTTTGTGTTATGACTGCTCATCAACAATTTACAGTACCCCTAGCACTGGCACGTAAGATCTATTGTCTTTTTCCAACAAGACGCACATCCAAATTCCCAAAGCTCTTTGAATGCTGACCTTATTGAGTATAGAATAGTCCACCTGCATTTTTTTCCCTAAAGAAGATGTAGCAATCTTTCCAAAGTCTGTCACTAAAATATGTGTTCATAAGTCTCATGGTACAAGAAACTGACAAGTCTTTTATTTTCTTTCCTAAATACTTGATATTTCACTCAGCAATTTTGGATTTTGACTTTATCTGGATCACTCTGTAGGACTGGAAAATGGATGCTAGTCACTCTTTGAACCCCCTTTTGTTGTGTCACTTTTTTTAAAAAGTTTGCTTAATGTCATTTGGGCACTCATTTTCAGAAACTTCCCTTGCTTGTCCTAGATAATAAACGGCTGCTCCCACATGCCCATTTACAAAGTGAAAGAAGGCAAGACCAGACAAATTAGCTCTTGAGTGTTCCTCCCCACAAATAATTGATCCACCCTCTTCTACTTCTCACTGGCAAATTACGGCTCTCTGATTTTGCTCTATGGTTTGAAAATTGAGGTTCTGCTTCCTGGAAGCATTCCTCCAGGGTCAGAGAACAAGACTGAAATGCTAAATGCCCAGGCATCTGGTTAACTGTATCCCTCCCTCCAATGCACAGAACTCCTGAGATCTTGTTTCTTTTGAAAGAGACATTCATTTGCTGATGTGTCCATTTAATTAACAGGTAAAGTCAGTTGACTACTTATCTTCAAAATACACACATACACATGTACACACACGACTTCTGTTTTGCTGGTTAAACATTCAAAAACAGAAGGCTGTGGTCATTCAAACTGCATATGTATACTGTCTACTTCCCAGGAATAACCTTGATACTCTTTTAGTCCAGATTTAAAGAGACCTCTGTTACACAGATAGTAGGAAAAAACATTCTCCCTTTCTCATTTCACGGAAGAAAGTTCACACTAAATGGGACTCTGGGACTCAGTTGATTGGAAATGCTGCAGCAATGATATCTGAACTGCTCACTTTGGGTCGGGCTGGTAAAAGAAATAAAAGCCAGACATTAAGCTGTGGGGTGCATTTGTCCACAGTTTCAAGTTTGTATGTTAAAAGAGAATGATATTGTGAGGCCATTCAACACTACCATTTTCAAATATTAGTACAGTTCCTTCAAACACACTTGACATCAATAGAAATTAATTAAGAGAACACATTCCATCACTTAACAAATTGGTTACAAACACAGTTATTTTCTCCACTTTTCAATACTTAATTAAGTTCCATTCTCCCCAGTGCCTAAGTCGAGTTTTAATTAGAATTATAGCCACAGCGCAATTTATACACATCGTTCATCAAATTAGAAGTCAATTGCTCACAACTTAAAGTAGAGCTTTGGATGAAAACCAACAGACTCCAGGTGTGTCTAGCTGAGTTATGTTTCCTAAAAACAAAGGTCTTTGTCTCAAAAAAGTGGAAGAAGAAGTACACATTGAGAAGAAAGAGCAGAAAAAGTTGTCCCCTTTTCCTGAGTTTAAAAACCAACCAAAGAAATCTGAAGATTCTTCAGTTCACAGATGTTGTGTGCATTGGCTGTGTTCTATGATAGGTATCACCCTTGATGGTGGAAAGACTAAATGGTTATTAAAGGTGCTGTCCTATATCCCAAGCCTGCATCTAGTAACCTCATTACAGACAGACTCAAACTACTTCCAAATGCAAACACTAGCTCCAAGCCCCCATTAACCTAGACCTGTATCCCTATCTCATTGGCCAACTAACTCTTACTAAGCATAGAAAGAAAACAGTGCCATTGAAATAGTTCACACTGATGTGTGGATGTGTGATAGCTCTTGAAACTTCCTCAAAAAATTTACGTGTCTGAAAAGAATATTTGTCGAGCTAAATGAATTTCCAGCTGCTATATTTAGGCAATAAATCAAAATAAAGAAGTAGAAAAGGAAAGAAGAGGCATAACATTCCCACTGGTGATATTTTATTTAATCATCAGAAAAGCCCTCCTTCCTCCACTTTGCTGATGAGGAATTGAGGCACAGCAGGATTAATGAACTTGCCCAAGGTCACACTGATGGGACATTGCAAAGCTAAGAGCTGGACAAAAGACTGTCTGTAATGCTCATATTCTGCCCAGGCAGACAATGTCCTCCCATTGGGAGAATATATTCAGGGATCAAACATGGGTCTACCCCAGCCTATCCCAGAGTCTGTCCAAGTGTTAGTGTTCCTCAATTGCCCCTGTACTTCATGGCTTCTCTACTTAATTTGCCTCTAAATTAAAATAAATAAATAAATAATTTCACTCACAATCCACATTTTTTCACAGCAGGGCAAGCTTGAAGAAGTTACTGGGGCAGCTATTCAAATGCCCTTTATTATCAATGTTTTTGTAGCCCTTAACAATTACCAACACTTTTACGTGCACCTTCTTATTTGGTCTTTTCAATATCCAGATGACGTACTTTATAGTTAGAGAACCAAAGCTCAGAAAGGTTACCAGCTTGCCCAAGATCACGCAGATGTTAGCTTTACGTGCCTTTGAAACACATCTGCATTCTGTCTGTCTCACCAGGCTGGTGATAAATGCTTACAGAAAGCTTCAGATAAACAGCTTGGTTCCCCGAGGCTTTTCTCCTAGGTTTCTCCAAAAGCTAAACAAATCAATGTACTTCTTTAGAGCCTACAAACCCAGGAGTGACTTGGCCACTGGAGAAAACTGTGGGTCATTAATTTTTAAAAGAACATTGGGTTTCACTGACTAGTAATCACCATGGATGGTTCTGAGATAGATCAATGAGCAATAAGAATGAAAACCCTTGTTGAAGGAGTTCATAGTGCAGTGCACAGACATAACAAGTAAACAGAAGAGTAATAGGCACCCCTGCCCAGCACTGACTCCTCAATGAAGACAGGGTCAGTCTACTGTTCCTCCACACCTTTTTCTTCCATTTATGTTTTTCCCTTTTAGATGCCCTATCTCTCCATCATCCAACTAGCTCCTTTCATCTCATTCCTTATAAATTTTACAGACACCAATGGTACCACTTTGGCAATGTGAGGTTTGTATCACTAGAACATAAGCTCTACCAGTGAAGAAAGCTTTGTTGTTTTGTCCATTGCTACGTCCTCCAATGCCCAGAACAAGGCATGGCATAGAGTAGGTGCTCAATACATACATATTGGAAGAAAAATCTGATACTCATTTAAGAATTCTTTATTTAAAAAAGAACAGTGAGCTTAATATATTAATAAACAAAAAGACCTCTCCCCAGTCTATCCAAAATGGCACTAATTTTTCCTGTTCCCTGTGCGCACTCATTCCTTTGTTGTTCATTTTCCCACCATGAGTGGCTTCAGTGTCTTCTCCCCAGACTCTAAGCTTTTATGTCCATTCCTGGTGTAGAAGGGGCCTCGCTTTAATGTAAATGGGGTCACTGACAGCCAGCAGCCTCTGATGTATTATGTTCTGTGTAGATTGGGATTTGGAACTCCAACAGTGGGCTTAACATGACCGATGGCAATAAAGACAGGTCCAACAATATCACTGATTCACTGGCCAACCGGACACTCATCGTCACCACCATTTTGGTAAGTAGACTGAGTGGAATTCAGGGTCTTCTCCATACTCCTGCCCTAGACTTTGAAGAATTCTTCAGCTATCTTTTTCATGCCAAAAACTTTGCCTGCAAATGTCTATTTTAAATTAGGACACTAAAAACTTATGTTTGTATGCACCTATAATTGCACTGAATTAGAAGCTTCCTGCAATGTTCTGCATATCTCCCACCTTCAATCCTTCCTCAACTCTGCCCTGTTCCACTCTCTGGGCCACTCAGCTAGTCGCCCTTGCTGCCTGGCTGCTGGTTGGTTTCGTCCAAATAGACACCCTGGCAAGAGCCCAAGGAAGTAGGGAAAGAGAAGTGAGAACATTTTACTCCTGCCTCCAGTGGTTTTCTCAGAACCTCTATACTTCATAACCACAGTTTTTATTCTGCCAGTGATCCTGCTTCCAGACCTCTGCTGTCTTGGATTCCAGGAGCACTATTTCCTCCTGCCTGCCTTAGCCCTAAGTGCTACAAGCTTCCTGATTATTTTGGTTCCTGGGTGTTTATACCCCACCATTCTTCCCACCTCCATTCCTATTGGTTCCCTTTGCCTTGTTCACACCTCTCTAAATAACCCCTTTACTAAGAAGTTTTTCAAAACCCAGGTGAGGGGACTTTCTGCTTCCAATTAGAACCCTGATCATACCCCTATCCAGTCATTGTATATCCACGGGTTGTTCATTTTTTCTCCTTTCCAGCCCTAACCCAAAGAATAAAAGCCAGGAGTGGCCACCTCTAAAATCTTTCAGACATTCCTGCTTTATTTGATTCAGTCTATAATGATAGACCAATTTATTTCTGAAACCGTTAACTTCTGAGAATTGTTCATCCATAATAAAAATAGTTTTGTTTTTCTGGTGACTACTTTCCCAGAAACCAACTCTTGGAAATGTAGAATTTTCTATTTCTAACAGTTTGTTTGAGGATAAGCCTAAATGGGTCTTAAATGACTGGGGGAAAAATGTATGAGAAGTTAAAGGACATACCAGTAATTTAGTAACTATCATATGTTATAAAATAAATTTTCATTTAGCCAAATGAGAATAAGGTTAAAGGTGGTAGTAAGGAAATGCTAATTATTCATGGAATAGGGGATTTATTATGTAAGCATATAAGCAAAGAATTACCAAATATAAGATTTGAAGTATTTGAGTTCAAATAAGAAGACAGAACTGATAATATAAGAAGACATAGAAATAGTCTTTGTACAAGATACCCTAAAGAAAACCAATGAAAATACGTAGATAAAAGTGAATAGTGAAACTGAAATGAAATTTAACTGAGAGATGAGGAAATGAGAATATTTAGTAGGTAGGAAGTTTGAAGAGTAAGAGGCCATAGTTGCTGATTTAAATTTCCTTTTTGTTTGTAGACAAAGCTCTCGTAAAAGCCAGGTAGGAGGGGGAACATGCAAGGAAGTCTGGGTGTGGGGATAGATGAAGGCCAGACACCCAGACATCTGGTCCTTCATTGCTGGACCTCAACGGTGTCCTCAACTGTGTCCCTATAATACTAGTCACAGCCCTGTCCTCAGCAGTGGAGGAAAACAGTCTCATTCACATGCTGAAGAGGGAGAGATACTGATATGGGAAATGTTCTGTATTGGTAGAGGGTATAAGGAAAATGAGTTTAGGGAAGGCAGGAAGGTGAGTGACTAACTTCCTTACTCTGAAATCTTAATAATCATTTTCAAATATTTTATACTTTCTGACTGTGGATGAAGGAAATTCTGCCTTCCTTATAACAGGGTTTTCCTGTTTGATTTGTTTCATATAGGAAGAACCCTATGTGATGTACAGGAAATCTGATAAGCCTTTATATGGAAATGACAGATTTGAAGGTTATTGCCTGGACCTGTTGAAGGAATTGTCCAACATCTTGGGTTTCATTTATGACGTCAAACTTGTCCCTGATGGCAAATATGGAGCACAGAATGACAAAGGAGAGTGGAATGGCATGGTCAAAGAACTTATAGATCATGTAAGCAGCAATGCATCTTTTATATGTGTGTTTTAAGTGTCTTACAAAATGCGTAGCAAGAGGTAAAAGAGAAAAAAAACGATTGAGTCGGGGTCAGAAGAAATGTCACGTTTTTTTGAACCCTAATAATGGTTTAAGAAGTAGGAGAAAACAACAAGGAAATGGAGTTTGCTTATGTAGAAGGGCAAGTAAGGACACAAACTGAGGACAAAAATTTATAGGTCCGTTTTTCATGCTGAAGAATAAACCAGAGTGATTCTTACATCGGATAATGAATTCTACAGTTTGCAGCTTAAAGTCCCATCTTGTCAGCTGATTTTATGACCAAGTGGCTCCTTCCTTGCTTGGCTCACTGCCCTTTTTAAAGATAACCCCCTGCAGCTTTTTCCTCCATTTAGTTCCAGAATGTATATACGTCTGTCTGTTTGTATTTCATACCTTCTGGTTTCTCTTTGCTAATAAATACTATTTCACAAGAACAACTGTGTAAATCAACTGTTTTTATGCTAGAGCCAATCATTACAGAAGCTTCTTGCATGAGAAACATTTGGAATTGAGAAATATAGATCAGGAGGACCCAGGAAAGTCCAGATATTTGCTGGGAAGTGAGACGACTAAGACAATGATTTTGAACTTGCTTTTGCAGAAGGCTGATCTGGCAGTGGCTCCTCTTACCATTACCTATGTTCGGGAGAAAGTCATTGACTTCTCCAAACCCTTCATGACACTGGGCATCAGCATTCTCTACAGGAAGCCCAATGGTACCAATCCGGGAGTCTTCTCCTTCCTCAATCCCCTGTCTCCTGACATTTGGATGTATGTGCTCTTAGCCTGCCTGGGAGTCAGTTGTGTACTCTTTGTGATTGCAAGGTAAGTTTGAGAACTACTGAATTTACAAAAACAGATTTAGGTCAGTCTCATATTATCACGTGTGCTCTACACTAGGTGAACATAGGTTAAGAACTTTAAATGTTATTTTAGTTTTGCCTAGTGCTCTATTCTGTCAAGTTCTTCCTCAAAGGCCGTGCTGTGAATGAATATCTTCTGATTTTTTTTAATAAAGATGCTTTTAAAAGACAACAAGAATATAATTTTTATATTAATTTAATCATCACAGTATTTCAGGCAGCATAAAATGTTTATTTACCTATTTTCCCTGAATTATATTACAACAAAGCAATAGCTCAGCTAATAAATCTAAAATGTTTCAACAGGAAGAGAAAAATGGTGTTCAGATACTTGACCCTTGGAATATTCCATTACACAAAACAGGAAAAAGGTTAGCTAGGAATTATTGTAGCAAATAAGAAATACTGGGTGAAACAAGATTGCATAATCCTCAGGAACAAAGAAAAATACTTTGAAAATTTGATAAAATTTATTTTTAAAAACTTTAAAGAGTGAAAGAGCATTCTAGAAATAAACATGAAAAAGAAAGATTACTAACAGGTAAAGTCTAGAGGCATGAATTATTTATGCTACCACTGATGATTCAGCTTAGCTTTTATTTTCTGAGATAACTCTATATTTAACCATTCCACTTTACACAATTCTTCAAAGGATCTTTATACCTTTCAGTAGATTATATTTTCTAAATACCTTTGATGCTGAATTTGAAACACAGCTATTTCATCTTTCTGTTGGCTTAAACATTTGATATCCCTAGATAGACCATGTAAAAAAATAATTGCTTTTGTATGTTCCCCACTTGTTTTCAATCTTTTTCATCTTTCAACAAAACTCAGCAAACTTTTTTCCTTGATCAATTTTTGTTTTCCCTCCAGGAATTTCTATGAGAAATATTTCTTCATGACAGCTCTCTGTCATTGTCCACTCTCTGGTTTTGATTAATGCCAGGTAACTCTTTCACTGGCATAATTATAAGGCTAGCTTGGGAAAATAACCCAGACTAGAAAGTCTTAAAGATGCATGAGACACACAGATACAGTCAAACTAAATAAATATGTGTGCTCACATGTGGTTATTTATACATTCAATATAAAATAAATGTTTTCTCCCTAATTCATGCCTTATAAAGTGTATCATTACCAGATCCCAGGTCATTTTCCAAATTTTGGCCAAGTATTAAGCTACTTTAAATAATGACCAAAGCTCTCTTTCCATAAGTCTCCCCACAGAATAATATATTAATGTGTATGTGTAATGATACTGTGTTTTGATACTTTAATGTTCTAAATCAGTAGTTCTCAACTAGGAGAGATTTTATCATTCAGGTAACATTTGTCCATGCTCTAAAAACATTTTTTTGGTTATCACAACTGAGGATGGAAAATGCTACTGACATAAAGTGGGCAGAATTCATGGATGCCACTGAACACCCTATAGTATGCAGACAACTCCCAACAAAAAACAGTAACCTCAAAATGTCAATAGCACCAAGACTGAGAGACCATGTTTTAAAAAATTAAAGAAGATGTTGCTTTGGGTATCAAATTTTAAAAGATAATTTGCTCACCTTTGGAGGTGCATTTCTTATTACTTCTTAGTAAGTGAAATTAATACTGCCCTAGAATGGCTATATAATAAATGGCCACTTGATGAACATTTGAATGAGGAATAAGAAATTTTGCAGACTCATTGTTCCATTCTTCTGTTCTGGGGCCCACATTTGTTGGTTGACATTGGAGACAGCAGAGCAACCAAGCAGCAGAGGGACATGGGTTTCCATCTCACCCAATCTGCTGCTCTGTCTAAGCAGGGATGCTGATGAGTAGAATAAGCAAGACAATGCTGATGACCAAAAATGCTATTTATCATACTGACTTGATCATAGCCAATGGGAGACAGAACATGTAAACAGCATTCTGAAGTTCTTTCAAGAATACAGGCTGAAAGTACCCCTTTATATCTGACACCAGCTGTGCCTTTAAATTGCCTTATTTTTATCATCAGAATATGTCAGAATAATGTGACATTCAGTCATTTTCCCCTCCTCATTTTGACTATTTCTCTATCAGCAATCAGTGACTCAGAGCCCTATATTTTCTGACTTTATTCTATCTCTATTAGGAAAGCAGCCTCCCCAATCAAATTATCTACCCAATATCCCTACTCACCAACAGCACCATTTATAAACCAGATCTTTGTTTAGCTTATTCTCGTTGTCTCTCATAGCCTTCCTTCTCATTCTGGGTCTTAGAAAAGTGGGATTGTTGCAAACACCGTTATGGTGGAATGGGGCGGGGGGAAGCTCCCTGCGGTGCACAGGTGCACCATCATGGGGATCCAACTACATTCATCTCTACACTCTTGAATCCATTCCTACTTCCACTGCATAAAACCCTTAAATATATTTTGGAGATGATTCCCAAAGACAAAACCCTTGTTGCATAGATGTGCCAATTTGCTTTTACTTCCCACCACCATAGTTTGAGACAGTGAACTTGGTCACTCTGCACCAAGAAGCAAAGATGTGAGACAGCTTTCCGCTACCACCTTTGTGGGTTGTCTTCAGAGTTAGTGAAGTAGAAATAAAAAATGTAATCTCATAATCATTGTTAGCTCTGGCAAGGTTTTTGAATTTGTGTTTTGAAGTATATCCTTTTATATCTTTTTAAAGGGGAAAAAAATAAAGCCCATCACTGCATTTAGGCTAATGGTCTCACTAGATAGACGTTTAAAAATCATTTGCTAAACTGAATTGAATTCATAAAGTTAGACAAACTAAAGAAAGCTATATAAACATTTAAGTTACTACGACTTGTTTAGTTATGATGCTAAAAATGTGCATGTCAGGGTTTTTGCTTTGTGGTTAACATTTTTTAAATTACTTTTTGAAAAACATTTAACCCCAAGGAATTATGTCTATCATGAACACACAATTTAAATAAACCAAATATCCAGATATCACATCTGCTTACATTTTATGATTTATGTTTATCTTGTTAAAAATGAACATTTTTAAGTTGTCATTTAGTAAAAAAAATTTGACTTTTGACTATAATTCTAAAGTTATAATACAAACCCAACAGTTATATCACAAGCTCTGTCTTTTAAAAGATGAACCGTTCTCCCACTCCTTGATGCAGCCCAATATCCATTCCCAGCCATAAAAGAATCCCTTAATTAGAGATTTCCAGTCTCAATATTGTTTTATATCTCCCATTCAAAATAAAGCTTGGTATATATAAACATAAACCCAAAATGAACCTTTACATTTCAACATAATATTACTCTTTTATATGCAAATTTTGACACCAGTGTTAAACCCATTTGTCCCTTTCTCTGTCATTTTACTAAAGATCAATATCAATTGGGAATAACAGCTTCAGAATATCATTGGTGCAGGTCATCATATACTAATTCCCCCCCCAGCTTTCCTGATGCTGACACTGCTGTCTCACTGGCTATCTTTAAGCAGGCATTAGGCATTTCAAGCTGAAATTTCTACATCCAGGCAACAGGTAGACCTATTTTATCATGAAAACCCAGTGTCTTTCAGCACGGCGTTCTACTGACACTTAATATCCCTCCGTCCAATGCAAATCACTCAGAATGCTGGAGAGAAAGAACTTAAAATATCTTTGCAGAGCAGGCAGAATCATACTGCTGTTTAGACAGTTTTCCTTTCTGCCTTAGAAAATTAGATTAATTGTTCACTTAGAACTGCAAAGTATGAAACACTGACACAAGACCAAAAGCAGCATTTCAAAGAGGAAAGTGGTGAGCTTGCTGGTGGGAGCATAGACGAGGAAGAAGTACCTGAATATCAGGGGGGTTAGTGGTTGCCCCATTTTATGGTCTGTTGAGAAAGACTCCTTGTGAGTGCATAAGATTCCTAATTTATTGTAATTAATATTTTAAAATTATTGTACAAGTGACAATGATACTGTTTAAGTAATGGCATCTTTCCTGTGCTTACTGTTTCAATTAGTGGGTTCATTAATACTGGTATTCGTTTCTTCAGCTCAGCAAACTACTATGGTTAGAAGAGTGTATAAATTCAAAACTTAATTATATTGTTGAAACAGTAATTAAAATGTATTGGCACGGCATTGTCAATTACAGCTATATTCATAAGCTTCACAGGGACCAGCACTGTGTGCCCTGCAGCTGTGGAGGAGGCACAGTCATGAGTTGGATACCATTACTGTGGGGTAAACCATGAGGCTATTATCCCTGTACCCATAAGACTTGAGGAGACATTGTACACTTTCCAGAAGGTGTCCAGGGGGGCAAGAGAATGGTTTTTCATTGAGAGGAACTGTTTGCCCAGTTCCTTGTGCATGATTCACAGTGTGTCCTGCTTTTCACTATAGATAATGTATTCACCTTAATCCCGGTTCTCCCCATTGTGTCAGCAACCTGCTGACAGCAACCTGTTTACTGCTGAAACCTTATGGCTGGAGAGCATTCCATATGTTCCCATCGGTTTTATGGGGTTTTAACATTACCCTAAGGCTCCTGCTTACATTAAAAGAACCCAATGGCAAATGGCAAAGTTTCCAGTGCTAAGAACTATGGCATTTTAAATCATTTCCAGATCCTTTGCAGAGCATCTGCTAATGTCTCTTTGGGGAAATAAGTGTCCCTTGGCAAGATAGCCCTACAAAATAACCACAGAACAGGCAACTCCTTGGGCTATAGAAGTCAGACAGATGTTTGGGAAACAGAGAAAGAACCAAAAGTCTATTCAGTTCCCCAGATTTTTCTTTTCACCCATCCCAGAGATATCTGGATTCCCTCTTGTTTACTAATAAGGAAACTGAGGCCAGGGAGGTTAAGTGACTTATTCAAGATCAACTTCCTAATTCACTAGGGCTGCTGATCAAGTGACTGTAGCCCATCATTCTATAAATAAAAACAAATCAAAAGGGAATCTTGAATGTGACATTTCCCAGTGAGACATGCTATGGAGTTAACACTGAGGAATCACTTCCCCCATCCCTGGGCCAGGATACTTCCAAGTTTAAACTTCCAGTCTTTAGTGTGCCTGGATGGCTCAGTTGGTAGAGCATGTGACTCTTGATCTCAGGGTCTTGAGTTCAAGCCCATGCTGGGTGTAGAGCCTACTTAAAATATATACATATACTTCATCACTTCCTTTAAAAATTATGATTTTTCTTTCCATATATGTAGTATCCTAAAAACAAATTGAATATACCGCAAATATAGTCCTTCTTTCTGTTCACTTTTTTGCCCTTGC
>NW_019154127.1:624674-742174 GCF_002288905.1 Enhydra lutris kenyoni | reverse complement strand
TATTTCAATTAACGCTGAAAATCATGAAAGTCACAAAACTGTGTGTAAATAAAAAACACAGTGAAATGTCAAGAAATCTAATTTGTACCGTAGACCAAGGGTTTAAAATGTAATCTGAGTAGATTTCTACTACTTATTCTTTTTTAGTTTTCTTGAAAACTAAAACTTCATTCACAAGTATATTTATTGTAAAGTATGATAAACTTATATTTTTTCTGATTAAATTTATATTATTTGTACATTTATATTATTTCTGATTACTCAGTGGTCCAGTTTTGCTGCCACATAATACATAATTATGCAAGTAATAAATTACTACCTTATCTTTTCATGAATGCAACCAAATAACAAAAGGATAAATTTGCAGCACAAAATCTATACCTATAAGCTAAGAAAATATACCTATTAACTGTACTACTTACTTCCCATGGCTATTTTATGAAATAAATGGTATTTTAATGATAACAACTAAAGATCTAAATAATATCACATTGCCAAAAGGCTGCTAGATCAATTAAGTACAAAGATATGAAATAACCTTGGGCATTAAGCATACGCAGTCACCCACAGGCACATAAATCCCATTAAACCACAAGATTAAAACAACAGCAACAAACTATCCCACTAAAGCCTTGGAGGCAATTTAATGGAAACTATTATAAATCTGTGTAATATTACACACCCAGACTCATACAAACAAACAAAAGAAGGAAATACAAATTGCAATGAAACTACTTACCTCATTAAAAGAGAATAAAGCTCCCAGATACGTAAGAGCATTAGGAAAATGTATCTGTTAATTCAAAACCCAGAAACTCTGCCAACCTTGATCTGCTTATCATGAGCCCAGCTGGCTTTGATTTCATGAGCATTATGTGTGTCTGTTTATAGATTAAATTTTAGTATAAACTCATTTATCTGTGTTCCCCATTCCATCTTAAGCCATTAACTACAAAACTCCAAAACATCCAATCAGAATAGTGAAAGAATCTTTGAAAACAGATACTTCACCTGCTGAACTTTACCTTTTAGATTTTTATATTTTCCACTTTTTTTTTTTTTAAAGATTTTATTTATTTATTTGTCAGAGAGAGAGAGAGGGAGAGAGAGCAAGCACAGGCAGACAGAATGGCAGGCAGAGGCAGAGGGAGAAGCAGGCTCCCCGCTGAGCAAGGAGCCCGATGTGGGACTCGATCCCAGGACGCTGGGATCATGACCTGAGCCGAAGGCAGCTGCTTAACCAACTGAGCCACCCAGGCGTCCCTATATTTTCCACTTTTTAACTGATGATATAAACTCACCATGCCTCTAAGTTCATGGAGGAAATGCTAAGTACAGAACCCATGGTGAATTTCAGCAAGGATAGTAGCCCAAAATCCACCCATGAATGAGTACAATTGGAGTGAACCCTGCATCCCCCCTTCTGCCCCTTTCTAATTCTACTACTAAATGCATAGTTCAGGTTGACCAACAGTTTTGAGCTGGAGAGTTTTCACAAATGTTTACCATTTGTGTTGGTAAACTTGGCCCATATACCCTTTCTTTTAAGAGAGAAAGGTTCTCTCGGTAAATATGTTACATGCCTCCCCATGTTATCTTTTACAAATAATAAACATCAGATGACATCTAAACATGTAAGTTTACCAGGAAGGGCCCCTTTCCACCTGAGAAATAGCCAGTCTTTGAAGTATAATAAAAACAAGCACTTTGGGGCACCTGGGTTGCTCAGTTGGTTAAGCATCTGCCCTCAGCTCAGGTCATGTCCCAGAGTCCCAGAATCAAGCCCCCATAAGGGGTTCCCTGCCCAGCAGGAGTCTGCTTCTCCTTTAGCCCCTTAACCCGCTCTTGTGCTCTCACTCTCTCTCTCTCAAATAAATAAGTAAAATCTTTAAAAAAAAATTTTTAATAAATAAAATTAAAAATTAGCACTTTAAACGACAACAGTATGCTTTTCAGTGAATATATTCTTCTCAGTCACACAAGAATATACATTAGAAAAAAATAATTTTGACTTTAAAAGTAACATAAAACAATGGAAATTGATTTATCTACTGTCAAGTGTAGCTTTATCCTATTTCATTTGATTGTAAAATCCTAAAGTTTTGTTAAAGTATATGGGACAAATGGCATACTATGTTAATTTTTTATAAAAGTTTCTCACATTCTTTAATCTTTAAATCAAAAATTCTTCAATCAAAAATAAGTTAGTGTTTCAAAGCTTTCATAGTTGTACAAAGACTGATAACATTTTATTTCACACAATAAGATGCATGTCAGGTAGTTTAGTAAAAACCCCAAAGTCTTGGAATTGACTTTTTAACAAAAACAAGCAAATAAACCCAAATCTAAGCAATTAAACTAACTCCATAAATGTTAGACATGGAATAGCTCAGGGTTAAAAAAATTCAATACCATCAAATGATGATAAATTATATTTTAAGCAATAGTTGCAATTAGTGATAAAAGATCATTTAGATGTTGCTCTATTTTCAAAAAAAAACTTCTATTTCACCTACACACAAAAGAATCCTAAATGGCTTTATAATGTTTATGACATAAAGATACATTACCTCCCTAGACTAGTGTCAAATCATGAGTCTTCCCTCTTCTCTTAACTCTGTCTAACACTCTTACTCTGGTGATGCCGTCACAGGATCAGAGCTGATGCCCAAAGCTCTGTCGACCAGAATAGTTGGAGGGATATGGTGGTTTTTCACCTTAATCATCATTTCGTCCTACACAGCCAATCTGGCTGCCTTCCTGACAGTAGAGAGGATGGAATCCCCCATAGATTCAGCCGATGATCTGGCCAAGCAAACCAAGATAGAATATGGGGCGGTAAGAGATGGATCAACAATGACCTTCTTCAAGGTAAGAAACTGACAATGTATTCTCAAAGGTTTTCTCACACAGAGAGGAGGGGAATGAGGAATAAAAGAGTCTCTCGGAAAAAAAAGAAAGAAAGAAGAAAAAGATGTGGGAGGTTTTGTTTGTTTGTTTTTTTAATTAAACGTATAACAGCACACTCCCATTATAAGGAACCCATGCACCCTCAGCAGTCAGCATAAAGCAATTTCTCTGCCCCCTCTAGCCCCAATTTATTACACTGAGATCCACAGATCAGTATTGTCTTCCTTTATACAAAAAAAAAGCTGTTTTCTGAACTTGGTCCTACCACCCATTAACGAATAACTCATTCATGAAACCCATAAAATAAAGATTCCTTAATCTGAATTTCTGATAATCAGAATACAGAATACTTGAATATCATTGTTTTGTTCTTTATGGTCTGTATTTAATGAGATAGAGGCAGATAATAAATCAATGTGTTGATACTGGAATTTATTTGGAGATTTAGAACAACAACAACAACAAAAATCCCCGGGGATGCCAGTCAAATATTGTATCTGCACCAATGAGGACAGTGCCCCCAGAGTGGTCTGAAGCTTTCCAGTAGCCAGGAGTGCCTTCCAAAGCACCAAAGGAGAATTAACTTAAAGTCAATATAGTTTTATTGTCAAGTATGTTTCATTATTCAAGTCTTTTTAATTACTTACTTAGAGTAGTGCAACTGATTTCTGCCTTGCTTATGGAATAAGCCTTAGTACTTTTATTATGAAATGCCAGATGCAATAGCTCCCTGGGGTCGGGGTTAGGGGGGATGGATTTCAAAAGATCCAGGGAATTGTAGAGATAGCAAAAATACCTTAGAGATCATGAAGGTCAACCCTTCACTTTACTAATGAAGAAAACAAAATCTTCAGAAACTAAATTATCTTTCAAAGTCACAAAACTGATGCTAGACAGGGATGGATTAGAACCTTCTTTTAACTGTTCATGTGAAGAAAAAAAAAAAAAGAAAAATAGTTGTGCAACCAAAATAAACTCTAAAAAATACACCTGTGCCAAGGTTGCATACCTAGCTAACCAAAAACGAAGTGGTCACCTCAAGATTGAGTAGACAAAAACTGAGGAAGAATATTAATTTAGAACTAAAAAACCTAAGGGGGAAAAATGGGAATACTTCTTTGTACACCAGTATTTGTTCACAAAAATAGGTACTACCTATGCAGTAAATTTTATTAATCAATTAATAATGATTAATAAATAAAAATTACTTTGCTTTAAGTACTTTGTTTAAAATTACTCTGTTTTAAAGTCCAGAGGGTTATTGAAAACAGAGTAACATGAAAAGTTAGGATTTGCTTTTCCCCTATGTTAGAAAAAGATGATTTTAAACATTCTTTTCGCTTTAAGAAATACATCATTGATTTAGTAACTGTATAAAGTGTGGTGATTGTTCCCTAGACAAGTGTTGTTTTAAGGACAAGTGACATTAAATATATGGCTATCCAAGTTTATGAAAGCCTGGATTTTTGTAAAATCAATAGTGTGAAGAGACAGAAGTTACCTCAAGCTAGTAATCTATCATGATACTTGTCAGAAACCAGAAAAGTTACCTGCAAGGCGTAAAGGACCAACGGACACTGCCAAAGTAGAACTGGGTATGTCTGAAAAAATATCTGAAATGATTTACCTCTTTTACCAGCATCAAAAAGTTTTAAAGTATCAGGAAGCAGGTAAGTAGAGGCAGAGAAGAATCTGCTACCTTCTGGATGTATACTACAAATATAGAAGAGGGAGAGGCTGCCTGTTGCAAAGGCGATAGACCCGACTTTGCTACTGTGCGAACAGGCCGTGTATTCACAAAGCACCGCTTAGCCTCGTTTTGATCTGTTTCTGCTCACATCTCTTGCATATCAAGGGTACCAGTCCCCATTTTTCCAGCAGGACCCATTCCAGTATGTTGGATAGTGTATTTCCCTACAACAGTCATGTGCCACTCTCACAACTTCTGCTCCCTGGGCCTCTTCAGAGAGGGCAACTGCTTGCTCCTTGGCCCTGAAAATGAGGCACAAATTAAAGTGGTTTCTAGGTCACCAGGCAAAGGATGAGTCAATAAGCATCTCAGGGAGAAAGAACGTGATGGTTGTACTAACAGCAATGAGAATACCAGCATGCGGAGGACCCTGGCTCATGGCCACACACTCCGTTTGTAAATGCTCTACATATATTAACCCATCTGATCCTTATAAAGACCTGTTGAGGCGAGGACTAGTATTACCCCCTTATATGGAAGAAAATGAGGCACAGCTCAGTAAGTATCTTTACCCATACTTACAAAGCTGTCAATAGAAGAGCCAGGGTTCAGCCAAACTTCAGAGTGCTACAAGGTAAGCTCCTTGAGGGTAGAGAATTGCTCTGTTTTGTTTGCCATTACATCCCCAGAACTGAAAACAATGCCTGGCACATAGTAGGCACTCAGAGAACATGTTTCAAAAGATGAACAAATGCAGTAATGAATTCTAAGACAGACGGAATTCATCAAAGGAGGGAGGGACAAAGGGGAAAAAGTAAACAAGTGTCTTTGTCCATTCTGACTCCTATCCTGAAATACTACAGACCCGGTAGCTTATAAAAAACAGACATGTGTTTCTCACATTTCAGGGGGCTGGAAGTCTGAGATCAGAGTGTCAGCATGGTCAAGTGAGGTCCCTGTTACAGGTCACAGACTCTTCATTATACCCTCACATGGCGGAAGGGGCAAGGGATCTCTCTAGAGCCTCTTTTCTAAGGCACTAATCCCACTCATAAAGGCTCCATCCTTATGACTTAAACACTTCCCAAAGTCCTCACTTCCTAATATCAGCATCTTTGTGGGTTAAAGATTATCATATGAATGTGAGGGGGGACACATTCCGACTGCAGCAGGAGGGATAATAGAGACCCAAACAGGAAGAGACACTGTTTCCATGTTCCTCAATTTACAAGTTAGCTTGCAGCCGGGCAACCCTATTTATCAGGAAGGAATTGACTTGCAAAAAAGAGAACAAGGACTAAATCCGATTTAGTTTTCCCCTTGAGGGAGGCAAGCTGTCAGAAAGCTTCAGAGGGATACACAGGGTTTTTTAAGCTGGATTATTCCACAAGGGAAAGAAACATTCCAGGCTTTTGGCTCTCAGGTTAGTTCCCCCTTGAGTCACTGAGTGACAGGAGTTAATGGTCAAAAAACTCAGTCCTGAGCCAGGTCTTCATTAACATTTCACCTCTGCTGTGCCGTCAGGTTTCCCTCCCTCTCTCTCCTAATCAAAGACAATATCCTCTTGGGCTGTTGAATGAATAAGGAAAACCACCCTCCCCCAGTCTATCCTAGCACATTCTGACCCATTGTTGGGTCATCAGCCATTTGCTCAGATGGGTCTCATTTCTGCTCAACCACAAGGAAACTTCTAATAAGAAGCATTTCCTTATTACACACAGTGTAACTTGAAGTGCTTTTGTTCCTGGGGGGAGGGATACATATATACATCTCCATCCCTTTGGCAACATCCAAATGGTAAAAATCTGTCTCTTTGCTTTCAAGTTGATTCTAAATTGTTTTTACAGCTATGGAATAGGAAATAGCAAAAAAGAAAGAACTATAGAAATTATCCAAATCCATGAAGACACAAAATACACCAATCCCTCCTATCTGGTCTCTGAGTCATAAGCATTTAGAGAAGTTCCTCTTTGAAAAGTGTAGCCAGAAGTTGCTCACTAAGATTTTAATCAAAATCCATTGGCTTTTTTCCCTAGACTTTTCTATTTTTGCAGACAACACAACCCCAGATTTCAGGTTTGGTTTATTTTATTTTCAACATGAAAAACAACAACAAAATTTAATTTTTTAAAGTAGCTCAGGTGAAATTGTACTACCATGTGAATTCAGGTAAGGCCGAAGGAATAAATTGACATTTATTAAGCAAGTGCTGGTCAAGGTGCTATGTGTCTGGGACAGGAGAGGATGAAGCAGTTTTCCTTCCCTGAGTCATTTGTACATAGAACAACTACATTGGTCATCAGGGACTGTATTTACACAAGAGAACTAGGATTAAATCATAAATTCAATTCCACATGCATTCACTAGGCTTTAGATGGACAGCTAGAATTTGATATTGTCCATATAAAAAGGAACAACTCTTGGTTTTGTGGCCAAGGTCACTTGGCTAATGATGCTTTTTAAGCATCAAATTTTTTCAAGGTCATCAGCACTTTGAGTCTTAAAGTCTTAAGCACTGTGGATGATATAATACCCATTTGGTCAAAGGGCCTCAGTTACCACTAGGCCAATTACCAAGACAAGGTTAAAGAGAGGCAGGGTATTTGTTATCAACCATCCAGGGACTGTTGAAGATGTGTGAGGAAATTCTCCAAATATCAGGGGATCTTTTATTTCTCCTTGTCAGGCTGTCAATTAGTAAATGGAATTTTTTATAAGTCAATGTTTTAATAATTCAGAACTTCAAGACACTTCACTTATGAGAAATTTTCAACAAACTCCCTTTTATTTTCCATTAATAATAGTACTAATTAATACTATAATATTAACTATATTGGTTTCTCAGCTGTCTACAGAAGAATTGTTTAGTTCTTTCTATTTTTCCAAAAGCACGAACAGTAAAGGTTTTCCATGACCTCCCAAACCCCTCAGACCACCACCAGCATTGTAGGAAGTACAAAGGTCAGTCAGTTCATGGCCAAGCTGTGGACACAGCTTGGGTGTAACTTCCCCAAGGTTGACATAACCTATTTTCCTCTTTTATACTTAAGTAAGTTGACAGCAAGGGCATCCAGCTGCAGTTTCCCCTTTCATAATGGAGCACTAAAACACTAGTTTCTCCATCTCTCATAGAAAGTTAGGAAAGTGTGAAAATTCTCTTTTTTCTCCTTGATGTAATTTGTTAATTACCTTTCTGAATAAATGGAGTAGTCTAAACTCTAGTTTTATGATGACAATTTGGCAAGTCACATTTTTTTTTTGAAGAAAGCATTGTCATCAAAAGTCTAAGAACATTTTGAGGCCTGAATAAGAAGGATTTTCCAATGCCCCTTGCAAACCAGCATCCAAACAGGATAATGGTGCTGGTCCATTGTTCAGAGATTGAGGATACCAGCCCATCTCCTCAGGAAATACACCTAACACCAGTTGCGGGGACATGATTTAAAAGTTATGGTGAAGTGCTTCAGAGTGCCTGCTCTAGAGCCAGACAGCATAGCTTCAAATTCTGACTTTACCACTTATTAGCTACCTAGACCTTGGCAAGTTCTTTAAGCTGCACACCTTGATTTCCTTTTCTGTTTATTGAGGATATTAGCTAATTCATAAGATTATTTTAAAGAATAAATGACTAACTAGGTTATGTGTTTACAGTACCACTTGGCAAATTGTAAACATTCAGGAAGTCAGATATTATTATAATTTCCACCACCGTCATCACCATTAGCATTCAATACTCATCCCTAGCTATTACTCCTACCTTTTCAGTCTCAGTGAATTTAAACAAACAGACAGACAGACGGACAGGCAAAAAAACTCTATGTTGGTCTTTGATCGACTCTCTTACTGTCAGTGATCTCAGGAAGGTGTGCCTTCTGCTAATGGGCAGAGGAGTTTAGAGAGAGTGCCTGTGCCCAAGATCTCAAAGACCTTCAGAGGCAAGGCCAAACAAAAACTTTAGTTTTTGGAAGCTTTCTTAGGTACATACATGGTGTTTGCAGAGGAACAATTTCCAGATGGTAGATAGCCATCCAGATGGTAAGGCTGTCCTTAGAATTCAGCTGAGAAGCAGAGTAAGGTAGTTCAGAAGGATTCATTTCAGTTTATATGTTTTCTAGGATCCCCAGTCACAGCTCTAGTCATTGTACATGAGGTTGGCATTGTAAGAGGTAGGAGGGGGACAGGTATAAAATTGTGTGCAAAGCTAAAGACCTGAAGTGCAATTAAGAGAAAAGATGCACACAGACCTGTTAAACACAAGGCAACAGGTGGTTTAGGAGCATGTCTTGTACAGGCAGGAAGTGGTATGAACAGAAGTCCTTGTGAGCCAGAAGGGCAGAAAATACTCATGTAAGAAATGTTTCTCAGTAGAAGCTTGCCTTGTAACACATCACATCCTCTCAGACCCAAACTAGAGGATTACACAGATTATATCATGATTCAGTCTAAAAAGACTTGGATAAAATAGGTTTAAAAAAATCGTAACAGCCTTGTCATTTCTTGCTTTCATGGTCTAGGGACTTTGGACTGGCTATGGGAATAAGGGACTCTCTAACCTTTATAATCTCCTTCCAGGGAGTGGTTAGGAGCTGTCATCAACCCCAAAGACATTTCAAGGAAGTTATTGAGCACCACACCAGTGGAACTGAAGCAATGAGCCATTATGGGGAGACAGATTTCAAACAGAAATAGTCATACAAGGAAGCACAAAATGAAAGACATTTCTCAAACTTCTCTGTATAAGAAGATATTAGCTTGTGTTTGAAAGATTCAGCTAATTTTACCACCAGTACCCAAAATGTTAAGTTCCCATACGTTAAAAATGTATCTGTTTGGGAAAAAAATCCACGAGGTCAATTAAAGTTAGCCTTTTTCAAATCCTGGTATATTGCCTATAATGGACAAATCTTTAACTCTAGACAGGAGAAAAGCATGAAAAATGTTTAGCAAAGGTGTTTAAATCTCACTGAGGGAATTTTTTAAAGGGAGCATATGAATTTTTAAAACCTTGAAGATTCTGCAAATGTCATAACATTCTATCAATTCAAGATAAGAGCACAATCAGCTGCAATGATCATATTACATACATTTGAAAGACAGAGGCCCTCACTGTAAGTATAAATATTTTCTTCTGAGATCTTCTTTCAAAGGGATTTTTGTAAATTAAATCATATTTTTAAAATTCCATGAGAATATATTATTTAATGAAACAATATGTTTAAATTATGAGTTAAAATTATTATTTTAAAAGCAAATTACCTCTGATGTGTCTGCTTCAAAAGCTTGGATTTCTACCTAGATGATTTCCAGGTCTCTAACTGATTTTTAAGATTCATCTTAAATCAGGATTTATCTAAAGAAAAAGTAATTAGAAGATTTTAAAATGTAACTATTTTGGCATTTTATTTGTTCAATATGGCTATATTCACCATATTCATAATAGCATTTTTGATAAGACAACAAAGATCAAATATGAATAACTTATTCCCAGTGTGTATGTATGCATGTGGGGTTATGGGTATATATATAAATAATCATATATAAACATGGATCTATAAGTAAAGTCTTCAGACGTATTGGTCTTAAGCAGAATTGCACAATTGCTCATGCTAAGTAATAAGATTATATACTTCCAATGTAGAAGCCCTATAACCTGGTTGAAGAAATAATGTGATAAATCATGCTCTTCTGAGTACAAACGAGATATTAGAGGGATATGTCTATAAAATGGAGGTTCTATTGGTCTTAAGACTCTCTTACGCTACAGAATTTACACCTGTTTTACACGTTATAGCAGAAACCCTGCAACTGCAAACAACAGAATTATATGAAATATAAAATGCCATTAAAGGAAAATAATAGAAATAATATCCACACTTCCTTCTAAGTTCCAACTGTGACACTTTTGAAAATACAATCTAATTTTTTGTGTAGACAAATGTAAGCTGTCTAACTTTATGTATGTTATCTACCTAACTTTATGCCATATATTAGATGTTGACTACAAGAGGTGCAACAGTTCTGATTATCATAGAAAAATAGCACCACCACTTACTAAAGTTGTTTCTTTAGAGAATTTAGCTGTTAAAACCATGAGTTTGTTGCTTGGTGTATTGAGACAAATAGCTGATTCCTTGTTGGTTAAGAACACAGAGCCTGAAGCCAGATTTCTGGAATCAAATCCTAGCTTTATCATTTCCTCATGTGGCATTCTGATTTCTCACGTATAAAAGAGGCATAAAAATGGCATCTTTCTCAAATGATCACTCTGAAGATTAAATGAATTAATACACACAAAGTGCTTAGAACAGTGCTTGGCAAACAGTAAACACTGCATGTTCTGGTGATTATTACTATTTTCAGTAAGTACTTTTTAACTGAACACAGACACATTGTAAATCATTTTCCAGTGAGTATTTAACTTGCATGCACTATAGGGGAAAAAGAGAAATAAATGACGGTCTTCAAATAGAGATACGTAATACTCCCTTATAACAGATTTTAGATGAAAATATGCTTAATCTTTGCCAACAGTGTTTCATCAGCAACAGAACAGCCACATAATCAGGTTTAACCAGGCAAAATGAAATTATCTAAACTTGATGCTTTTGCAGTATTTGGGGAAAAAAAATTTTCAGATTTAATAAATAAGACTTTTCAGTTTTAAGTACTTTTGCTAAGAAACTCAGAGTCCTTTACAAATATTCTAAGTAACCTCTGACATATTCATTGAAACAAGAGGCATTCACTGTTTCTATTTTTTAAATATATATTATTAAAACTATGTAGCAAGCTGAGACTCCAGAAGATTTAGAAGCACAAAAATATCTGTCATTCAAATAGTTTCATTTAAGAATTACTAAGATTTGTGTCTTAAAAATGGAAAATCTGTTAAAAAGAAATAAACCTAACTACTACGAAAATAGTACTTTTTGACCTAACAAAAATAAACATTGCAGAACAGGGCATGACAATGGACAGAACTCAGAAGTAAAGAGGAAAGAGACCCTAATTCTGTTCTGGCTCTTTCACTAACCAAATGTGACCTTCTGCATGTCTCCAAAGTTAGGACTTGCATAACTGAAATGAAGGAGCTGGTTCAGAGAATAGAATGTAGGGGTTAAAGAATCCTTAAGGGAAACTCTTCTAACCATGAAGTTCTTTCTGTAGGCTTCAAAGGTGGAAAATGGACTGTGTCCTAAGGTGCTGAGTCACCCAGAGGTATTTCTAATAGTTAAAAAGTTATTCTGTAGCCACATTTTGGGAGTCTTTCTGTATATCTACGCTCCTCAGCTTCTCAAATACTCTGTAATTCCAAATATGGAATACAATGGTGTCCCACAAAAGCAAAATTTCTAAATAATGAAAGGGAATTTTAGCTGAAAGCCGAAGGGTGCTATTCTATGATCCATTTTGTTTACCATCATTAAGCCCATCAAGAATGGCAAGAGGGAGGGTGCCTGGGCGGCTCAGTGGTTTAAGCCGCTGCCTTCGGCTCAGGTCATGATCTCAGGGTCCTGGGATCAAGCCCCACATCTGCCTCAGCATCCCTGCTGAGCAGAGAGCCTGCTTCCCCCTCTCTCTCTGCCTGACTCTCTGCCTACTTGTGATCTCTCTCCTTGTCAAATAAATAAATAAAATCTTTAAAAAAAAAAAAAAAAAAAAAGAATGGCAAGAGGGGGTCAAAGAAATTTAGACTGTTTCCTGTATCTTCAACTTGACCAAGTCCTCTAGCAAGTGGTAGTTTTCTTACTGAGAACCAGTTCTGCCCTCAACACTTCAAAGGAGTCCATACCAGCTAGACATCCCCTCTGGCACCACAGGAAGTTCAGGTCAGGAACAACCTTCTACCCTGAGAAGAAAGAAGTAGATATGGTTGAATTAAATCCATGACCTCCAGCTCCACAGAACATCACTATGCCTGTTGTGTTGTGAAGAACATGCCAACTTGGGAGAAATGGTGTTACCAAGCTGTGATGAGACAAGAAAAGAAATTGAGAGTAGAAGTTGAGAATTTTTGTTCATAGATATTGTGGTACATGATTGGTGGATACCTTGAGTGTAGATGACTTTGAGGGCTGTTGAGTTCTTTTGGTGAGCTACATGTTATACAAGCCACACCCTAGCTACATGTAGTAAGACCATAGATAGGTCTTTCATGTACTGAGAAATTAGACAACCCCCCACATCAGATAATTTGAGAACATACCTGATGGGGCTCAATGACAGGCTTGTAGGTTTTGAGTTGAATCTTTTCATCTCCCTCCATGTCCTTCAAGTCCTGGACTCCCCACACTCGTCCATTTACCATGAATGAACTCATAATTTACTTTGTTTTGTCCTCAACTTCCTTAAACTAAAAATCCAGTTTTCTAACTATTTATAACATTCATTTTTAATAAAAGTTAAGCATGATTAAAAATGGATGTTTCATGGGACTTTTTAATGTGGAGGCTGACTCTAAGTTTGTGTTAACATGATACAAAATAGCAAACTGCTTCAGGGAATAATATAAATCTGTGAATTTAAGTTAGAGTGTTACAGGCAGAGAAAATAAGATTAAAATCAACCTCAGAGGAAATTTGGCAATAAGGACATCCTCTTCCCCTAGATCATCATGGTCCAGTGGAAAGAGCATTGAATTAGATGTTGGGAGTCCTGGGGTATTAGCTCCACTACTGACTAGTTCTGTGACTTTGATGAAGTCTCCAAAACTTCTATAGCAAAATTTCCTCCCCTGTGAAAACAGTGGCTTGAATGAGCAAATTTCTAAAGTCTGTGACAACTTTAAAATTTCATACTTCTAAAAAAAACTATTTCACTTAACATAGTTTCCTGAAGGAGGAAAATTTTTCCCAGCTGTGCATTTACTACCAAAAGACAGACTGACATCCCTGTACTCCTTCAAGTAGTTCTTTTTTTTTTTTTTTAAAGATTTTATTTATTTCTTTGACAGAGAGAGATCACAAGTAGGCAGAGAGGCAGGCAGAGAGAGAGGGAGAAGCAGGCTCCCTGCTGAGCAAGTAGGCAGAGAGGCAGGCAGAGAGAGAGGGGGAAGCAGGCTCCCTGCTGAGCAGAGAGCCCGATGCGGGGCTCGATCCCAGGACGCTGGGATCATGACCTGAGCCGAAGGCAGAGGCTTAATCCACTGAGCCACCCAGGTGCCCCCAAGTAGTTCTTTATTACAAATTTAACAATATCCATCTCTTAGAGGTTGAAATCACACACCAAATGAGACATTGACCCTGATCCCAAAAAACATGCCTTTGTTATGGACACATGAGCTCCAATTTGCAGATATCTCTGGGGTTGAGGAGTAATTCACAGGGGCCTAATCATGAAAGAATTGGTTCCATAAAATACTAGTATCTATAAGGTACTGTTTATTGAATTGTTGTTTGTCTCACAAGACCTTTCTCAGGGGGATCTTCAAATGCCTAACAATCCAAAATAAAGCCATCTGTCCTCCCTTAACTCATAAAGCCTACAGCATTAACCCAGGTCCTAAATAGAGTTAGGAATTAACTGAGCCCCCAGGAACACTTGAGAATGAATAACCACGCCAGAGTTGATTCCACAGGTATTCCATTTATTGCTTATGGCCCCAAATCATGTTTTAAGCTTCTCTGCACTCCTAAGATGATAGACCCGATGCCTGCCAAAGAATCTGTCTCCTGTGTGGGGGCAGGAATTAGTTCAGAATTATCAGTAATTTCCATAATGTCTTTCATTTTCAAAATAAATGGAGGGGAGTGTTGATGCAAATGAAGACAAATTCAGAAAAAAAATGGAAAAATATGGAAATTACAGAGTAAAATGTAAAATGCCTAATCATAAATCATTACTCAAAAGAATAGAAAATCCATACCCAAGCAATATGAAAACTAAGGCAGCATACTTTAACAAAGAAAGTATGATAATGAGATAATGGAATGTATAGATACAGATAACATAAGCATCATATTTATGATTTATTATTGAATCTATCAAAAAGCTGAAGAATAAGGGGAAAGACAACATCATAGAACACTTTGAAATGAAATATTCAGCCCTCATTTTCTAAAATATAGTTGCAATTAAAATTTAGTATATACATTAAAAAGCATATAAGTACAGTATGAAGAATTTTCTGATCTGAATTTCAACTTGAAAAGAACATTTGTATTCTAAGTTTTCCAGAAAAGATACGAATGAATGGAAGTTCTTTCATAAACAAAGCAGCAATAGCATGTGATTTATCTCGGGGCTGCCCCCAGCGAAGGCATGCTGTATCAGGTCCAGAGATGTACATACCAGAAGATAGTAAAAAAGTGCCTGCTGAAGTTGAGGGGATGAAGGGGAATGGAGTCAATGAAGAGAGTCCTGGAGTGAGCTAGTCATTCCTTGGCCCAGTATGCCTTGAGGATTTGTTCTTAGTGACCACAGTCCATTAGGTAAATGCTGTCATCGATACCAGTGTTCTTTCTTCCCTAACAGAAAGCAACATAAGGACTTTGAGCCAATATCTTATACCGTTAATCGGCAAGATCTCCTCCTTTTCCTCCATAGCTGCCTCAGAACTTCCAGTGTTTTCCTGTAGTAATTGCGCTCTTCTCAACTACCAAACTGAAGTCCAGGGATCCACCATACTGGTTCTCTACCTGAAAAGAAAGACTCTCTATACTATTTGAACCACTGGGATATTGAGTAGCTTTAGGACGCATTTTCTCAGCACTCCTCTGCTGGTGGGTGTTCTTTCTTTCCCTGCAGAAATCAAAGATATCCACCTATGAGAAGATGTGGGCTTTTATGAGCAGCAGGCAACAGACTGCCCTGGTTAAAAATAGTGATGAAGGAATCCAGCGAGTACTCACTACTGACTACGCCCTGCTGATGGAGTCCACCAGCATTGAGTATGTGACACAGAGAAACTGCAACCTCACTCAGATTGGGGGCCTCATTGACTCCAAAGGTTACGGAGTGGGAACACCTATCGGTAAGAGAGGCAAGGCGTGAGCCAAGACTGAGATGGGCAATGTCAATTATGAAGGATAGAAGGGAGTAAACTCAGAGATATCTACTCCACATTCTGAGAAGTTCTACAATACCTATGGTGGACTAATCAATAAGGGAAACATCCATATAGGTCAGAGGCATCTTTTGAAATGACAAGTCCCAGATATTTAACTTAATGAACTTTCAACCCACTGTTTCTTTCAAGCTCTACCATTACATACCTGGTTGAGTGTATCAACTTTATTATTTTACTCTCAAAAAATATCTTTAAAAGAATATCTTCCTGACTAATCCTCTTAACATTATTGTCTTCAGTACCTATACATGCCTATCTAGTTGTTCTATCTTAAATTATATTGGAATGTATCAAAATTAATTGTGCATATAGATGCTGAAAGTTGAAAGGTTAGAATTCTAGATCAATAAAAGAAGAAAGATGAAGATTGAGTTATAATTATTTGGCAATATGTAGATACAATCAAGGATAACTATCTAAAACCTCCAAATATTGCTATTTCTGTATTTCGTGCTACTGTTTTCCCTAGGGATATCATTGCCTTGCAGGCATATAGACCCATATAACAAGGTTTTCTTGCGTTCCTAACACATAGAACTGTGTTCTATATTTAAGGGACAATTACGAGCTCTCTCTCTATAGAAAAACTGTATCATATAAGATTTGGGTTTGGTGGTAATCTGCTTCTCTCAAGTAAATGATTAGTAATTTTGCGGTAAGATTTCCAAAGAAGAGAAATCAGGGGCCACCTTAGACCACTGGATAGTCTAATAAGCTGATATCTTGGTTACAATCAAGTCATATTATTAAGGATCCAAGATAGATTAGTTTTGCTTATTTATATTATTATTTTTGTTGTTTGAAGCAGATTGTCCAGTTCAACCCTCAACATTAAACAGAGATCACAAACACAAATGCTTTTAGAGGCTAAGGAGACACCATAACTGAATAAACTCGTTTGCTTGAGAAACCCATAGGGAATGGTAGCAACTACGGAAACTTAGAGACTATGTGGTCATTCAAAGGGAGCAGTTGTCTTTCAGGCTAGTCAGTTGCATATATGGGAATTTGACTACAAGTTTGTTAAATGTTCCATTTTTCATTAAAAAAAAATCAGATTTTAGGTGGACTGTCCAAAATGTTAGAACATTTAGTCCCAAATTCATTTAAAAAAAAGACTACATATCTTATATTCAAATTTTGATCAATATTAATTTAATTAACCAGATAAAGATCAACTTTCTTTACCTTTTATTATGAATACACAACCAATTTGATTCCTTGCTCTCTAGCTGTTGTTAGAAATATATACTATGGAGAAATAAACTTTATTATTATTATTATTACTATTGTTATCAAGAATGAATTCTAAAGAAATCTGAAAAATGATTGAATTGGGGAACCTATAACTACTTTCTTGTCCCTTTATTTTCAGTAACTTTCCCTGATGAAAATACCAATATTGCCAGTTAAGTGTATATGTATATATATATTTTTTTCCCAATTGGTAAACTCTCCTTTGATTAAGTGAACATGTTTTGCAGGAGGCTCAGTGGGATTGTTAGACACTAATTAAAAGAATGCTATGACTCTATTTGTAAAATAATCTACTGTCTCCCTAACCAACCTCTGTCACCTCATTTTCCATAATAGGCACGAGGAGCATAAGACAGATGCTTTTTTTTTTTTTATATCCAACAACTGCTGATTTTAGTTAAATGGACCAAAAGTCAGACAAAAGTACTAGGAGTGGGCTGCTTTTACCTGAATCTTCAAAATCAAGACCCTAAGATTGATTTTGTTATATTCTACATCTTCTCAGAGGAGCAACTGTGGTTCCCTAATAGAACTATGTTTAGATTAAATTATAGAGTTGAAAACTGCACTTTCCTCATTTTATCTTCCACCTCATAAGCCCACCTTGATCACCTTCAACACTACTCCTTGTTCACCAAATTTCCTATCCGGTAACGATGAGAGAAAATAGCATTATGTATCATTCCTTCTGAGAATATTTGTACTTTACTATACTTTTAATGAACATTTCTTCTAATGAATGAATATAACACTGAAGTTAAAGTTTGAGAGTAGGGAGAATGGAAAGGAAGCAAGGGGCTTCTTTCTGCAACAGTCCTAAATTAATGCAGCAATTTGAAAATGACTTTGCCCTCATGTAAACGAAGCTCAACGAGTATCACAGCATTGTATATGATATGATATAGAGATTTGAGTGTTCCAATGCAGTCTACTTTTTTCCAGCCTCATCCATACTCTGACACACAAGTTCCAAAGTTGAAGAGCTCTTCCCCCTCCCTAGATGAAAAGAAATACACTCCAGGAATTTTTCATACTGGTTATAAACCTGTCAGGCTTTTAAACCAAAAACAATGAAGGAATAATTGGAACAGATGGCAGACCTCAGAGAGAATACATCCATTGGGAATACAGCTGTTGGATAAATTTGTGAGCTGTTTCTTCTATGATGAATTGACTCTTTAAGAAAGCTCAGTTGCTATTCAGGAAGATCTGTGTGTATACATATATATTTTTTCAAGTGACTTGTAGTAAATCACTTCTGATGTCACTCAGTCCACTTAAGCAACAACAACAAGACTGAAGCTAACATATATTCAGATACAAAAAAATTCTCCACACAATTCTGGTCTTGCCCTCCCTGACTCCCCGAAGGAGCTAAACTCTTTCCCGTGGTCAAAGATTGGCAAAGTCGGCTCAGTCACAACACAAAATAGAGAACTTTGCTTCTCTGAGACTCTCAGGACAGAAGCTCTGGAAATGTGCCTCCTAAGGGATTTAAAAATAAAACTTCAGGAGAATGAGAGCAGTTACAGCTTAAACAGGTTACCAAGAGGTTGGAAATTACCTTCCTTAGAGAACAACTTTAAATGGAGATCCGATCCCCGTCTGTCTGAAATGTTTTAGGTATTGTGCAGCCTGAAGGCAGAAGGAGAGCGTCAGTCAACATTTATTGAGCGCCCCTTGTGTATACTGCTATGATTACAGCTGCAACCGCCACCATAAGAATCATTCTTAATGCTCTTCAAAGCATTTTCTTGTACATTGAAGCAAAGCTCTCCTGGTTCACTTAATTGCTCACATGCTATGGGTATGTTAATGATGCTAATTTTGACACTAACCATTATTCTGGGGGTGTTTAAGCAAGCAGCCAATATCTTTTAATTTGGCTTAAAAGAGTCATTTTCCCACCAAAAAAATCTATTCTTCTAATTGACAAGCCACAATCTAACCCCAAAACATTTTGCCCTTCTTTTAAATTTGATTTTGAGTACTGACAATCACTTTAGGAAGTTTTGGGAAGGAAGAAAGAAAAATGACACATGCCACAATGTTAACCTTCTGCTTTTCTGACATAAAGCATACCACAGAACATAAGGTTTGTGTATGTGGAGACTGAAGGCAGGAAGAGGGGCAGGCTGTGGGGTAGAGCAAGCAGCTTTCAGGGAAATAACACTAGGTGAGAAGTGAGAGGAAATGAGTTAAGTCCTTGCCAGTAACTAGTACTTTTACTCATACTTTCACATTCTAAATTTCTTCAAGGCTAAAATACATGGACTGGTCTATATGATTTTTAAGATTTCTTTTGGTTCTAAGATGACCATTTTTCTATTTTCTGTTTGATTTTTGCATTTTTTAATTTCTACCAAGAAGAACTATTTAAAGTTTCCAACGGAAAGAGTGAGGGTATACTACCTTTCTACTGAGTAGAATAAATACCAACAAAAATTCTTAGCATCTAATGAGAAATTGAGTAAATGCATCTTACCATCTTTTATTTTTTTATTTTTTTTTTTTATAATTTTTTTTTTAATTTATTTATTTGACAGACAGAGATCACAAGCAGGCAGAGGCAGGCAGAGAGAGAGGAGGAAGCGGGCTCCTTGCTGAGCAGAAAGCCCGATGCGGGGCTCGATCCCAGGACCCTGAGATCATGACCTGAGCCGAAGGCAGCGGCTTAACGCACTGAGCCACCCAGGCGCCCCTCTTACCATCTTTTAAAATCTTCTTTTGCATTAACTGGCATCAGAAGCCAGTACTGGGCAAGCTATGGCTACAGTACTATCTAACCCTAACATAATTAAAAGTTCAGTGACATTACTAGAAGATTGAACCTAAAAGATATCAGTGAAGTCTTTGCAAATTTTCCAAACCTTGTGGAATTTTTAGAACCTTTGAAGTATTTCAAACCTAATCTTAATAGTATGTCACTAAGTATATTAGTCAGTATGGACTAATTACTATAACCAACATCTGCTATGTTCAAGTGGCTTACACCATAAATGTTTGTTTGTTGACCTTGCCATGGTCCAGTGTGCATTGAAAGAGAGACTGCTTCATGCAGTTATCCTGGTACCCATACTCCTTCCAGTTGGTGGTTCCACTATCCCTAGTGACTTGAAGTCTTATCCTTCCTACTGCATATTTGGGGAAATGAAGAGAGAAAGTAGAGGACGATGTTGGGAAAACGTGAGATAGGACTGGAACTGGGAAATGTCTAGCTGCTGCCCTAGGAAGAAGATAAGATGGCACTGGCTGTCACTATGTTAGACAACTGAGAAAAAATGGAATCTAAACAGTGAAATCCACCAACGTGGGAAAAGATTTATGGGAAGCTCACTAGAAGCAGAGGGCTGTCACAGAATTCCCAGCTCATCCTTTCCTTGTTTAAAAGGAACCGATAGTCTGAGCAAGAGTTAATCTCAGCACGTCAGCTATCCACTTTCCAATTGCTTAGAGCTTCAAAATACAGAATTCAACCTCTATGCCCTTTGACAGTCAGTGTGTGGATTGGGGTTTCCCAACAGCCATAAAGTTGTTACCTTTAAGACAATAATCTCTCTTGACATCGTCAAAATTTTGGTGACCAATATCCAAATGACCTTCCTTACAGGCTCTCCTTACCGGGATAAAATCACTATTGCTATTCTTCAGTTACAAGAAGAGGGCAAGCTGCATATGATGAAAGAGAAGTGGTGGCGGGGGAATGGCTGCCCCGAGGAGGACAACAAAGAGGCCAGTGCTCTGGGAGTAGAAAATATTGGGGGCATCTTCATTGTTCTGGCTGCCGGACTGGTCCTTTCTGTATTTGTAGCCATTGGGGAATTCATATACAAATCACGGAAGAACAGTGATATTGAACAGGTGAGTCATCACTTTCTAAGACCAGGTAGTTTTAGTTTGCATTATCTGTCTTAAATTTGGGGGTTTAAAGATGCCTGCCCTTTTTGGTAACAGTCTATTGAATTAGATGCCCAGAAGAGCCATTTCTGAGTTAAAGCAAAGAGCTATTGAATCCCTGCCAGGTGCTCCTGGCATTGTAGCCCCCCCATCATTTATTAATGAGAAGAAGGAAGCGCCTTATATACTAAATCCAATTAGCACTATTTGGAATGGCAGTGCAGAAATTCCAAACTCCGTTAATTTCTCGGACAGTTATTTGCTCTTAAGATAGAAAACCTAGATAAAGTAAGCATGAAATAAATCCAAAATTGGAAAAGTTATAAAAAGATCTTTGAGAGAAATGTTACCATCCTTTCTTTAAGTCTAGATGCTGAGCACATGTACTAATGCAAAGCAATTTACATAAAGATATAAATGTAGTATTTTGTAACTGAGCATTTACCTCTCTCGAAATATGATTTGTAAAAGGATAATTCACCAGTTTTGGGGGGCCCAGGAATATGTTAAATTATACAGAGTGACAACAAAACATATTAGAGACTTTATTTTTCCAAATCGTATTTAGGATTTTAGTTGATTTCAGTAGTTGATCATTTTTGCCTGTCACTTCTATTTTTGATAGAAATCATACCAGGAACTTACACCATCCTGAATAAGACGACTGTATTAAAGAGAATTCCTTCATAAGCATACTAGAATAAACAAAGTACAAAGCTCATGCCAATTGTGGTGCATTAGGCCACCCATTCAATTTAATGTTACTGTTAAAATTTTGAGGCTATAAACAATTATTAACAGGGCTAGTTTAATGCGCAGTTGTCACTGTCCTGAAATTAATAATTTTTAATAATGGGGTTCCACATTTTCACTTTGTACTGGACCCCACAAATTATGTAGCCAGTTCTGATTCTAATAGCCAGTTCTAATAATCCCATACCAGTCCCACCTCCTTTAAGTGGAAACTCTCCTTACAGTCCCAAAGCTGGGAGGGATTGATTATAACCTGGTTTTACCATGAAAATTTTCCAACAATTATAAGTCAGTTGTGAGAACATTAAGCACCCCTTTCTTGTTAGAGAAAACTATCTTTGCTTAAGGGGGAAAATGGACTGTTCTGCTTTGTTTAAACTTTCAATTTACTCTTGAGGTGTCTTGTTTTATGCAACTAATTTGAAAAATAAAAGCTTGTATATGTTATGCTTTAATGTGCTTCTCATAATTGCCAGCTTCATTTTATTTAAATTTTCATTTAAACATTCATTTTTGCTTCTGATTTATTCATTTTTTTCTATATTTTTCTCATTTCTTTTGCATGCAAGGCTTTTTGTTTCTTTTATGGACTGCAGTGTAAGCAAACCCATCCAACCAACTCTACTTCTGGAACCACTTTATCTACGGATTTAGAATGTGGCAAATTAATTCGAGAGGAGAGAGGGATTCGGACACAGTCCTCAGTTCATACTGTGTAATCAGTTAAAAGAAAAAAAGTATGCCCAGTAGAGATTGTTTCTGCTAATTGGTGTTGTTGATGATATCTGTATCTACTAAGCATAAATAGCCATAATTCCCTATCCCTTTAAGATAGCAAAACTCATGGACTCTAGACATTGAATTCAATGCACTGAGAACAGATGTGCATTCTGTGTTGAAACTGAGGTGTATTAGGGGTAAATAAATTCCCAAGATATGTGTATTTTCCAGAATCTGCTATACCATCAAGACAATGGTTATCTTAGTTCTATATTCATGCATTAAAAATAAGCAAGTCTTTCCTCATGAAAAAGTAGATCCAGACTTCCAACAGTGCAAAGCATAAAAACAAAATGCAAATATTGTGGAATTGTTTTCATCTTTGTGGACTTTTTTTCTCCTCTTTCCCTCTCCCTGTCCCTTATGTTCTGTAGATCCACATGTTCAAACTACCCAAGCCCTATCTTTTTGTAGTAACTCCGTAGCAATGTTGATGTTCAACTCAAATTGATTCCACTATTTAAACTGTATTATTTACATAAAGACTCAAAGATGTCTTGGATTTAAAAAATTGAAAAACGTGATCCAGAAAATGAAAAATAAACTTGAAACCTCTGGCGTCACAGAAGAGCCTTAGCTAAATTGAACATCACTCAGGAAGGCATAACACAGTCAAGAATGATCCCTGAGTAGAAATTCATTATCATTATCCTGTAACATTTACTTGACAATCCTCTGTAGGTTCAGATCATAGTATGCTTGGAGTCTCTAAAGAACTGTGATTTTTTTTTTCATGTTACAGATCATTTCTTGCAAGCTCCAAAGAAGATCCTAAACTAGGAACTAATGCATAACATCTTCTATTTTCCACTTACTCACTCTCACTCTGCATTGACAAACATCTTTTCACAAGACGTTATTTATTCCCTTCCTACTCACCCAGAATAGAGTGGTTGTCCTCATAGAAATCTTTTCTGAGCATTACCACTTTCACACTCACTTCTCTGGACCCTTAGTCATTATCAATTCATTCCAAGTGTATTGGGGAGAAGGGCAAGGAGGAGAAAATAAATAGAAGAAAGAATTTCCACACACATTACAGATCTCTGGAGATTTATTTTACACCTGCATTCAAAATGTTGTAAATAATTCCCACTCCGTCTCAGCTTGGTGACATAGAAAACAACTGCATACTTAATTTGTTCTGATGAAGGATATCTGCTGTCCCTCTGAGCTTCTTTTCCTCTTCGCCATGAGTAGGGGAAATGAAGATGCCTTTCGTCTCCCCTCAATATGGAATAAGTTGGTCTTTGTTCTCTTTAATGGGATTACCTTTTAACATATGAATTTAGCCCCCAAAACATATTTCTCAGAAGTAAAGATAAGCCATCTGTGCAATCATGTAGCATTTTGCCTTCTCTTTGCTTAGCTTTAAGTGGGTTTCACATTTTGAACCACAGGTCTCCCCAGTCAATGTTATATTTCTCCAGTAAAGCATGTTTAGGAAAGTTGACTCCCTCCCTGATTGTTTCTCAGTCTTGCTTTCTTCTTTAAATAAATGAACTTTTAAGATAATATCTATAAATTACACCAACATTTATTTACTATTATTGAAGCAAAAGCACCAGAATTTGTCGTAGGTCAGAATTTGCATCTTCATAATCAATAGAGTCAGGTGTTGGAATAAATATTTTATTATTCATAATTCATTGATTCTGTACATAGAAATCACAAATTATATAAGCTTGATTCCAAGGGCTATTTAATAAATCAAAGATGCTACCAAAAAATTATAAGGATGATTGATGAAGTTTAGATGATCAAGATTAGTAATAACAAAATTCACTTTTCTACAGAGACTGTCTTTTAAAATTGTAACTCAGAGGTTTGGATAAAATTAATATTTGTGTGCCACTTTAAGCTGTATCCTACCTATTCCTGATATTTATATGTTATTTTACAGTTTTCAGAATGTCTTGAGATATTTGAAAAGATACAGCATTACAGTTAATCCTTTCAACAATTTTATTTCAGCTTTACTAACAGAGAAATAGATATTAGTCAACAGCCTGGAGTCCTAGATTTTAGGATCAGAAGAGAATTTTCAAAATCAATCAAACTTAGGTGCAGGTTTTAGTATAGCCACATGCTGAATGATTGTAGAAAATGACTGAATTTCTTAGAGCTTTGGTTTCTTAATATGTAATACCAGGACATAATTTCTACATCATAAGGTTATATTTGAAGGAGTGTCCTTCACAATGGGTCCCATTGGAAACTGTTACCCAAATAAGATTTTCCTGCTTGAGGAAACCATGGAGCATTATTCTAAACATTCCTTTACTGCATGATATCTCAGGGTATTTAATATGCTATAATGCTTTGGGAATTATCATTTTTGTGTGTGTGCATTGGGAATTTTCAACAAGATTGGAAAGTATTCAGTATTCCCCATGCTTATTAGATAACAGAATTTATTTTTCCCCAAAAGCATCTTGACAGACCATTGTTCTACAGATCATACTCTAGGGAACACTGGTATGATGGTGTGCATCTCATCCAGTGATAATGTACACAACACATTAGCCATGCCCGTCACATAACTGCCATTTAATAAACAAGAGTTTTGGTTTGGGGGTAATTTTTAATTTCTCTGAGCTTCAATTTCCTCAGTTGTAAATTGAAGGTAATCTGTTGACCTATATTTACTAGGAAAATTAAAAGGAATAATATCATGGCATAGAAAATGAGATCATTTATAAGAATCCTATTAAAAGATACTGGTTAGCAGATGTTAGTTCCTTATAGAGAAATTAAGTATTATTCTCTGGTCAGGTGGACAGTAAGTACAGTTTACCATGAAACTTAATACAAAGTCAGTTTGGAAAGGAAGTTTTCCAGTTTAGAGGTTCAAACTATTCCTAAAACCATATTTCCTTACACAAGCATTAAAACTTAAGGGCAATTTCATTGCACTAAGAGAAGGACCCAAATCAACAATACATGAGGATCTAGTGGAAGTTTTGAACCTCGTCTCTAGAAATTCTATTTTGATTATTCTGGAATGGAGGCAGGACAATAGCTTTTTTTTTTTTTTTAAGATAACCAGTTGATTCTATCATGTAGTAGAGATCTAAAGCATTATATGCATATAACTTGCACTCAATAAGTCACTGATGTTTACTGATTAATTTTAGAGGTATGACCACTAATTCTAAGCAAGATATACAGCACATATTTGGCATTCAATGTTCAATAGACCCTCTCTAGAGAGAATTCAAAAAGAAACTGCACATTTTTGAGATAAAAATTTTATTATATTCAATTGATAACCTTCATATTTAGTTATAGGATCTAAGCCTATACCAAATGATCAAATCAGAAATTTAATTGGTCTCTGCACCCTTTTATCCCCAAGGACCTCCATACATTTCAGAAATATAGGTTCCTTACACTCTCTTCTTTCTCCTTCTATACATGCCCTAGATAAGGAGCTCTTAATATCAAGTAAATAACCACTGAGACCACAGTGACCCCACCAAGGGCCATTGCATTTTAGTGAAATTTAGGGAAAAGGGGGGAGGGGCTTGAACATGAAAAAAAATTTCCAAACTCTGTTTTCACATCATTAGTTCTCAGACTTTGGTGTACCTAAGAATCCCCCAGGGAAATTACTTAAAATACTGATTATAGGTTTTATCCCCATAGATTCCTTCTCAGGGAATGTAATCCAGGAATAGACATTTTTAACAAAATCTGGAAGTGAATGCTTAAAACTACTTTACATATTAGTTTTCAAAAAAATTAGCTTAAATATAGCAGTTTTCTCCAAAATTAGGTCATGTACATGAGGTTTTATTAAAACTATCTTCGGTACAAGAGGTTTGTAAAATAGCTTTTCTTACATGAGTTTTTTCCCCAACAATCTTAAATACAAGTGTTTAAAACTGTTGGTAAGCATGAGTTTTCTTTAAAGCTAGATGGCTGGGATGCTTAGCTTAAAGAAGAGACAATCCATGGAAGGCATGAGCAATGTCTTCAGAGAGCCAAAATGCACTTGCATAGAATGAGGAGTGTTTCTTGGTCCAGAGCCACAACTAAAACAAGTGAATGGATGTAAAAGAGATTGCATATAAAATACAGCAAAATAGTTCTAATAATTTTTAAAAATGGAGCTAGTAGAATACAGCAATTTGACTTCAAATTAAATGGTAAGAGTGAGATTTTATTAACACTGGCAGTTTTTCTGTGGATTATACCTGAAGGAAGACTGTTTCAAGTTAGCAAGAGAGCAGAGAGATATGAAAGATTGAATAAGTACATCAAGAACTATGGAGCCCAGAATGTTGTCTAATCTGGTTCCTAACAAGCCTGTTCATAAGCCAATGCAATAATAATAAGAAAAAAAAATAAAAGCTGATTTTGTCTTAGACTAAAATTATAACCTGAATTATTTTAGGGTTTTTTCAGCAAAATTGCAACTACCTAAGGAACACATGGTGGGTAGAGATAATGTTCTTAGGAAATTCAGCTGGATCATATAGTTAAACCTTTCCCCAAAATTATTTCCAAATACCTTACTGCATTTGACTAGCACTATATAATGTTCTCTGTAAGCCATCTATGGCAAAGCAGCAAAACAATGATTCCAAATTAGTTTCCAAGCCCATAACCCTTTACACTATAAGGTCTATTTCCCAGTAAGCACTTTAAAAGTAGCCTGGCCTTGAAAGCAAAAGGAAAGCAAAGCATTCTTACTTCTTGCACTATTTTCTGCACATCTGAATGTGCCAAATGGCATAATTAATTAACTCTTATAGATAATGAAAAATTTCTGCTTGATGCTGCAGTTTTAACTTGCCTTTAGGAACCATCTCATTATGCTTCCCACAGTTATGGAATTTTATATGCACAGATGCACAAGCATATTAAAATCATTTTTGTTTTCAAAATCCTCTCCATAGAGACTGATATCATGGAAAATGGGATTCTCCTTTAAATTTTCAAAGAAATTTTATTTGCACAAATAAGAACATTTTTGTGATAGAAAACCAAATGTTCTGTGTAGTTTCACATGTTACAGGATCTGAGCTTTGTAATTGGCAAACCAAATAAGGCTAATTGGCCAAATTGCACAATACAACCATGTCTCCATATCACAACATATACGTCCAGATACACATAAAAATAATGAGTAAGGCCTGAGTGATGTAAAGAAGTTACTGTTGTTGTTCCATTTATCCACTAAGTTTAAGGTAGTAGGGTCAGAATTTTCTTCCTATCCAATTTTTTAGCTGAAGTGCTTAGAATTCAAATATTCGGATATTTCAACTCAAAAAAAAAAAAAATGGTGCCCTGATCACTTAGTCTTTACCAACCATAAGAACTAAGAAACTACTGTCTACAGATAACCCACCCTATCTTCACATTTATCTTAAGTCCTAAGTGTCACTTGGCACATTATCATCTGATAATGTGCCTCCAAGTGTCCTCAGCTTCATTTCTTCCATAGTCTGATCACTTTATTTAGAAAATGATTTGGAGAACTCTCAATAGGTTGTTTCTGTAACTGCGGAAAGAGGCTTTCCTTTGCCTGGAAACCCAAACATTCATCAATTCACAGAGAGGCCAAAGCAATTAATAACCATTTAGAAAAATGGGGCACCTGGGTGGCCTAGTGGGTTAAGCCTCTGCCTTCGGCTCAGGTCATGATCTCAGGGTCCTGGGATCAAGCCCCGCATCGGGCTCTCTGCTCGGTGGGGAGCCTACTTCCTCCTCTCTCTCTGCCTGCTTCTCTGCCTACTTGTGATCTCTATCAAATAAATAAATAAAATCTTAAAAAAAAAGAAAAAAAATAACGTTTCCAGGGTACAATGGTAGGGTCTTCTAAATCAAACAAACTCTAAAAGGTATAAATGGCTCAATGGAAATGTGACCTGGGAATCACAAGCCAAGAATGCAGGTGTCTGTGCTATTACTGAATGGGTATGTGACTTTGGGCAAGTCAGTGTTCTTCCCTCACTCTCAGTCTCCCCATCTGTGCAATTAGGGGGTGACATTTAAAGTTCTCTTCCAGCCACAATATTTTTTAAGTTTGATAAAAAGTGGGAAAGAAATAAAAATATAGAAGCAGGACCAAAAAAAAAATAATAAAGGTTTGGCCAAATATAAATGTAAACAATATTATGCAATTACCCTGGACATATTAAATTCTTATTGCCATAAGCAGAATTACCTATCCCTGCCCATGATGCAGGATCGAATGGTCCACTTTGGATATAGAGAAAACCAACATCATAGCATCAAAGAATGAAACAGTTCTCATCCACTCATAAGCAAAGCATTGCAAACACAAGGAAGGCTACAGAAGTAAAATCATTCTAGACTTTGATGAGCCCACAGGATAGGTAAAAATAATAACAAAATAAAACAACAAATGTGCCAAACAAAGACATATAGTTAGAGGTTATTTGAAGCTATGGAACTGATTACATTCTCAATCACAATTCAAGAAAGGGGATATCAGTGGGACTGGAGTGCATGGGGGAAACTATTCTGTAAATGGAACTTAAATTCTATTAAGGACAAAAGGAAACAAAGAAAAAAGTTGATGTGCTCTTACTGTCTATTGCTTTTACCCCTACCCTCCACCACCTTTAAGAATCAAGGTTTTTTATATGTATTGCTTCCAAGCCAGACATGAATCAAACTTTTAGCTTTTGAGTTTTAAGTAGACTTTACAGATTTGTAGCATAGGCAAAAATCTTGAAAACCGTGGCTTTCAGGTTAAAGAACCAGATGTTTCATTGAGTAAGTTAGTTGTTATAATTCATATAGTTTATCTTTAATTAACAGGATCCAAAACCCAGAGACCCAAAGTTGGAGAAATGCACAAAATGATATTTTCCTCCCTCATGTTCCAATTCTGACCAGTTTTTGACCCCTAGGAAAGAAGGGAAGAATGGGAAGGAAGTCCTTAAAACTTGATGGTACCAGAAGTCCTGAGAGAAGGCTTCATGACCATCCCTGAGCCAAGTCCCAACCTGAGGACAGGAAATAGAAACTTCAGAAAATCTCAGGAAGGATCCTAAACAGAAAATACTATTTTGGGGTTCAGAGGGTGTAACCCAGGAGATGGCAAAACTTGAAAGAAATTTTACATCCAACTGTCTCCAGAATGGTGGAATAACAAGGTATAAGCCATGAACACCGAACAGCATCATACTCCTGCTCTGTCCTAGAGTGTCTCAGTGAAAACTCCATGATGCTTCCCAATGAAGAGCTTTGTGGAACAGCCAAGAGAACCACTGGACTGAAAGAGTTGAGTTGGAGTAGAAAAGACTCAATGTGACATGAAGACCATAGTGGGGCCACAAGCATCTCAGAGAACACAGCAGAGAGAGAGTATAGCATCCAAGACCCCCTAGGATGCCACACCCCAGTGGAAGCCAAAGGATAGAGCATGGCCATAGATTAGCTTCTCCCACTATTACAATGCCCAGGCTCTCTATTAAACTCTCCTCTACCCAGATGAACCTGGGAAAGAAGAGGAATAGGGAGATGGGGAGAGACTCATTTTAACTGAGCCATTAGCAAAAGAAACTTAGTTTTAAATGAAGAGTGAGTTACCTTGAGTTGATAATACCCACTAGATACCCAGGGATCTCTAAGCTAAGGTGGGATTTGTTAATTTTTTTATAGCATCAGATAATTTTCTTGCACACCTCGGTTTATAGCTTGAGAAAAAATGTATATCCCCTACATAAGGGCATAAGCTGGTATTGCAAGGACTCCATGGTAGCTCACACACGCACTATGGACAACTAAAACCCTCCATCAGGCTCAATTTACCTCAAGGCTAAGACCATTCACTATATGAGAAGGGGCATGCAAAAAAATACTTAAAGTTTATTTTTATGGCTCTAACAGAAAAGAGACAGAAAGCCAAAGAAGACTGTCACATTGGCCTCTGATGATGACTCCAGACAGGAGAAAGGCACTGTGGGTCCTTTGGGTTGGCATGCAAACCCACATTTCTGCCATTTTTAAGCAAGGAGAGTTGCTCACTTCTAGATATGTATGGCCCACCTGAGGCTTATCCTTAGAGCAAAAACTTTCTGCTCTTTGGTCATAACACTTGAGTGGACCACTTTGCAGCCACCTCTCTATACCTATCAGCCACTTTCATGTCCACTCTAGGGCAATGGAAAGTTTCAGCTGCCCTTGAGCAACATTCAGAGGCCATGGGAGGCAGAGGACAATCTCCAACTGGCCTGATGATCGGCTTTGATGCCATTTCTGCACTCTAGTGACTGCTTCCTCTTAGTCTGAGACAGAGAGTGGGCACAATTTCCGTGCATTTTCAGATTCTCCCATCTACTAAGCTGTCCCACATTTATTTGCCTTATCTTAGCCCATCGGAGTTTAACCTGAAAAATGGCAAGTGAGGGGCTCATTCTCTGGTATTCTTCAGCATCTAGGCTCTCCCAGTCCCTAGCTGGATGATTCTCCTTGAAAACAGATATAGAACCATCCCAGCTTCATACCCTATCCCCAGTCCCACTGGCTGGACCCTGAAGGTTCTAAGGCAAACTTTTACAATTCAAAGTGCCTTCTTTTTCCTTCTTTCAGACACCTGGTTGTTGTAATTAATAGCTTCAAAGACTGCAGTGGCTTCAATAGATCCACAAAAATCTATTTAAGAACTCAAAGCTGCAAATTTTACTTTTTTTTCTTTCTGTCATCCCTACCCTGAGGGTAATGCATAGAAAAGCTCTTGCTATGACTTTAAAAGTGGAAAAAGGGTTTAGAGTCAGAAGATTTGGAAAAAGCACATGGATTAATATCAAAATAAAGTACTGCTCCAGTGTTAACCTCACCTTTCAAAGTTTTCCATGAAATTATACCTAATGTTAGAGGAGAATGAACTGATACCTAACAGTTTGGGTGTAAGAGCCCTGAGCAGCCACTCCAAGTGAAAACTTTAAGAATTCTAAAAAATAAATAATATATATTTATATCTATATGTAATTTTTATATATTTAATATATTTATTTATATTATATATATATGTATATATATATATATATATATATATATATAATCTCCACTCCACTATACACTTGTATTTATTTTAATGGAAGAAAAACTTTTTTAAATACAATCTTTAATAAAGATGGACCCCAGAAAGATGATCCTCATGTACCTGGTGTTACTGAGTAACTGTGTCCCCCCCAGGTGTATGTTTATGGTTCAAAGGAGCTCAGATTGGAAAACAGGGAATTCTGGGGTATGCATTCATGCAAAGAATTAGCTTACATCTAGGATCTGAGAGAGCAAAGATGTTGGCATCAAGCCTCAAGTGTGGGGGCAAAAAGATAAGATAGAGGACTTGAGATGGAAAAGGATATAGAGATGGTGACAACATAAAATTAAAAGGAACTAGGAAAATGAGTTAGTGGGATTGACAAACTGTAGCCAAAGGGAAGATAGGGCTAAAGGAAGTGGAGTGCCACTTTAAATATGGAAGGTGCAGGAAAATGGGCTGGGCGATGAGTGGATTCTGGGTCACAGGTGGTGATAAGGAGACCACATCTTGAAGTTCTAGTTCAGTGTCTAGATTTCCTCTACCACAAAATTTGGGGCACAGTTGAGATGAGACTCAGCTCTCTCATTAGCTTTCAGGCACAATTAATCATAACCACTATTCTGGAAGATGATGTGATGGCTGACTCTCAACCTCTCAAATTTAAGTCCAAGAATAGTTGCAGAAGAAATGGTCCAGGGACTCTGAATGAACCCAGAAAATTGATAAAACAAGAGTAGATGGTAGCCAAATTATGAGTTCTGGGATACAAGAACTTCACACAAAGATTGTGTACACGTGGCTACTCCAACAATTCCCCTCCCCCTTCCTTAACATAATTAGTGGGAGATCACTGGAGCTTGATCTCTGCTTTTAGATCATCGATTATCCTGTGAAGACATAAAACATATATGCAGATAGGTGATCAGACTTTCCAAAGTTGTAAGGTAACAAATGTATGAATAGAATTCTTCCATCCTTATTCCTTAAAAAGTTTCCTAACATTTTGAACACTCTAGGTTGTTCCCACATTGAACCTCAGAGTTTAAAAATGTTAAGGATATGAATGTTTAGAACTTCTTCTTAAAAAGAAAAAAATCAGGGCATCTGGGTGGCTCAGTTGGTTAAGCCACTGCCTTCAACTCGGGTCATAATCCCCGAGTCACGGGGTGGAGTCCTGCATTGAGCTCCCAGCTCTGTGGGGAGTCTGCTTCTCCTTCTGACCTTCCCCCCCTCATGCTCTCTCTCACACTCTCTCTCTCTCTCTCAAATAAATAAATAAAAGTCTTAAAAAATATATATATCACTGAGACATTCCCTCCACAGAACTGTGATAGTAATTTGATAAGACCAAGAAAATAAGAGCAATGATAATCTCATTATTTCTCAGTAACCTGTTCCTTGATTTCTATATTTCACTAAAATTTGGTCTATTTTACTAAAAATGGTCTTTACAAAAAGACTTCAGATTACAGCTTGCTTTCAAGTTAAAGCATATCTATATAAAATGAAAGATTTTATATCTATAAGATGACACAAATATTATCTATATCTTTCTTCAGCACTTAATGTGAAAATTTATTAGACAATGTCACAGACCACTTCGTTTGTCTTTAAATAAAAAGCCCAATAAAGTAGCAAGAGAAACCTATTCAAAATGTAAGGTGTAAAGGAATGCATTCCAACCAGTTCTTCTAAATGTACCAATGAATAAAAGCACCAAATGCAAAAAACGTTAAATACACAATAACAAATCAATCTGATATTCACAATCTGATGCCAAGTTTGCAACTAGCAAAGCCATTCCCAGTCAGCCTACCTTGATCCTTTCAATACTGTAAACTCAAATCAAATTTTAAAACACAGCTTTTCCTATAACTTAAAAGAAATCACTCTTCACCCCCAGACTACTTTTTTTTAAGGCAGTTTATTTTAGGTACAAAGCAAGAACTCGATTAGCTCCTCCCACCCCTTCTGGGGGAATATTTGTAATACAAGGATAAAGGTGTCAGGAAAGAAGAATAATGTATATTACGGTTCACACCAGTACCAAGAAATTAAATATTGGGGATTATTCCAAAGGAGGTGCCATGCTGTCAGCAATTACTTTTAAAAATCTAGCCAAAGAGGAAGGTAAAAAAAAAAAAAAAAAAAAAGGAAGAAAAGAGGGCGGGAGAAGAAAATGATGGTGGGGTCGAGGGGGTGGCGCGGTCATTCAGGACACACCACAGGCGCAAAACAAGTGGAGAAGAGGAATGGCTCTCTGCAAAACAAGCAAATCCTTTTCCTTGTAAAAACCAGAAGAGCTATGGGGCTGGCTGAAGCTTCGCTAGTGGTTTCTAGCAGACTACTTGTATCTCAGCTTCCTTCCCTCTACAAGAGAAGTCACAGGCACACACACTCTCACTTGCGCGTACATAGACACACCTGACTATCTTTGGACGATGTCCAGAACAGCATAAAAGGTACTAATATAGTTTATTACTATAAACCCATTTATTTATAAGTGAATTTTCCTATCAGACTTGTCATCATAGGGATTCATTGTCAATGGGTTCAGAAGCAGAGATAATTTTTTTTTTTTTATGGCAAGGGACTGCAGTTAATTTTCATTTTCTTATTATGCTTGAACACCTATCCTTCACAGGCAAGACACAAGCTGTCATAAAGCCTATTACTACATAAATACTAAAATGTGTTATGAGCTGGGTAAAACAAGTAAATAAGCATTGAAAATGCTATGTATTAAATATGTAGAAAACCTACTTTAAAACACTGGTATAAACAAAGAATTAGTGCATAAAAAGGCATACAATGGCTAAAATTAAAGGAGCATCAACCTTTCACTGTTCTTGCTTTCCATCCAAAAAACAAACAACAAGCAAACAAAACAAAATACATATAGCAAGTTCCATAGACTTAAAATATTTTCAGTGATGTATACAATGTTATTTTAAAGAAAGAGATGTGCCAGGCTGTGTGTTTTACAGGTACCTGCTGTGTGCTGTGTGTTTTACAGGTACCTGCCCAACCATTCACAAACTACTCAATGAAAAGACTTCTACTATTGTTTCCATTTTATAGATAAGGAAACTGAGTCAAAGAGAAACTAAATATCTTGCTCAGTGTAACCCAGCTACTGGGCACTGTAGCTAAAATTTAAATTCCAGCATTCTGATATTGGGCCAACTCACAACTATCATTTGTGGTCATATGTGTGGATCCATTGAAAATATGAACTCCACCCACCAGAGAAAAATAAAAGGACCCAGGATGCATGCTACAGGGGAGTTTCCAGTCTGCAAAGCACTAGAGGGTACTGCTGAGGTATCTATCCTACCTCTAATTTCCCTACCTACCAAGCATGGCAGCTAGGTGGTCATCCATATGTCTGACACTTTCTAATGAAGTAGGTTTAGAAATTTAAACTTCCATGCTTAAGCTTAATTTTCTATGGCCCTGTGAACACAAGAGAGTTCATGAAAACCATGTCCAGAAATAGAAGCTTTGGAAAACTACTTAAATTTTTATCCTAATTCAGAAGCTCAATATATATTAATATATATTTATTTATATATATGTGTGTGTGTGTGTGTGTGTGTGTGTGATCTTTAATTCTGAGATTATAAAAGGCAAATTGAAGAATGAATAGGAGACCGTCTCGTGTCACTCTGTGCTGAGATGACCTTCAACAGTTTCATTTCCTGTGGATACAAGAGTGTGGTTTGCTTGAGCTCATGGCTGGTAGGGACCTTAAAGGTCATCTTGCCTTATGCCTACAGCAAAAACTTGGAAGCAGAAAGGTCATCTCCAATATCTTGCCATTTTCTTTTTTGACAGTTGGAGACAAAGTGAGAATCAAAAAGAAATCATTGTTTGTGACCAAAGAGAGAGAAACCAAACCACTCATAAAACTATATTTATATTCACTTTCATGCGGGCAGCAAGAAATAAATACTTGGAGTTGATCAAAAGACTAGACCTTTGTTGTATTTTAAGGCAATACAAAATTTGAAGGAAGACTGTGTTTTTAAAGAGAAACATAATTGAAATGTATTGTCAAGATAACATCTGTGACTGCTCTACTACCCAAAATAAGAGAGAGTGAGAGAGAGGGTTTCAAGCCCCCTCCTGGTTGTGTCTCTTATGGGAGCCACATTTGGAGACTTGCTTTGGTAGTTTTAGGGCAAAATGAAGAGAAATGTCTAAAATCAAATGTTTGAGAGTTGAAATAAAACACAAAGATTGCAATTTCTTAACATATATTTATAGGAAAAGAATCTACAAAAAATTCTCTATAGTGATTTAATAAAAAAAATTAATCAAGGTGGTGGAGATTTTAAGTAAAAGCAATTGAGTCTGGGAAGTCAGATGGACTGAGTTCAAATGTGAGCTTTTCCTCTTGCAAGCCACATTTCCTGGACAAATTACTTAATTTCTCCAATAATAAATTTCCCTATCTACATAATGAGCATAATAATTCCTACCTTATAAGATTGCTATGAGATTTGTGTGTAATAGTGTGGGGTATAAAATCCTTGGCACTTCTTCCTTCTCTCTCTCTCTTCCTTCCATTTTAATGATCCTCCTGAAATTAGAAATGTCCTGTGCAAAAAAATAAAATAAAAAAATACAAACAAAAAAACTTACATTAAAATAAATATCTGAGCAAAAGTTGCAAAACCCCAATGCAACACCATCTACCACAAAGGCACTATAAAACATTCAATTCATCTTAGTAACATAAATTTCACATCACATTATGCTACAAAAAAACATTAATATGTGACATACCTACTATAATATTTTTTGAAAGTATAATTCATAGAAAACATTTTGAAATTTTTCTTTGTGTGACATGATCTCCCTCTCAGTTCACTGAAGCCACAACTTACCATTTGAAAGGAAATTAACATGCATAACATGAATTTTCACTACTATAAGAAAATGGAAATGAAATTCCAATCCTATAAACATTCATGTGTAAAAGAGACAAAGTCATACAAAAATGAGTACTTTTTTTGGAGGTGTGTGTCTGATAGACCAGTAATTTACATCTAAGATCTAAATTTGTCTGTCCGGTTTTCAAATCAAGTAGAAAAATTAAAAATACTGCTTATTTATCCACACCTGGGTGGCTCAGTCAGTTAAGCATCCTAACTCTTGGTTTCCACTCAGGTTATGATCTCAGGGTCATGAGATCAAGCCCCATCTATGGCTCCACACCCCAGCATGGAAGCTGCTGGAGATATTCTCTCTCTCTCTCTCTCTCTCTCTCTCTCTCTCTCATAAATAAATAAATAAATATATTTTTTTAAAGAGTATTGTTTATTTAAACTACATCAATTTTTCTATGGATCAAAAATGGAGTGTAGATTTTCAAAAATACATGTCGCCTCTTGATATGCAAGGACTGCAGGAGACATTTCCCGCATTGCACGCGTGAATCACCAATTTCTTCCTATCAGGCCCTCACGACCTCAAGAAATCAGCTGGTGGCATATCATTGTTTGTGTTTAACATATCCATTTTTTGAGTTAATCACAAATGAGTCACACAGTTGCCCTTCCACACACTTTACCAACAGCTTTGGGGTTTGAAGGGTGTTTTAAGAGTGATCTCATAAAAAACAATACTACTTTATAGAAATCTCTATAAGCAAGAATTTGTCACTCGAAGATCTTATCTTGGCTGGAAGAAATGACAGTAAATTATGTTTTATTATAGCATTTGTATACTGTGCATGTGAATCCATACAGTGTAATTGTAATAGATCTGTACGTATATATGCCATCTGCATATGTGTGATATTTCATAATCATTGCTCCATTTTCTCCTTGTATAATGCCATCATCTTTGCTGTGCAGTTCAGTACCATATTATTTTCATTTCAACCACAGCTGCATCATTGCTGCTGCCAGATCTCTGTTTTTTTGGAGAAAATATACAATTTAAAATTGTTTTTTTTTTCTTTTTTTTTTATCAGAAAGGAAAGTCATCAAGAATTAGATTTTATTTTAGGAACAAAGTAAGGTTTCATGGGAGAAAAAAACAAAGCCTTGGTGTAGAGAAGGTTTGTTCATTTTCTATAGCATTACTGAAGTGTCCGTATGCCTTGATAAACCTATCAATGTTTGGATCATCTCAATGGGGGAAATGACTTAACTTAACTCTATTTTGGTGTCTCAACAAAGGTAAGTTGTCTATTTTGAGAACCTAACTGGGTAGTCTTATACTACTGCATCAGTGAATGAAACCCCAAAGTCTGCCCAGCTAGCCTGCTGCCTCAGTTTCCCCAAATAGAAAAGGCAAATGGCCAGTGGGTGGAGGAGGAGGTGTGGGAACTGGCCGGGAACTTACTCTGTGGCAGAGTTGCCCTAGACCAATATCTTGTATTCATAAAAACCTAGGTGAGAGACAGATCAGCAGAGGAGGGAGCTAGTTTGGTTATACTGATGCTCTATTATTTCATGTTCTCTAGTGTCTCTCTTTCAATGCCATCATGGAAGAACTGGGAATCTCACTCAAAAATCAGAAAAAGCTAAAGAAAAAGTCAAGAACTAAGGGGAAATCTCCCTTCACAAGTATCCTTACTTGCCATCAGAGACGAACTCAGAGGAAAGAGACTGTGGCATGATCCAAGAACACATCTACAGGCAGCTTTCAGAAAAAAAAAAAAAAAAGGATATGCTCACTACAGGTTTTGGGAGGAAGGATTCCTGACAAGTGCGTGATGTGTTTCCATGTATCTTTATATATAACTATGGTTATATATAGAGATATAAGAAATACAAAAGTTTAAGAAGCTCACAGAGACAGATAGTACTTGGGAAGTGGCACTGGTTCTTTTGAAATGAATTTGTATGCTCACTTATTTTGCCTTTTCTCTCTTCTGGATAAATTTCTGTGTGTTCTTTCTAAATAATAATAAAACAACAGGGTTTTGTTTTGTTTTGTTGTTTTGTTTTTCCAGAAAAGGTTTGAGTGTTGGTTTGTTCCCCTTTACTCGGCTCCCATTCACAATGTTTGGTTGCCAAGTGTCATCTGTTGTCAGTTTTCTATTTTGATGACTCTCTCCACCTGTTCAGACAGAATCACTTCTGACTAAGTTTAAAAAAAAAAAAAAAACTTTTAGTTCATACCAAATACCTAGCTATTATAGTAAAGTGAAACTATTCATCTTTGTGCTTTAAAATCTAACTTCATAAGTACTTTAAAATGGCACTTGGAACATCCGTGAGTATAAGATAAAAGGATTCTGAAAAAAGGGATATTCATTCAAAAAATAGAAGTGGTCTACCACATTCTGGGCACCGTTCTAGGTTCTGCTTAGAGATGGTCCTGCCCTCACATAGTTTAGTTAAACAAAAAAGAAAAACATGGTATTCCTCAAAGAGGGATTAGCACTTCCTCTGTGGAAGCCAGAAGCTGAAGGACCGTGCAGGAGAAATATTCAACCAAGGAAGTCTTCATGAAGGAAAGCGTAGCTCAACTAGGATGACAAGTCAATCAGGTGAAGGGAGGGACACAAGGTGGAGAAGCAAACATTCCAGACTGAGGAAGCAGCACATCTGAAGCCCCTGAGAGAAGAGCAAATAGGGCTAAAACGGAGCTGGGTGTGGCAAAATGCAAGAGGATGCAATGGGCCTGATAAATGACAATCACTCTGGGTGAAAGTCAAGAAAGAATTGAAGGCCAAGGAGACTGAGGAGACGGGGGCACCAGAAGGCTCTTTCAGGAACCCAGGGAAAGGAGATGGCAGCCTGGCCACAGCAGTGGCAGGCAGAGCACTGGATGATGGAGGTAACTCAGAGGCACAACTCATCGGCCAGAGATTTAGATGGTGGTCATGAGGGAAGAATGGGGCTAAGAAAAAGTCCAGGATTGGGGTAGGAGGAGAGGGAGGCTTCACTGGAGAGTCAGGGTATCATTCATCATATTGGGAACCAATGAAGAGCAGGCATTGGATCAATATTTCATATGATTAAGTCCCATTAGTTTCTGCAGGATAATTCTATAACTACAGGAATCTTTTGGTTGGGTGATGGACACTGGGGAGGGTATGTGCTATGGTGAGTGCTGTGAAGTGTGTAAGCCTGACGATTCACAGACCCGTACCCCTGGGGCTAATAGTACATTATATGTTAATAAAAAATAAAAAAATTTTTTAAAAGAATTTTTAAAAAATAATCTTTTAATCTAGTCCCTATAAAGTTCAAGTAGAAAAATGTTTCTAGACATAAAAAGAAAAAATCACCTTTAAAAGAGCAATAACAGATATTGGACAGATATTTTCCTATGATTATGATCAATGCTGAGATTTGGGATCAATCAGAATTAGAAGACAATGTATTTCATTCAAAAATTCGTCAAGATGTTTACATAAACACCACGAAGATGCTTACATTGGAAACAATATGCTTACAGAGAGAAACAGATAAAAAAACAAACAGAAATAAGGTGAATCCAGCAGCTGAAGATGGACTAGAATGGTAAAATATTAGAGGGGAAACATGTGATGTACTCAGTTCACTAAAAACTATACCAAAGACATTCTATTTTCCATTTTCTAATGTGACAGTATGATACTTTTCTCTTATTTCAGAAAATATTACCATATCTTTTCACAGACTGTTACAGTAATTTGTGGGGAAAGAAGTATTTCAACTTCTAATATCTAAAATATATTGTGTGTCAATCTGGTTTATAGGTACCTTAAGGTCCACTAACCACTTTCCTTTTCACTTAGCCATAACTAAAATGCAAACATGCATTTTCATTCAAGGCATATGAAACTTGCTATGAGTAAATGGGTTAAAAAATATATTGAACTAGGCAACACAGCAGAATAGGATTTTTATGGCAACTACTAAATGTGCTTGATCATCTTCCTTCCCCCACCTCAATATTTCATTCTGAAAGCGTGTTTGGTGTGAATGCATGTACATAGTTTCTGTGTGTCTCTATATTTTAGGGCAAAGGACAGAGTAAGGTAGTGAGTTCAGAGAAGAGAAAAAGAAGAAATTGTGGAATATCTAGAACTTGGTCCAGAAAAATCCCTGAGGAGAAACATCATTAATCTTGGAGATTTTCATCCCTTTCACCAAAGAACAGTGATTAATACACACTTATGTGGAAATCAATGGCAAAGTTAATTAAAAACTGGATCTTACATTTCTTCCTTCAGCAATTTCTTGATGCTAATAGAAAAAGATTGCCCAGGTGAAATACTCAGCCAGAGAGAAGGAGTTCAGTTTTGATTGAAGGACAATGTTCATGGCCAAGCTTTATCTTCCTTTTCAAGTTTCCAGTCTAGTCCTTCTTGACTTCAGTACAGAGAAAGGGGAGAAACAATTCCTTGCTTGCATTGACCTCGTGGGGTTGTAGAAACATCTAGGAGCTCAGAGTTTTCAATTCTTAGGCCAGAAAAAGCTGGAGAGAGAGAAATCAGTTTGAAGTGAGTCAAGAAGCAAGATAAAGATCAAATAGATCAAACTTTTTGTTTTCTGTCTCAGCAGTCCCTGCTTTAATTTAACCCTTTGCCTGACTCAAAAGACTAAACAGACTCTTTTTTTATGTCAAGTTTTTATTTTAATTCTTATTAGTTAACATATATATTAAAATTGGTTTCAGGTGTAGAATTTAGTGATTCATTGCTGACGTATAACACCTCATGCTCATCACAAGTGTCCTCCTTAATACCCAACACCCATTAAGCCCAGTCCCCTCCCTCCCCTCCTTCAATGAACCCTCAGTTTGTTCCCTATAGTTAGGGGTGTCTTATACTTTGCATCCCTCTCTCAACCAAGAAGCTCCTGGGATTGTTGTTTCAGAGGAGGAATAACATAAGAGTGACTATTCCAGGAAAGGTGTTTCTAGGAGCTACCCATGCTGTGGTGATTTTTTGTTAAAGAAACATGAAGTCTACCAGTCCCCAAAGATAAGGTCCACCAGATTCTCTCCAACGTCAGAGGGGCCAATGTGGTAACAAAGTGAAGCATTGTCTAAAAGAGATTCAAGTTACAATCTACTTGCTCAAGGAATTTATTAGTTGACTCCTTCAGCTTGGAGCAAGGAGAAGGGAACAGGTATTCACTGATCAAGGATGTCCAGAGGAGAGTCATGAGTGTACAGGGCTAGGACAAACAAGCCATTCCACCTAAAGTAATGGAGTTCTTGGAGAAGAAGCCTGTTAGAGTGGCAAGGAGGTAATAAAAAGTGAGGCTGGTACTTGAAAGGCACAAGCACGTCTCAGTTTTGTTCATGTCTAGTCCTGTATATGAAAGGAAATTTTTTCCAGCTACATTTCTTAAAAAAGTGTCTGTGTGGAGGAAAAAAAGGACAAAACGGGAACAGTAAATCCACCAGAATAGAGACATATATGCTATATTTACTAGTAACTCAAAGTCCCATAGGCCTTGAGAAAGAAATGACCAACGTTAAACCATACTGACGAGTTGACACTTAGAAATCCAGAAACATGTGGGCTGGCTTTGCAGATAAGCGTCCTCCTACTGTGTCACAAGTACAACAGAGAAGTTGTTTTTGCATCACAAGATAACAAATTGGAGAAGTTACTTCATTATTGCACAGGCTAGTCAGTTAACTGAGACTCCAAAAAGGATTTGTGGGCAGGTATTATCTGGTTTGCTTATTTAATTCATATGCTTTTTCCTTCCTTTTCCCCATCATTTCCCATCCACTTTTCTTCATTCACAGAACGTCCTGATGTCCTAATTTGCCCTCAAAAATTCTGTATGAAGCCTGAAATTGTGAAGTCTTATAGGTTAAGTAGCCCCCCTGTCCTCACAAAAGCAACCCAATGTAGACAAGTCATAGGATATTTTGTTCATTGGTCCTCAGATTTCATCTCCTTGGCAGCCACAGAATTCTACTAACAAAGCTAAAATTTCTACTGATGGCAAAAGACAAGACTGATCCAAATGGAAGGCAAAAGACCACTATCCACCGTCAAAGCAATCCAAGATAATCTGGAAGGTGTCTGATTGACTTTGACATTTCATTTGGACATTATGAGAAAGATTAGATACATAGATAGATAGATGTACATATAAATGATAGATAGATGTACATATAAATGATAGAAGACAGATAGATGATAGATACATAGATGATGATGATAGATATTAGATAGATATACATATAGATAAATGATAGAAGAGAGATGATAGGTAGATAATAGGTAGATCCCAGTCTCTTAGTCTGATATGGATTCTGTTCCTGGTATATATCAAAGTCAGGCTATCAGATGTTAATAATTTTAATAACAGCTATCATTTAATGAGGATGTATGAATCCAGTTGCATTATATGTACTTCACAACATTTGCTCATATAATAGTGACAGCAACCCTAAAGTAAACATTTTTTTACAGAGTTAAAAACCGAGGTTCAGGGGGCTTAAACAGGTTGCCCAGGTCACTTAACTATAAAGTGGCAAAGGATACAACATAACCCCAGCCACATCATCACAACCACACTCTGTTCCTTCCTAACTCTGAGTACTATTGGCCAAACTCAGGCTTCCCCCAAAACATACCTTATCATACAGTGTCCCCTCAGCAGCCTTATGAAGCTGGCACTCTGTATTACTGTTTCTATTTCAGAGAAGGAATTGCAAGAAAAAAGAATAAGTAGCTCCCCAAGGTCAGACTGCTTGTTGGTTGAAGAACCAAGATTCTAATTTCAATCTATCAGAATCCAGACTCTCTTAGTCACAGTACTAAATGGAGTTAGGTATTTAATATTTTTGTTTTATTTATATTAAAACAGATATTTGTTTTGTATTGAAACAAACTTGACCTAACTTTTAAAGAAGTATCATAGGGACAATTAGTTATCTCCCATTAACATTTAATAGAATAGATAGATAGATATTAATGTTTTCAAGAAGCAATATCTAAGGATATCAATGCCTTGCCAAGGTACTTAAATAGTAAAATGTCATTTCTTGATAGTTAATAAAATGAACTCTCCACCAAATGTGCAGACTAGTTGTATTACAGATTTGAAATAACTCTTTGAACATTTCTTGTTCCTAAGGCAAGTCATTCAAATCGTAATTAAAACATATGAATGGCATAATGTGTTAGTTCCTGTAAACACCTAAGCCTTATCATGTTCCAGCAATCTCATAGGAGACAAGTAGATCATGAACTCCCAGTTGATTATAAACTTCTACAAGGTGACTCAGACTATTTCTTTTAAATATCAATAATGCTATCAAAGTTGTTTACCCTCTTATATATAGTGGGTAATAAACAAAGACTTGTTGATAATGAATGACAACCTTTTGAGGATAAGCCATGTAGACACCTGCCACAAATTTTATAGAAGATATAGTCCTTGCCTTGGAGAATATTACACACGAATAGGTCAGATTTCAAATACGTAGTCTTTGCCTTTAAGAATATTAGAAATGAATAGGTCACATTTCAAAGGTGAAATTTTGTTGGCTCACTTGATTTTTAGGGACTGTAACTATGAATGCCATTGAGTTTTCTAGGATTTACATTCCCATCTACTCACAAGGAACATATACTGGCAAATTCTTCAGTAAGAGACCAAGAAATATACCAATTTCAGGAAACATGTGCCACACACACAAGATAAAGATTTTCAAGTAACCAACATCACAGAGAATTTTAAATGCGTTGATAATGTCTTCAGTACTTGTAGATCTGTCATTAAATGACTTGCAGGATATCTCTGAAGAAGCAGACTGCTTTTCCTTGTCTTCATGACGAATTCTGTACCTAGAGCAGCAAATTAAAATGAGACCATTTTTAATAAAGCCATGCCAAGATTTAAAAGTAATTTTGTGGCATTAAGCATAACAAACCAAATTATAATGATGAAAGAAACATTTTCATTAAAGCTTTAAAAAATTACACTCAGAACTCCAATGTAGGGATGGAATCGAGTCTACATTGTCCCAAGGGAGCCAAGATAACAAATGACAGCTAGAATTTTAAGCTCATCATAACAAATAGATAATTAGTTTTGACCTTTTCACAACATCCCAACAAATATAATGATTCATAAGCATGCATATTGCAAATGAAATTAATTGCAAGGGTATCTTTCAGTGAAATGTTTAATGATCTCATCATAGATTTCCTAGATGATTTCCTTCTAACTTCCTCTAGAAAATGATGCTATTAGAGAAGCCACACAACAGGTTAATTTCGTCGAACCAGAACCAACCAACAACTACAACTTGTGCCTGGCTCATGTTTGCTCATTTATATGGAAGCTTTTTCTTTCCTTCTCTCTTCCTACTTCCATCTCTCCTTGACAAAACTTGACCTAAAGACTCAGGTCAAATGCCACAGATGAATGAAACTTTCCTTCATTTCTTCCCATCTCTCTCCTGTGACTTATCTACACTTGAGAAATTTGACCTTAATGTTATTTGGTCCATGATGGTAACTTGTGTAGCACTTTATTTCAAGCCCAAATCAGCCTCTTCGCCACCACTCCCAGGAACGGCTCACACAATACAGGATATTTTATATATTAAATATGCAAGTGAATCTGATCAAAGCTGTTAAATTTCCTACTAAAATATAAAACTTACTCATCTTTTCCATTCCTAAGCTTTCCTGGAAAACCTTGGATTCATATTTTCCCTCTTTACTTCCCTCCTTAGGTTTTCTAGATCTTATTTTGTCCCCAAATATATAACAAAATATTGCAAATTCCCAGAAACTCACAACACACATCATATCTTTCAAGCAACTTTCCGTGTTGAGGAGATTCTTCCTCAAGGTGGAAATGTTTGCATTTGCCTTGACGACCCTCAGAAGTCATTTGTGAAAATAAAAGACACAAGTATAACGCAGACCCTAAAAGTATGTAGCATGTTAGCCAAGGTGACTACACACCCACAAAATGGATTTACTCAAAAATTTAAGACTAACAGATGAAAGGAAAGAAAGGAGGTAAGGAAGGAAAGAAGGAAGGAGGGAAGGAAGGGTGGGTCCCTGATTTCAGTTAAAGAGCAACTACGTTCACATTTATAAAGTGTTGAACTGGGACATGAAGATGGATGGTTTTACTCCTCCACTGAGAAAGGCAGAGAGGGGCTTATGCCATAATCTAAAGGAGACAGGTCATAAGTGAGTTGGACACTCTTGATAGCAGTGATAAAATGCTAGCACCAATCACCAAAGGACACAAATGTTAGCTCTCTGGAAACATTACAGGGGTTCTGATTTGTTTGAGATGTTTTAGAGATTGTGCTTCTTTAAAGCAGAAGGATGGACTAGAAGATCTACCAGACATCAAGCTATTTTTATTGCTTTATATGACATTAAATGACATTTAAAATGCATCAAATGTGATTGCTCCTTTTACACCTGAATTAGCACCTGAAATTAGCTGAAATTAGCTGAAAATAAAGAAGCATTAAGTAGTCCACAAAACCTGCAGGCAGCTATCCTTTTCAGGTCCTATTATTAGTATCACTCCAATCAAGCTCTTGCTGCCCCTTTCTCCTCCCCAGCCTATGAAAGCAGAGGTCTAGGGATGCCTGGATGTTTCAGTCTGTTAAAACATCTGCCTTTGGATCAGATCATGATCCCAGTTCCATGTCGAGCTCCCTGCTCAGCGGGGAGACTTCTTCCTCTGCCTGCTGTTCCCCTGCTTTTGCTTTATCTGTATCTCTCTTTGACAAATAAATAAATAAAATCCTTGAAAGAAAGAAAGAGGAAAAGAGAGAGAGGAAGGAAGGGAGGAAGGAAGGAAGGAAGGGAGAGAATGAAGGAGTCTAGAAAAGACCAAGTGTGCGAGATATTTCAGATTATCCAGCTTGAAAAGTGGTACCTTTTCCTATGAGGGAGAGATGTGGTCCACACTGCTACCACCAATCACATGAAGGGGCTCCAAGCAAACCCATCTGAGAGGATGGGAAGGCTTCAAGCAAGAAAGACAGGCATTTCACTCCCCTGCCAGATACATCTGCAGGTGACTAGCTAACATGATCCATGCTCATCTAAGAAGATAAAGTAAAAGATTAAAGAGGGACCCATCTTTGAACTTGCTACTCTAGCATGGAGATAAACTAGATCAGTTTTGTAATATGCACAAGATGAAGAACTTAGAGAAAGACTAGAGCTAATCATGAGTACATTCTCTCAAACTATCATTTTTATAACATTATTCTCCACTTCAGGTCTTTCAAAGCACACTTTATTAGCTTTAACTACAACATTAATAGAATCCACAGTGGCATTTTCTACCTCACATTTTTTCCAGGGGCTAGAACATGGCCCTAAGATAGTGGGGTTTGCCACTCTTGAACTACACTCTAAAATTGTCATTACAAATCACCTTGCTTTTGACATTAAAAATTACTTATGTAGCTACAAATTATGAAAAGTCTGTGATTTTTTTAAGTCAAAGATAGATAATTTTTGTTTTAGTGTTTGGTTGTTGTTGTTGTTGTTGTTGTTGTTTTTCCTGACAGTATAATTAGGATATTGGAGAGTTTTAGTGAGAACAGAGGGAAAGGAGGAATTAATTTTTAATCAAAATATTATTAAAACTCTCTTTCCCTATAGTTAAGATTCAGTGTTAACCTTGCAAGCAACTACCTAAAAGAGCTCCAAGAATATCAGCTCAGCTTACATTGGTGCTTCTCTGAGCATCTTCAGAGGAATTGGATGGGGGATGCTTCAGAAGCTGATGAGGGCACCACAGAAGGGCTGTAGGTCCTCAGATGGAATTTTTATCTTTATTTCTCCCAACAGGATTCTTTCTTTATGGTTGACTAGATCCCTCCAATTTTCTTTCATGGCCCCAAGATGAATATTAAAGCTGAATTTTATTCTTTGACATATTCCTGACTTAGCTTTGGGTAAATCATAAAATTTTCTTACCTGAGGATAATGGCAAGAACCCCTTGGCACAACCCTCTGGAGCAAAGAAGACAGTTTTGTGAGGGCCTATTTCTTGAGTAGTGAGAAGAGATAAGGATAGCAATGATGAAGAGCTGTTATGACCACGTATGAGCAAGTAAGGGAAAGGAAAAGTTACCAGAACCTGCAGACTTCCTTTAAAGAAGGCCATCCAATAAAGGTTGTGGCTTTGAAAGGAGAGATGTATTTACTGCAAACCTGAGGTTCAGGTGGGTTAAAGACAAGGGGACCATGAATTTCACTTTTTTTCAAGACTGATCTTCTGGCCATGCGTCATATTGGCTCAAGTCAGCAGGAACCCATATTTGACCTACTGGCCAAGACATTTAGTGATTTGGACTCAAAATGTCACTCTCCTAGACTAAAGAACAAATTGACAATTGGATGTGGAGATACAGACTCTACTCAGCACACTATTTTTCTTCTATATTAGGATTTATGTGGATCAGTAAGTAATAAGTAACATTCAAAACTAAAGTATTATCATTAGACATTTCAAAGTGAAACCCAATACGTCTCCTGAAATATACATTAACTCGTGTGGAAATCTGATGTTACAAGTTACTTCTTAGAGAGAAAAGGAGTGGAATAAAATCAATATAAGGAATTTTTGAAGTAGAAGGAAACAACTATTTTCAAGGCTTGGGATTTGGAGTTAAGTAGACCTGGGGTAAGTCTCTGCTCAGCTGCTTACTTTGTGTATGAACTTGAGTAAGTTGCTTCACTTCTCCCCAGACTTCAGTTTCTTCATATCAACAGTGAGACCATTAACAGTGTGCACATCATGCCTGACACTAAGTATTATATTATTATTATTTATTGTTATTTTTAAAGCCTGAAGTTAAGATGAAGAAAACAAAACTCTACTAGAGAATCTCCATCTGGTCTCAAAACAAAATCATAGAGAAACTCAATAGGCATGAGGTTCCATGTGCAGCTCACAGTTAAACTGTAGTATTCAGTAGCCAAATGACCTGCATTTTAGAGTCAAAAAGTGGTGCTTCTGCAGGCTCATGTAGGGACTCCTTATGATCATTGTCATCTATAAATTGCAACATTCATTGCTGGGGCATATCAAAGCCAAATGGGCTGGAAACCAGCTCCAAAGAACAGGAAGGTTTTGTGGGGCACCTGGCTTGGTCAAGTCAGTAAAGCATGTGACTTTTAAAAAATTTTATTTATTTATTTGATAGACAGAGTAGGCAGAGAGAGAGGGAAGCAGACTCCCTGCTGAGCAGAGAGACGGATGCAGGGCTGGATCCCAGGACCCTGAGACCATGACCCGAGCCAAAGGCAGAGGCTTAACCCACTGAGGCACCCAGGCGCCCCTAGAGAATGTGACTTTTGAGTCTGAGCCCCACATTGGGTATAGAGCTTACTTAGAACAGGAAGGTTTTATCATAAGCCTGTAGTATCCCCCAAACTCCAAAATATACCAGTCTGTGGGACATGACAGACTTTTCAACAAGAGTCTTAGTCAAGGTCCCAACATGAAACAGATGGTGCACTCAATAAATTAATAAAAGAACTTTTATTATTAAAGGGGCTATTTATAGAGGTGAAGGCAAGAATGAAGAAAGCTGATAAGGACTGGCATTATCATCCTTAAACCAGAAGGGTCAGTGAGAATGAATTATGTTACCAGGACCCAACCAGAGCATTGGCCACAGGAGAAAAGGCACCAATAGGAGTTGTGGCTGTAGGTAAAAGGTAAAAGAACACAGCCTCTGTTGATGATCATAGGCAACTATGAATAGAGGAGTGGGGGTACTATGGACTATTATGCAATGGAACCTCCCATTGGATAGACCCAACTGGAAGTCACATGGCCAGGGAGCCAGAGTGTATGGTACAGTCTCCTTCCAGCACACAGAGCACGCTAGAGCAGTGTATAGAACAGTTCTACAGGATTGATGGAAAGTAGCCATCATGACACAAACTCTGTGAAATCAATTAAAACTAATACCAGATCCAAAATTATCCATAAGAAAAGATGAAGGCCATATTTAGACCCAGAAAATTATTTTCCAGTCCTGACAGAACACAAAGAAATGAAAGATACCATCATGTGTTAATACAGATGGTTGAAGCCCATGGCCAAACAACAGAAAGGGCTTCATAATCTTCTGCCTCATTAGCAGTTATTTCAGAATATTCTGTGCCTAGCTTCAATGCCCATTCCAGAGCCCCAGCTTACTCTAGACCTCACCAACTGGTCCAAGTCTCTTTTATTCCCTACTAAAGTACTTGAGAGATATATGACTTGAAGTTCAGCCCAAACCTCTCTAGCCACTTGGCTCAATCACTAGGACCGCTCACTGCTTACATCATGCAGGATGTAATGGACAGGATGGGGATCATAGTCAATAATATTATAAGGCATACTTGAAAGTTCCCAAGAGAGTAAATCTTAAATGTTCTCAGCATAGGGGTGCCTGGGTGACTCAGTTGCTTAAGCATATGCCTTTAGCTCAGGTCATGATCCAGAGTCCTCAGATCAAGCTTCACATCGGGCAACCTGCTCAGCAGGGAGTCTGCTTCTCTCCCTCCTTCCTACTTGTGCTCTCTTTCACTATCTCTGTCTCTCTCAAATAAATAAATAAAATATTTTTAATAAAGTTCTCAGTACAAGAGAAAAAAGGTATAACTTTATATGATAACAATGGTAATTTGACTTACTGTGGTGATCATTTCACAGTGTATACAAATATCAAATCATGATATTGTATACCTGAAGCTGATATAATGTCAATTATATCCCAATTAAAAAAATATGTAGAGACAGTGTATCTGGATTCTGTTCTTAGCTTCAAAACCTACTCCAACATGTCTAATATCTTGGATATGCCATATATTAAACTGATGTTTAGAATATTCTTCAGTAAAATGGAGAAAATTATTTCTGTCTTATATCCAGGAAATTTAAGATAAAATAAGAGATTATATATGGAATTATAAAGTATGACAAAAGTATAGAATGTGATTATTAGTCTGCACCTTTCTTGGTCATTTATAATTCTTGACTGAGTTTTATATATATTATATTGTATAGGCAAAACTCATAAAGTACAATAAAAATAACCTTATTTATTTTTTTTTTTTAAAGATTTTATTTATTTATTTGACAGAGAGAGATCACAAGCAGGCAGAGAGGCAGGCAGAGAGAGAGGAGGAAGCAGGCTCCCTGCTGAGCAGAGAGCCAGATGCGGGGCTCGATCCCAGGACCCCGAGATCATGACCTGAGCCGAAGGCAGCGGCTTAACCCACTGAGCCACCCAGGCGCCCCTAAAAATAACCTTATTTAAAAAAAATAATATCCACAGATTCTGCAGGATTTCGGTGAATAGCCTCTTCCCTGCAGTGTTCATCGATGTGGTGAGTATTGGGGTCTAGCCTTTTTTCCCTATTTAGTAGACCTGCTGTCTGAATACAGTTCTGGAAAAGCATCTCATGCTATACCTACTTTAGTTTACATGTTAGGAGAGGTTTTCTCTGAATGCAGTTTTGAAGTGACTGTTTCTTCCTGCTTCACTGTATTTTCCAAAATTTCTGATATTCTGGAATGAAAAAAAATAATTTTTTAACTGAACCTTAGTGTTTTTAAAAGTTTCTAAATGGCAAAAACCGTTTGTGTAAGTGCCTAAAAAGAAAAACCTGTTTGTATAGAAAGGGAGATGGAGGATAAAATGAAAGATTAGGATGAACTAAAGCTTCTTTTTCCCCAGCCTTGCATCCAGCAGCAATAACACTTGCTTTATCTTTGAAGTTGATAATATATTGTGGACAAGCTAGGTTTATCTCAGAAATGCACGGGGTTTTCAAATATAAAATAAATCAATACAACTTGCCACATTAGTAAACTAGTGAAAAAAAGATATGCTATTATCTCAAGTAATGCAAGATAAAAGCATTGAGTAAGATTCTATTTCTATTATGATATTTTTAGGAGTCCCTTATATGAGATAAACAGAAGGAAACTGTATGTTTAATAAAGATGAAATACCAAAACTAAAGGCATCAAACATTATGCTTAATGAGAACCTTTGAGTCTATTTGTTTAAGAATAAGAACAAAACAAGTATATTTACTAATACAATTACTATTTAATCTAGGACTAGAGAGCCAAAATTATATAAAGTATTATGAAGAGAGATAAAATGTTATTTGTAATATAAATAGAAAAAAATCAGCATTCTCAACAGACAAACTATTAAAAGTAATTAGACTGAGGTCTTCATGACTGCCAAGTACATGCCCAAACTACAAAAATCAACTCATTGTCCTCTACCAGCAATAACTACTTAGAACATGTAATCAAATGGGATCTTATTCATAATAACAAAAAAAACCCATAAAGTATCTTGAAACTAAGTTAATTAAAAATTCATAACAACATAATAGGTAAAATTTCAAAATGTTAATAAAGGACGTAGAAGGTGGGTTGAATAGATGGAATGGAAAGACTCGGTACTATAAAGATGTTAATCATCCTCAAATTAATCTACATAGAGCATCCCAATCAAAATTAAATTTCTTTGACGAATTGAATAAACATACATCAATATTTACATTGAAGAATAAAAACCAACATGTAGCCAAATCAACTTTTTAAAAAGAAGAAACCTAATGTAATGATATTGACATATTCAGTCACAGTAAGAAAAAGCAAAATGATACTGGCACAAAAACAGACAAATTAGGGGCACCTGGGTTGTTCAGTCAGTTAAGCATCTCACTCTGAATCTCAGCTCAGGTCTTGATCTCAAGGTTGTGAGTTCAAGCCCCACATTTGGCTCCATGCTGGGTGTAGAGCCTACTTAAAAAAAAAAAAAAATGACTAATAGAATAGAGTTCACAGAGAAATGCCCATGTATGTGGGAAGCTAGGATATGATAAGGCTGAAACTATAAATTAATGGGTAAAGATTGTTCAATAAATGATGTAGCAAAATTAATTCATCACATGGAGAAAATGAAAGTGAATCCCTGACCAACAAAATTGCAAGAGTGAACTTTAAATGTGACCATTATGACCTTGGGAGCAAGAAAGACTCCTTAATCAACATTTTTTAAAAGAATAAACAGGTAAGTATTCTTCAACTCATGAAAAGGATAGAAACCACAGTGGAAAATGAGCAAGGAATACAGCCAGGCAATTTACAGATGTGGGAACCCAAGGGTTAACAAGAATGTGATGAGATGTCCAAAATTATTAGCCATTAGAAACATGAAAATTAAAACTACAATGATATATTTCTGTATACACACTAGTCTATAAAAAAGAAACCTGAAGCAAGAAGTGTACATGGAGATGTGGGAATAGAGGCATCCTTACAAACTCTTGGTAAGGGCAGACAGGTGTTGCCAATCAAGAGTCACAATGAGCACATAAATATCCTAAGACCAAGCAATTCCATCCCCGGGTTTATGAACTAAAGATATTTTCACACAGGTCCACAGAGTATCAAAAAGGGAGTGTTAACTGCAACACTTGGTGGTAGGAAACCAGAGACAATACAGCTGTCAATCCCTGAGAAAGGATATATATGTACAGGAAACTGCTGCCTTATCACTAAGGCTTTCCCTCCTCTTCCAGGAGGAAAGAAACACGTTTCTTAGCATCCTCTTGAGATTAGGTGTAAACCCATGGCTGAATTCCAGAGAAAGGAATGTTTGGCTGGACTTTGGCAGATGACTTGCAGACCTGGCTATCAGAACTTCCCTAGTGCAAATCTTCTTGCTCTTTCCTCCTTCCACCAGACTTGAGTGGAGGTGATCCCTGGAGCAGAATGGGACCCATGTGTTCAAAGTTGTGGAATCACAGATGGAGTGTGTGGCTCCCTGAATCATCTCTTATGGAAAACCACCTAAGTTGGAGCACCCACTTCAGACTGTTAATTGAGTTTCAACTTCATTAATTAACCTGATGCTCTGGTAAGCCTCTGAAATGTGAAGAACTTAACCAGTTGCATGTGTAGTGTTACCTTAACTAATATGATAGACACACCACTGAGTATGCAATAAGCCAAAGGTGTATATCTCCCCCAGAGTTCAAGGGTTGAAACCTAATCCCCAATGTGATGATATTTGGAAGTGGGGCTTTGGGGAGGTGATGAGGTCATTAGAGCAGACTGGTCTTCATGGAATTAACTACATTATAAAAGATATCCCAGAGAGCTTTCTCACCCCTTCCACCATCAAGAACACAGCAAGATGGCTGCCGGTGAACCAGGAACCTTACACATTAAGCATGATGTAATGTTGGCTGTAGAGGGAAAAGAAAGCAAAAAAAAAAAAAGAGAGAGAGAGAGAGAGAGAGAAAGTGTATGAAATAAAAGGGAATAAGTAAATGTGTGACTGAATAAGTAAATGCCTAAGTGTAGAGTTTATGCATAGACCAATAGTGACAGGGTGACACAAAGTAAGGACTGTGATCAGTACTCAGTTCCCATAAGAATAAAAAGGATTGAAGAAAAATCTAACCAATGTTGGTAATGACCATCCTATTTCCTCATTCCAATTTTCCATCATTATGCAGCTGCATCTTTAAAAAAAGAATTTGATGCGTGTGCCATTGCCCCATGTATTAGTTGGATCCAGCTGCCACAACAAAATACCATAGACTGAATGTCTGAAACAATAGATATTTATTTCTCACAGTTCTGGAGATTGGAAGTCAAGACCTAATATGTGCTACCTATAAGAGACTCAATTCAGCTTTAAGGATGGATGCTGAATTACAGTTGTTGCAGAATAGATGAAAATGAGTAATATCTTCTTGATGTTAAAAGCGAGTGATGATGCTGACATCATTTGTGGTATCTCTTCTTATAAGAGCACCACTTCCATCCATCTTCATTACCTTGTCTTAATGTAAAAGCTTCATAAAGTCTTCATCTCCAAACTCTATCACATTGAAGGTTCATAAAGACTTCATCTCCAAACTCTGTCACATTGAATTCAACATAAGAATTCACATCATAGCTTCTTGCAATCAATTATTCTCTAATGCTGCTCAACCCAACAAAAGTTAGGTTAACTTCCAGGATTTTGTATAAGATCCCAGCAGGAAGGCCACTCAGAAGAAAAGAAAGAACAAGAATCAGTAGAAAAGAAGTGGCTTTTGCTGCCTGAACAAACTCCCCTGAAGCTAAGCACAAAGGAAAAATGCTAATTATCCCATATTTGCATCCCAAAATGGACTGAAGTGCCAGTTCCAAGTTGCTGAAAAGGAGCATGGCAGTTCTTTCCCAAGGAGTCTACCCTTCTTCCCATTGTGGGTAAGGAGGAATATGTGGGGCAGTGCTGAACCGATGTATGCTGTTTTCTGAATCAATCCTGCACACCTTACTGTGGAAAAAAGCAAATCCAGAGGCCACAGCACATACACACACCTAGTTTCAGGCAGTACTAAATTACCTGAAAGTGTCTCAATTAAAGAGAATTACCACCCCCTTTAAGCCGCAATCATAGACATTATGTATCATCGGGCTAAATCAGTTCCCTGGGAGATGTCTTGATTAAGCGGATTTCCCAATTAAGCCTGTCCCAGTTGAGTGGAGCATACTATTCTGATTAGATTCCTAATTTATATGGGAGGCTTTATACTTTATATAAAGGGAAAAGGGGAGTTGAGGAAAATTGTCAGCCTCTGAAATTTCTCCCTGTGCATTTACCCATTCAACAGCAAAACCTGCCTTTTCTCTGATGAATGGAGTCACTTACTAACCAAAGTCATTCTAAATCTCTTAAATAAAGTATAAATTGTCCCTTTGAAGCCACAACTCCCCTTCAAAAACTCTCAGAAACATCACAGTCATCCCCTTGTGGGGCAGATCCCTTAATGGGACAGCAGCAGATTGAGGAACATAGAGGAAAAGAACAGCCACAGTGTCCAGAATGGGCCACACATAGTATTTTGTAGTTTTAAAAAAAAATCTTTAGCAGTGTACCTTGTCACAAATGCAAGTGAATGAATGAATAAATGTGTGCATGAGTGAATGAATGAATCAATGAATGAATGGCATGCCTGACTATCAGGGCAGGATGAAAAGTTACAACATATCACTGTTGCACTTGCCAACATCACAAAGCCACAAAATGAGGGGAAATGCTGGTCTCAACGCTACCCTGAAAATCTGAAATATATTTGGTTTCATTATTAGACCATCACTTGAACACACTGCCAAACAAAATGATGAACCCATAAATGCTCCATCGGAATAGCATTGTATAAGACTTTCTGCAGAGGTTCAAATATGGTCTTATGAGGAGACAGTGACAGGATGAGTTCTTCAAACCACAGTATCCTTACCTGTAAAATACTATTTTAGGTATTATTTAGGTATTATTGGGCTTAAATTAGTTACCTGTGAGAAGTTTGGACCAAATAATTTCGCCAGTCATGACCAACCTTAAATCCGGTAGGGTCTAAGGATCCACAAGAAGAATTCATAGAACTTAGTAAAGCTGTCATACCCATAATTATGGTATATTATAGCAAAGGGATGAAGGTTAAAATAAACATTGGAAAAAGGTGTATAGAAAATGATCCAGACAGCACTAGGCACAAGCTTCTAGGTTTCTTCTTTCAGTGGGGTCACATGGACAGCACTTAATTCCAGCAATAACATTTGGTGATTTACGCAAAGCATTGCCAACAAGGGAAGCTCTTGGTGTGCAGTATTTGGGGAGTTTTTTTGGGTTTTTTGTTTCTTTGTTCTTTGAAGATCAGTCATGTAAGCATAGCTAATCATCTACATGACTGACCATAGGTCTTCAGAGTTCAAGCTGATACTACAGCCCAAGGACCCCACCATCAATCACGTTTCTAGAAATAACCATCCAGCATAACCCAAGGCTAAGATAAGCAACAACATGGGTTATTCCAAACACTTAGAGTTTATCTCTCAAGACCTAAATGAAAGTCAAAACTTTCTTTTGAACATGAGGGGTTTGGACAACCTATACTTTCTGCGTTAATCCTTTACTACGCAGTGTCTCTCCACATTGTCTCTGAATAGCTAGACTTTAAGCATGGTGGCTGAAGCTTTCCAACTATCCCAAAGAGAAACCACAGAAGCCACATGGCATTGTCTAACCTAGGCTTGGAAGCCATACAGCATAACCCTGTTGTTCCATCCTCTTCACTAAGTCAATCATGAAGGTCTACTCATGTTCAAACAGTTGGAACATAGACTCCACCTGATGAAGAAAGTAATATCTAAGCATTTACAGGCAGATTTTAAAATCACTCAGCCACAAAGTCACAGGGAAAGTTCTTCCTGTCTCTCCTGACTGCTAATAAGAATTTTTCTTTTTTGTCTCTGCCTAAGGAAAAAGCACTTTCAAGTCAAAAGACATAAACACAGAAAATACTCCTTTCAAGGCAAAAACGCAGTCCATGATCAAATGCAGAAATTTCTTTTGGCATGATGAGCTTTATTTGAGTGATGGAGTGCTGCTGCCTGGTGTGGGCAAGGCAGCCCAGAAACCCAGGTGCTCCCCAGGAGGGCATGAAGCCACCTTGGTCCCTTTCACCAGATTTGCCTGAAGGAACTTCATCTGTTCATAAAACCTGCTGACTGGACTCCCTTCTTTCCTTTTTCATGGATTTCTTTCTTTTTGTTTGTTTGTTTGTTTGTTCATTCGTTTTTACCCTACTTCAAACCCTATGTATAGAATTTTATAAAATAGCCTCCTTAAAAGCCATCAGTCCTTTAAAAAAAAAAAAGTAGCTATATAACAAACACGATAGATACCTTTGCAAGAAAATAATTGCTTTTACAAGGATTGTAGGGAAAGAGAGACATGAGACCTCTACTTTACGGCCTCTGACATTTATGACCTGGTTATTTCCCCCATGAAAAACTGATTTTTAACTTATTCTATTTCACATTTTGCATTTAGCTCACTATCTTAATTTCAGACTCTTAGAAATTGAATTTTCTTTTTGGGAATGACCCCAAACCTTTCAGAAGGTTTCTTGGCCTCATAGAGAAAACATGGAATTACCAATCCAGTCAGACTCTTGCCTAGCTCCAATATGGGTTCCACCTCCCTCCATAGAGTGGAATTTCTGCAGGTGGTCTCTGACTCAAAGGATAAAAGTTGAACTGTTCAGAGAGCTATCCTGCCTATTTACATCCATCTCCTGACTAGAGATTAGTAGCAAAACATGCCAAGAAAAAACAGTCTCCAGAAATTTTATCCAACACACAAAGCCAGCAAACAGCAAAGAGGATTCCTAATGATTCCCTTGCAGATGTCTGTTTTGCAATGCAATTCTCGATGCAGCCATCTAACAAGGGAAAGCACAGCAATCTTGGCCTGAAATCTTGCTGCCCACCAGACCTCATTCTGGAGAAGGCATCAGCAATGGCCATCACAGGTTAGAAACTCTTTCTGAGTAGCCATGTTGTGCTCCTCTGGATGTTGGTCAAACTTTTGTTTTAAAAGCGAACATGTGCAGAGCATGTAAAGGAGGAAGGTAGAGCCTGAAGGAGTTTTTTTATATTGAATTATTTTTCTAGGCTTCCAAAGAAAGTAGACTTATTTGCAGTGCTGAGAATATCATAGATGGTTAAAACACAAAATGATTTTGAAGTTTAATTTAAATTTCACCCTTCTGGCTATTTGTATTTGTATTTTCACTTCACTTGAACAATGAAGTAGCTTGGACAGTTTTGGGCATGTGGGTAAGCCTTTTAATTTCCTGCCCCTCATGCACTACTGCTCACATGGCAGGGTGACTGCCCTTAGCACAGCAGGTGAATTTTTAAATTGTTCATTGATATCTTTGGCCTAACATCGCAACAATATTTTGTGTAGGGGTCTCATTGCTACATCCATCGGAACCAGATTTTGATGATATTTGGGTCCATCAATAGTGTAGCAACTGCTCTTACATTCTGTTAACTGTCCCATAACAACCCATGGACAGCAATTCTTCAAAGACATCTTAAACAGAATAAAATAAAACTGGGGGCATCACGTTACCTGATTTCAAGCTTTACTACAAAGCTGTGATCACCAAGACAGCATGGTACTGGCATAAAAACAGACACATAGACCAGTAGAACAGAGTAGAGAGCCCAGATATGGACCCTCAACTCTATGGTCAGTTAATCTTCGACAAAACAGGAAAAAATATACAGTGGAAAAAAGACAGTCTCTTCAATAAATGGTGCTGGGAAAACTGGGTAGCTATATGTAGAAGAATGAAACTCGACCATTCTCTTACACCATACACAAAGTTAAACTCGAAATGGATAAAAGACCTCAACGTGAGACAGGAATCCATCAGAATCCTAGAGGAGAACATAGGCAGTAACCTCTTCTATATCATCCACAGCAACTTCTTTCAAGATATGTCTCCAAAGGCAAAGGAAACAAAAGCCAAAATAAACTTTTGGAACTTCATCAAAATCAAAAGCTTCTGCACAGCAAAGGAAACAGTTAAGAAAACAAAGAGGCAACCCACGGAATGGGAGAAGATATTTGCAAATGACAGTACAGACAAAAGGTTGATATCCAGGATCTATAAAGAACTCCTCAAACTCAACACACACAAAACAGACAATCATATCAAAAAATGGGCAGAAGATATGAACAGACACTTCTCCAATGAAGACATACAAATGGCTATCAGACACATGAAAAAAATGTTCATCATCACTAGCCATCAGGGAGATTCAAATTAAAACCACATTGAGATATCACCTTACACCAGTTAGAATGGCCAAAATTAGCAAGACAGGAAACAACATGTGTTGGAGGGGATGTGGAGAAAGGGGAACCCTCTTACACTGTTGGTGGGAATGCAAGTTGGTACAGCCTCTTTGGAGAACAGTGTGGAGATTCCTCAAGAAATTAAAAATAGAACTTCCTTATAACCCTGCAATTGCACTACTGGGTATTTACCCCAAAGATACAGATATAGTGAAAAGAAGGGCCATCTGTACCCCAATGTTCATAGCAGCAATGGCCACGGTCGCCAAACTGTGGAAAGAACCAAGATGCCCTTCAACGGACGAATGGATAAGGAAGATGTGGTCCATATACACTATGGAGTATTATGCCTCCATCAGAAAGGATGAATACCCAACTTTTGTAGCAACATGGACGGGACTGGAAGAGATTATGCTGAGTGAAATAAGTCAAGCAGAGAAAGTCAATTATCATATGGTTTCATTTATTTGTGGAGCATAACAAATAGCATGGAGGACATGAGGAGTTAGGAGAAGGCAGTTGGGGGAATTGGAAGGGGAGGTGAACAATGAGAGACTATGGACTCTGAAAAACAATCTGAAGGGTTTGAAGAGGTGGGGGGGTGGGAGGTTGGGGGAACCAGGTGGTGGGTATTAGAGAGGGCACAGACTGCATGGAGCACTGGGTGTGGTACAAAAACAATGAATACTGTTATGCTGAAAATAAATAAATAAATGAACAAATAAATAAATAAATAAATAAATAGAAAAGAGCACTGAAGAAATTCTAAATCCTTTTACACTAACGAATAAATTATCTGCTGATACTAAGGCTCAGCATTGTGGGAAGATATTTTCCAAAAGATAAGGAAGTAATTTTAAGTGTTCAGAGACTTCTTTTCCTTGTCAGTAGACTGGGGATCCTTTATCATGAGTAGCTTCTCCTGAAGTAGATCTTTGTAACCAGAATGTAATGGCACCATTAATTCACTAGTGCGTGAATCAGCCTGAGAGTGGTTCACCTTTTTTTCACCATCTGATTACGTGTTCTTTCATATTCTGATTTGTCTCCAGACCGGCTGCTTTGTTTTGTTTCATTTTCTGATTAGCAGAGTGTAGACCCAGTGTGATGGATGATTCAGGGCTGAGAGAAGGAACACTTGTTTCCCAAAAAGAGTATCTGCAAATGCAGGCATTCTGCCTGTTGCCTTTTATCATTAATTTGGGTCAAAGGTATGTGACATATGAAGAGACAACAAAGACATACTATCTCTTTTTTTTCCAATGGCTCTCCACTTCAACATGTCATTTTGGAGAAGAATTTATATGTAAGAAACAAATATTTCAAATGGGGAAGACAGAGAGGGGGAATATACACAAATAATAGAGGTTGAGAAAAGGGGGGAGGAGCCTGAGAATAGGGCAGATGTTGGCGTTAAACCAAGCTCTGGAGGTAGAAGGATAAACTAAGTGGAAGATGGACTTTTAAAATCTCATCTTGGGGACGCCTGGATGGCTCAGATGGTTAAGCATATGCCTTCGGCTCAGGTCATGATCCCGGCATCCTGGGATCGCCACGGTCCAGCTCCTGGCTCCGCAGTTAGTCTGCTTCTCCCTCTCCCTCTGGGAGAGTCCCCTATTCATGCTCTTGCTCTCTCTCTCTCTCTCTCTCTGTAACTCTCTGTCTTAAATAAATAAATAAAATCCTTAAAAATTGTTTAAAAAATAAATAAATCTAAAAATAAAGTAAAATAAAATCTTGAAGCACCTGGGTAGTGCAGTCAGTTAAGGGTCTAACTCTTGGTTTCAGCTCAGGTTATGATCTCAGGGTCCCCTGAGATCAAACCTCAACATTGGGCTCTGCACTCAACAGAGGCTGGTTGAATTACTCTCCCACTTTCCCATTGCATCTCCTGCCCTCTTTCTCTCTCTCTCTCTCATTCTCATTCTCTCTCTCTCTCTAAAATAAATAAATAAGTTTTTAAAAAATCTCATCTCAATAGTTTATTTTAAAGTCATTGGGAGGTACCTGGGTGGCTGAGTAGCTTAAGCATCTGACTTCGGCTCAGGTCACAATCCTAGGGTCCTGGGATCAAGCCAGATGCTAGGCTCCCTGCTCAGCAGGAAGTCTGCTTCTCCCTCTCCTCCTGTTCCGCCTGCTTGTGCTCACTTGCGTACTCTCAATCTCTGTCGTATAGATGAATAAAATCTATAAAAAATAAATAAAATTAAAGTCATTGGCAGATTTTAGGATAGGAGATTAGACAAGATCACGGGTGAGACATTATACATGCCTGGCCCTCCAAGCAGAATAATGTTATGCCAGCCTATTTCATTTTATCTTCCAGATATCATCCAGAAATAAACTACAAAATTTGAGGATTGCCAGGTCCCCGATCAGCAAACTATAAAGCACTCCTTGTTTTTGTATGGTCCATGTACAAAGAATGGTTTATAACTGGTGGAAAATACCCAAAAAATATTTAATGAAACATACCACTATATGAAATTCAAAGTTTAGTGTCCATAAATAAAGTTGAATTAGAGCACAGTTACACAAATTCCTTTACAAGTCGTTGATAGCTGCTTCCATGATAAAAGAGCAGAGCTGAGTAGTTACAACAAACAATGCACAGTATGACCCACAAAACTTAAATAATATTTACCATGTCACCTTTTACAGGAGAAATCTGTCCCACACTGCCCTAAATGGTAGAGTCCTTGAATGCCCATGTATAACTTACAAAAGTTGCTGGCAGAAAATAAAGATAACCCTCACGATATATGTTTAGATCCAACAGCAAATACATCACAGTGTTTATCCCACAGACCTGCTTCTTTTGACTTTGTGTACAATAAGACAAAATAGGCTGAAGCATCACTAGTCACTGAAATCATAAATGGGATCATTCATATAGTAGAAGGTGATTTTTTTTCCTTCTTCTCACCAAGAGAACCAAGAAAATGGGACTTAATCAGTGAGTATTTAGGATACATGAAGAAGAACTTCCTGACAGATAGGAAGAACGTGGGATAAAAGAAGCTTGGGTATCATTTTCTCTCTGTTATTAAAACTCCCTACTCCCTAGCTCAGGACATCAAATAGGGTCTTGTCACCTGGAAGAATCAAATACGTATAGCTCCACACACACTGTCTAACAGGTAGTATTAGATGTATAGGATGGGGATGAGGAATGCTCCCACAATCTTGCCCCTAGCTCTGAGTACAGGGGCAGCCCCTGAAAGAGACTGAAATTTATCCTCATTCATACAGCCTCCTCCTTAACTAGCCCCTGGGCCTAAAGATACATCAGCTGCCTCCAGCAAAAGGGTACAGAAGCCAGTCTACTTCAGTCTGATCTGAACATTGCCACTTACCATCCAGCCCGTGGGAGTCTGATTAATGCCCCTCAAAGAGGTCAGAACTTGTGACTGTCACATTATATGACAAAAGGGACTTTGCAGATGTGATTAAGGGAACAGACCTTGAGACAGTGGAGATCCTGGATTATCTGGGTGGTCCTCAATGTAATCACAAGTGTTCTCATAACAGGAGGGCAGGAGATTTGACTACAATGGAAGAAGGCCATGTGTCTGCTGAAGCAAGTGCTATGCCATTGGCTCTGAAGCCCAAAGAAGGGAGCACGGAGCCACAGAATGCAATCAATGTAGCTCTAGAGTCTGACAAAACAAGAGAAGGGCTTCTCCCTTAGAGGTTCCAGAGGCAAAGTGGTGCCTTGATTTTAGCCCAGTGAAACTGATTTCAAACTTCTCATCTCCAGGACTGTAAGACAACAAATGTGTACTGTCTTAAACCACCAAGGTCATGGTAGTTTGTTAAAGGAGCCATAGGAAACCAATATGCATCTTCTTTATGCTTTTTTTTTTTTAACCTGTAAAAATGTGGTAATGATAGGATCTGCCCCAGTGAGGCTGAGAGTGGTTACATAAATTATTACACACAGATGCATCAAGAGGAAGGAGAGAATGGGAAGCACAAAGTTTAAGAGGGACCAGAAAGTCAGTAATTGGGATAAATAATATTCAAGTGCACCATATGTTTAAAAAAAAAATCACAATTAACATAAAAAAAATCTTAGTAGGGACACCTGGGTGGCTCAGTCAGTTAAGCATCCAACTCTTGGTTTCAGATCAGGTCACAATCTCAGGGGCATGGGATCTGGCCCAAGCTGGGCTCCACACTAGGCATGTAGCCTGCTTGGTATTTTCTCTCTCCTTCTCTCTCTGCCCCTCCCCTCTTGCCCCCCACATGCTCTCATGCTTGCGCTCTCCTTCTCTCAAAAAATCCTCAGTGAACTATCACAATTTTTTTAAAGATTTTATTCATTTGAGAGACAGACAGAGCCCAAGGGTGGGGGAGGGGCAGAGGGATGTGGGGAGCAGACTCCATGCTGAGCAGGGAGCCTGACCTGGGGCTCCATCCCAGGACCCTGGGATCATGACCTGAACTGAAGTTCAATGCTTAACCAACTGAGCCACCAAGGTGCCCCATATCACAATTTTAAATAAGCAAGATCAGTATTTTTTTTTCTTTGCCTCAGGCTCCAACGTGGCTTAGGATGGCACTTTTAGTGATCCTATCATCATTTAAAATTTTGGTCATTTTGTTCATCGTGGACTTTTTGTATTAATCTTAGCATTAATTCACCCTAGCCCACACAAAGTACTTAGAACAGTGCCCAGCACCTATCCCTTCTCCTCTATTTCTCTTCACTGTGACATCAATCCTAGGGGCTAGATCCTTAAACTAGTTAGAAGCTTTTCAACTGAGGCAATAAGAATGAGAGAAGATGACTTGAATCCTTAGCTCCTTCCCTATTTTCTGATATTATTCAGTGTGGCAAGTAATAATGACAAGAGATAACACTTATGGAATATTCAGTGCAATGTGAAATGCTTTACGTGATTCTAACACTCTAAGAGGTCAGTACTATTATTATCCCCATTACACAAACAATGAGACTGAGACCTAAAGAGATGAAATAATTCACAGCTAGACAATGAAACACTAAAGGTGATTTTTCTCTGTGTCTACACACTGTCCCCATGTGCCCATCACCTCACATTTATAAGAATGCTTATTTTGGTCTTTCCCCCACTCATCACCTTTGCCTTCTTTCATCAACTCCTTCAGGACCCTCATAAGACATTCAATTTTTCACCAACTCTTAATTTATACTAAACCAAAGAATGCTGTTCAACTCAGTAACTTCTTCTCATTAACTCAAGCCACTACTTCCCTTTATCAGACTCTAGGAAGTCTTGGGGTTCTTCAGAAGCATTTCTCTTAGCTCATCCCCATCTTACACCTGCTGTACAGGGACTGATCAATGTTTCCTTGGTTTATTGCTCCATTTTCTCCCATGTTCAACAGCACTATCTCAAGCCTTGCCACAAACACAGGCACTTTAGTTCCCACTCAATGAAAAATAATAAGAAATTCTCGACATGCAGTTGAACTACCGGTGGTAGTTCCACGTTGTAAATCCTTGGCCTCAGGATCAGAAACTTTGTCATTTTGAGAGTACAAGTCACTTCAAACATGGCGCCTCCAAGACTCTTCTTCACAACCTTTCTCAATTCCATTTGGTATGCACACTTCCTGCCCCATTGCAACAGTTGGCCTCAGCCATGGTTCAAAAACCACTTTCCAAAGTTGGAATAACACTTTCTAGAACTTCAACTGCATTAAGTATTGTATACAATATTAGTCAGAGTTCTACAGAGAAACAGAATGAATAGGATATACAGAGATATATAAAAGGAGATTTATTATAGAAATTGGCTCATGCAATTAGGGAGACTGAAGTATGCTACTATATGCCATCTGAAAGCTGCAGAATCAGAAAAGCCAGTGTTACAATTCAGTCTGAGTACAAAGGCCTGAGAACAACAGGGCTTCTGGTATAAGTCCCACTGTGCAAAGGAACCAGGAGCTCTAATGTCCAAGAGCAGAAGAAATGGATGTCCCAGCACAGAAGAGAAAAGAGAGTTTGCCCTTCCTCCACCTTTTTGTTGTATTTGGGCCCCCAGTGGATTAGATTGCTCTGCCACATTGGTGAGGGTCTATCTTCTTTACACAGTCTACCAATTCAAATGCTAATCTCCTTTGGAAACAAGTGGGCAGAAACACCCAGAAACAATGTTTTACCAGCTATCCAGACATACCTTATCCCAGTCAAGTCACATAAACCATCACAAATACCTCATTCTTTCTACCATAAGAAGAAGAGCCTTCTGTGTAGCTGGCCACCATGCAATAACCTAGAGAAGAATGACCAGACTTGGGTCCTTGAAGCTTTCCTTGGGCCACAGAACCTGGTCATATCAGAAAGTCCACTCCTACTGCCCCAGAGCCCCAGATGAGGGTTTTTCATATATTGTCTTTTCCTAATGTCTTAATGGAAAGTTCTGTATGCATTTTCATCTCCTATATAGGAAATGAGCTGAATTTCAGTCTCCATACTGAAAAAAATACATACTTAAAAAAAAATTCTGTACTTCATCTTAATTTTTTTTTTTTTTTTGAGCTCCTACTCTGTTGGGAATGGCAAAAATGTAATCTCAGGGTATTTATTACCTGTGAATGTTCACATTGGCTTACTTACTTGTGGTTGGCTTACTTAGTACTGAAGTGTTGGAATGGACAGAAGGGGAGAGTAAGTCTCCCTGTCTTCAGTATTAAGTCTATCCGGGAGCTTCCAAGATGGCTTCATTCTTAGCCGCATGACCTCACTTGGGCTCAGTTATCTCAAAGCTGGTTCCCTGCCATATCTGCAGGCACAAGACCCACTCCATGTGGCTAGTTGGGAACTAGGGATCTCTACTGGATATCTGTGGCCCATCATCCTAGCCTCACATTTCAGTCATCTCTCCTCTATGACCTTCTTCTGCAAGGCACCTTTCTCTCTCTGGTTCCACAAACCCATCTGAGGTTTTGAAGATTTCCTAGGACTCTGCCCCAAAAACATTGTTCTGAGCACTACCCTCATTACTTAACCCAAGCTTCTTACATTTTCCAGAATGGGAGAGGAAAAACCTGTTTTTCTTATTTATTGTGTGAGCAGGTGCAGAGAAGGGTGAGACCCTTTCCTTGGTCACAGTGTTCCCCAGTCCTTTATCATGGTATGGCAAATTGCAAACACAACTTCAATTCTGCCCCGCTCTCCAGAGGCAGCTCCTTTGCAAAGTGCATGGCTCCTCCCATCAAGAGAGAAGTCTCTTTCTCCATTGCTTGAATCTGGGATGTCCTTTGACTTCCTCTGGCCAACAGAATATGGCAGAAGTGATGTTGTGCCAGTTCTGATGGAGGCTTAAGGAAGAATTTCACATGTCTTTCCTCCCTCTTGGTACCCCACTGCCATGCTAGCCTACTGGATAATGGAAGACAAAGAACGAAGTCTCTCCAAACCTCAGTCCTCCGTAGCCATCATTGTGAGCCGACTACAAAACCACAAGCAAGCCCATCCACAATCAGCCAAACCTGGCTAACCTGGCCCAGATCAGCAGAACTGGGGCACAACAAATGCTTTTTGTGTTACTCACTAAATTTTGGAGCAGTTTGTCATGCAGCAAAAGCTAATCGACTGTGTTTTTCATACATTTTTGCTTCAAATCCTCCAAATTTCTCAAAGGCATTAAACTTTTGAAACATAGAGGGCTCCTTCTATCCCCTCAGGCAATAAGCAATCTGATCGGAATACAGGGAGTGGCAGATAGAAGATGAAATACCTGGAGAAAAACAAACAAAGAAAAGTTGTTATCGTGAATGAAAGATTTTGCTAAATATATGCTGGTTGACCAGGATTTAGGGCCACAGAGTTTGACAGCCTGTCAATCTCCACCTCATCACAGTTTATTTCTGTAGCCGAAACTAGATACAATTTTTAAAATTCCTACTCTTGCATGTGCCCAGTCATGTAACTTGGTCACAGTCATGGCCCCAGACATTAGTGAGTTTTGATCTTGAGTTACCATTTAGTGAATTTTGGAAAGTTGTTTCTCCCCAGACACCTCCAAGGAACTCTCGCTTCAGCTGACCTAGTCCAACGTGTACATGTTGGTTAATATTCCCAGGGACTGTGATTGGCTTCCCAATTCATCCTTATCTATCGCTGATTTCAACCTATAACTGTGCTCTCCAAACACATGCATACACGCAAGCACACGCGCACACACACACACACACACACAAGCATAATATACATACACACACTTACACAACACATGTACACATGCACATATACACCATACACATTTATATACACACATACACATAATACACATACACACATATACATAATGCATATATACACATGCACATAAACACACACATGCACACACACATATACACAGGCATACATACAAACACAAACACAGACACAGACATACACACATACACACGCACACCCAGTATCACCCAGACTCTGCATTTTAGAGTCCTTGGTGCTGGGACGTGGCAGGTTTTACCATCTCTACATGTTGAGCCCAGAACCAAACCTTCGCCCCTTCATTTTCTCCAAGCTTAGACCCAGTTCTCTCTCCTAATTCTCCAGAAGAACAGAATAAGGCTCAGAGGCAGCTGCTGGAATCCCCAGGGCATTCCCTCCCTAATAGGAAATGGCTCAATCTCAGTCCCTCCATTCAGTCGTGAAATACACCTCACTTTCTATACCATAATTCAGTTTTGTGACCCTCTCAAAAAATTCATGGCTTGTCTTACTATCTATATTCCCATGTGGGAGGTAATAACGAAGTAAGTTATTTGTTCTTTAGGAGAAAACTATTAAAAGTCTTCCTTACCACATAAACAAAATAAAAATAATATACATGAGCAAACAGCAGAACTTGGATGGAGACAAGGAGGAATATCAAGGTTTTCCCCAAGATTCCTAGATGGCCACTAGTCTCTTATTGGTAGAATTAAGCAGTCCGTCCAAGGATGGTGCCCCAAAAGGGCTTTCCACTCCAAGGGATTGCAGGTTTCTATTTCCAGAAACTAAAAGCACTAGAAACCTCCACCCTAAAAAGGCAATTCTCTGCCTAAAATTTTTTATTAACTTATTTTATTTAAATTAGTTAACATATAGTATATCATTAGTTTCACATGTAAGTATCAGTTACTCCTCTGTTGCATAGAACACACAGTGCCAGTCCATCACGTGCCCTCCTTAATGCCCATCACATAGTTACCCCATCCTCCCATCTGTCTCCCCTCCAGCAACCCTCAGTTTGTTTCCTATTATTAAGAGTCTCTTATGGTTGTCCCCCCTCTCTGATTTCATCTTATTTTACTTTTCCCTCCCTTCCCCTATGATCATCTATTTCATTTCTTAAATTCCACATGTGAGTGAAACCATATAATAATTGTCTTTCTCTGATTGACTTATTTTGCTCAGCATAATACCCTCCAGTTCCATCCACATCATTGTAAATGGTAAGATTTCATACCTTTTGATGGCTGAGTAATATTCTAGTGTGTGTGTGTGTGTGTGTGTGTCTACAATTTAAAGTGACATTCCTTCCTCCTTGGGCACCCCACTATGGCATTTACTTTTTCTTAATTTTTGAATAGAAGATTCAGTTATTTCTTTCTAATGGCTGAAAGGTTATTCTGCCTTAAAACTATATGTTATGTTATCCTCTGGTCTCATAATTCTGGCCACATGTAGACTATTGTCAGCACAGATTTTTCCATTGAAGAAAGACAGGTATTGCAACTTTACCAATTAAAGAGAAAAGAAGCACTCAGTTTCATCACTTCTCAGTTGCAAAGCTCACTGAGGAGCAGAAAATCAGAAGTGATTGCTGAGAAGTCCCCAAGACCTCAGGTGGGACACCCCAGGTCTCAGGAGTGACACCACTGTGGTCCTTTATCCACTAAACAAAGTTGCCTTCTTCCTTTGAAAGTGAAAGAGACAAAGAACATAGCAAATCTTCAGGGAGATTTATCGTCTTTTGTTTTCTTAAGAAAGTAACACCCCACAATTTTCCCTACTCCCAACCCTCAGTAAGTGATGGTGAACTTTTGCTCCTGCTACAACAAATTATTACTTGAAAATATCGTTTTCAAATTTCGACAGTTTCTACAAAGAAAGAGGGCACATTTCCATATTAGATGCCTGATCTCCCAGAACACTATGCCCATTTAGTAGAAAAGCAACCCAGCTGGTGTTCTAAAGAACAGAATCTTTGGTGGTTCCAGTTGCTGTATTACAAAGCATAAAATAAATAAATAATAAGGGACCTAGATAAGTAGACATTATAAATGACTAATGAAGAAAGCCTACAGGCAAGAGATGTCAACAGCTTGGGATATGCCATAGTCTCTCCCTTTCGGCATTGTTGGAAGACTATTAAGAACATTATGTCTAATTTTACTTTTACCATTTTCTTCGCAAAACTGGCTGCATTGGATAACATACCCATTATTGTTCTACTTTAAGAACATTAATTCAAGAGCATCTCCAGTTTTACCCATCACCTAGAGAGTTGCTTTCCTGTGATTTTTTTGAATACGGTCGTGTATGTTTTATCTACAGCAGCATCTTCCTTACAAAATGCATCTAAAAATATGACTCTGGGTTAAACAAATAATAACAGTGATCAGGAAAAAAATGAATTTGTATTAGGCAAGAGAGAAAAAGATAATCTCAAGCTGAGTTCTCAAAAGAAATGCAGAGTTAATGAGGCAGCTATGAGGCAGATATGTGCAGGAGGATGATTGCAAATGACAAGTGTAACAGAAAATATTTCTGTGCCAACAGATTTTCTTAGGGAAAGAAAACTATAGGAAAATAAAAAAAGTTTAACACCAAGAGTTGCATATTTTCATGAACAATGAAGAATTAAATTTATTTTTATAGGAGAAATATTGATGGTTTCATGAAAATTTTAAAAGGACAGTGTGGAAAAAATAAAATACCAAGTTAATGTATTTTCTGGACACATAAAATATTTCAAATAACTTATGCCCATTCTCTCCCCAAAAGGCACAGTGTTTCTCACACACAGGGCAGCACAGAGAAAACTCAGTAGAATTCCATGGTTGCTGGAAGGAATATGAAGTTTACCCTGAAAATATGACATTGACAGTCTTGTATTGTTCATCCCCAAACAAGCTTCACCACATCCATGTTCAAGCCTTGTTTGCTTGAATATCTTTGTTTTTACTTCAGCATCTTTGCTGGTTTATCTCCTCATATGTGAAAATCTATTATGGGTCAATATTCCATTCACTGGAACAGCATCTTCCACTCCTCTCCAGAAGGAAAAATGGGATTGGTGGCTTTGCAAATAACCCTTTCTGACATGGAGATCTCAGGTGCATTTTAATTGGGTCAAATGTGATCAGTTATCACCAATACCACAGGAACATAGACTAGCAAACTTATGAGCTATTATTCTTGTAACTTCTCCCCATTTACCACACTGAGGCCTACCCTGCTGAATAGTATCACAGAATATGATGCCATTGATCCATTACCTAGATGTGAGAAGGCTCAGGTCTAACTCCATTGGTCTTACGCTATCTAGAGCTGGTTAATTTTATTCCTTCTATCCAATTTAAGTATACCACGGACATTCGTGTTTTTGATCATGAGTGATGGAGAAATATTGGGGAAACTAAAATGGGATACCAGTTCATCCATCCCAGTTTTCAAGCCACAAACACTTATTATTGAGCATATACTGGGTGCCTGGAATTGTGTTTGGAGCTAGAGACATAGAGATGGGGAGAAGGCCTTGTCCTGGGCACCCCACAGTCAGGTGGAAGAAACGTCTTGTGATGGTGATGATGGTGATGATGATGATGGTGATGATTGTGATTATTATTGTGATAATAATGTCTTAGGTGCTTTTGGAGATGTGGATTTCTCAGAGCCTCCAGAAGGCAGTAGACATAGCTACAAAGACAGAGGGACCACAGTATCTCTGTCTGTCCAAACTTCCCTGCTCTGCTCTCCAATGTCCTGTTTGAAGGATGCCCACTTTCCCTGCACCGGGGCAAGGATAGGGAATGCAATGGCCCAGAGCTGCCCAACACCCCTACCGGATGCTTGCTTTCTGCTGCCCCCCGCAGGGTTCGCAATGAATGGGCTCATTCATTCCCAAGGCCATTTTCTTAGAAATCACAGGGCCACACCCTTCTAAAAGGCAATTGCTGGACTCATCCATCCACCACAGGGGAGAAGCCAAGACTGTAACCCCAAGCCAGGATCTGCAGGGGCTCCAAGTGGGTCATTGAACCAGCCATGGGTGCGTCTTTAGCTCTTTGCCTACGGTCTGAGCAAGGGTTGTTGACAAGTGACCACCACCATTTCATGTGTCCCACAGGAAAACATTTTTCTGAACCCCATTAGGACACACAGATCTTTTGTTCATCTCTTCTGAAAAGTAACAGCAGTGGTTTAAAAAAGAAAAAAAAAAAAAAAAAAAAAAAGAGCCCTGTGCTGGTATTTCTTACTTTCTGTACTGAACAAAGCCAATTACTTCTTTGTCTCTTTCCTACTTGAAAGGATAAGGAATATAAGCAGAGTGTAGATGCTGGGATGTTGGAGGACACAGCCTTCAGGGTGAATCAGGCCCTGACAAGGGGTTAGTCCCCAGTTTGAGAAGTCTTTCCCTCAGGCATCTCTACTGCATTCCAGTCTTGAGAAGAGCTACACACAAAGCCACGTTTGCAGCTCAGCCATAGACTATGGCTCGTTCTCTTTCTCCTGACAGTGCCAGCTCAGGAAACACAGAGCTCACAGTGTTTCCTCCTAACTGTTCCCCCCTCGGTCCCTGTCAACTCATTAGCATAATCATTTGCAGGAACGTGTGCTTTTTTTAGACCACATATTACTATTTTTAAAATCGTTTTCTATTTTACTTTTTTTCACTACCTTTTTTCCCCTACCTCCCCCAGTCAATGCCTCAGCTTCTCCCAACATTTCTTAAACATCTTAATTTAATTTTATTTTTTTCAGTGTTCCAAGGTTCATTGCTTATGCACCACACAACATTTAATTGCTCCAGGGCTTCTGACAAGTCTGCCTGGACCACCGCTCACTATCAGCTTCAGTGCTTGTTTCCTCCTGATCTTTCAAATGAGGCAAATGAGGTTTCAAGGTCACAAGCAGCAGCAATGGACTGCATGCTTCCAGGCACATTATGAAGATGTGGTTTTAATCCTTCTTGTACCTTTGTAAACTGACCCCCCCAGATGGCAGCAGTATGGGAGAAGCAATGGAGCTTTATTAAATTAATATGTAAATCACAATAGCTCTTAGTTCCCACCTACTGAATGGAAGGACCAAAGAGAATTCCAAAAACTTCCTCAATTTTTTTCAGAGAGGCTAGGATTGCCTGCCATGACTGCAAGGGACAAGTCTGCTATGGGTTTCCACTTCAGCTACACCTGCCATACACGGTCTATACTAAAGGAGGTATCTTCAGGAGTTATCACTCCATGGCTTACAGAATCTCTGAGAGAAGAGAGGTTGAAGACATCCCCATTGCAACACTAGGTACTGCACCCTTCACCTGGTGGCCACCCTGAGGTTCTAGTCTGCCTAGGATACTAGGGTGATGTCTCAGTTGTCTCTTCCGTGGGAGCCATGAAGTTGCTCTGCTGATGCTCACATTCACAGTGAGTTCTCAAGCTTCCGGCTTAAACTGCTCCCTTATAAGTGTTAAGAACTGGCTTTGACTAGCTCTGGCAAAGGGGTGGGATATATATGCCACCACTCCCTTATATACATCTACTCTTCCTTCTCTCCTCTCCAAATGCCTTTGCCCTATAATGGGGCTAGTGGTGTCTTCCCCAGAAGATATGTCCAGGTCCTTACCTCCAGTGCACATGAAAATTAACTGAATTAGACAGGATCTTCTGAAGGTATTTGCAGGTGAAGGAGAAGAGATGGCCATGTGAAGACATAGGAAGAGATTTGAGTGGTACTTCCACCATCAGCTGGAAGAGACAAGGAAGGGTTTGCCTCCAGAGCTTCAAAGGGAACATGGTCCTGCTGACACCTTGAATTAGGACTTCTGGATTCCAGAACTGTGAGAGAAAAAATTTCTGTGGTATTGAGCCGCCAAGTTGGTGGTGATTTGTGGCCACCCTAGGAAATTAATACAGCCCCATCCCACTCCTGAGTTCTCAACCTGTTCTTCCACTTCATTTTTCATTCAGGCAAATAGAAATGGTGGGGGGGGGGGACATGTGTTACCTCTAGTCACAAACATCTGAGAGTTATCTGAACACAATCCCTGGATCGAGCGTTGTTGTTGTTTTTTTTTTTTCACTACCATTTTTTTGACATTCCTCAAAGTTAAAGACTACTTCTTAGGAGTCTGCTCCCCCAAATTATAGACGCTAGTTAAACCATCTATGATTTTACTGAAAATTAATAGGTTTTTACTTTATCACTCATTTTGCAACTCAATTCACTCCATCCTATCAACACACAAAACAAACCATCTGTAAGATGATAAGAGGAAGGTCCATCCTTCTAGTTTGAATTCCCAAAGCAAGGATCATTGGGTCTTTCCAGAGTCCTAGAATTCCTAATTTACTTAGCATTCTCCCTGACACCAATCCTTTGTTCTCAGGCTCTTCTCTGAAGCAATAATATATTTAAATTCCTTCCAACCTAAAACACCAACAGCAACAGCAAAAGTGTCTCTCTCCACCAGTTCTGAGTTATCACTCCCCGCCCCATTCTGAAGAGATAATCTTTCTAAAAGAAAAATAATCTGGGGCTGTGGCTAAAAGCATAGTTGTTGGCTTTAGATAGACCTGAGTAGAATTCCAGCTCCATAATTTAATATGCTGCTGTCCCCAGCTCTTGCTGCTTCTTCAAGCTTAAGAGAACCACAGAGTTACAGCATAAGACTACAATGAGAGGAGACAGGCTGGGGTACTGAATGAGCAGACAGACCTTTAGGGGACAGCTGGGGACTAAAAGTGAGTCTGTGTACTGTGGTGTTCATTCTACAATATATACAAATATCAGCTCCTTATGTTGTACACCTGAAACTAATATAATGCCGTATATCAGTCATAACTCAAATTAAAAAAATAGATACAGAAATGCAGAAATGAGTCTCTGTGAAGCCCAAGAAAGGGAAAAGAAGAGAAGGATGTGGAGTCCAAGAAAGTCTTGAAAGACCCCTGGCCGTCTGGCTGGGCCTGTCAGTAATGTTGCTGGGACATAAGGAGTTGACAGAGGTTGACTGGGCAGCCACTGCTACCAGCCCAACATGTAGTCCCTATGCTTGTCACAGATCACAGCACCAGCACCTGGAAACCTATTGGCAGTGCCAGAGACCCAGCAGGGCCCAGGGACAGTCTTCCTGTATCCAGGGAGCAGAGCACATGATGTTCAAGGGCAAGAGAGATGGATCCATGTAGGGCTGTCCAGAGTGTATTTGGAAGAGAACCCAAAGTGGCACACGAGCAGTACTTGACAAAAACAGGAAGACTACTGCAGAAAGCAGTTCATACCCAAGGCTTCCTGGGTGGGAATGAATGGGTTTGCAAACAAGGATTCCCTGAGAATTCTCAAGGGCCATATACAGTCTATAGATATCACATTTGTGTAATTGTGTGCTCTGTATAAGATGACTCTTCTTTTGGGACAGAAGGTCACCCTGGACCAGATCATGAGAGGGTCCTGTGACTTTCACGGATGAATATCAGGCAATACTGGAGCATACCACTTGCCCCCCGGAATGGCCAGAGAGATCCCTAATTGTTTATGATGCATATAATACACATTTTTATATTAATTAAACTTATAAATATAACACAGTATATTAGAAAGATGTGTATTTTAGCTATATTGTTGATATGTCTAGGTAGCATAAAAAAAGGTGGGGAGATGGCACTGGCAATATGTTATGAAACAAATCACCCGGGAGAGATGGTGAATGATAGCATGGATTGTGGTTTTACCTGAGGATAGTAACCCTTGCTTCCTGACTTCACAGGAGTGTTATGAGGATTAAAATCAAAATGAGATCAGAAACAGGAAAACACAATCAAGATCTCACAAATTGAAAGTAACACTACCATTATTATTTTTATTTCAAAGTAATTTATGCGGGCCTACACACTTGGGCTGCAAATTCTGTGACCTGGACTTCAGGTACACAACAAGTTCCTGATTAAAATATTAATAACCAGCTTATTACTTGGAGGAGATTTTGCAAGAGCAAACCAATAAATGGCAAGAGCATTTGGATTCTGATGATTCCCAGACTTCCCCAATCCAGTGAGGGAATGTAAATTCCCTCAAAATACTGTCCATTCACACACACACACACACACACACACACACACACACACACACTTTATAGGTGTCCTGAATTCATTTCTTTACCTATAGACTACAGAACCCTAAACAGAACACCTTCGTAAATTTTAGTATCTTTAAAACAAGAAAAGAGAAGACTTTTTGTCCTCTTGTAATCCCTTCTGAATGGATTTTTTGAGAGTATTCTTTTATCTGTTTCTCAACTCAGCACAAATCCCATTTTACCTTTTTGTTCAATTTGTTTTTAAAAACTCACAGCAAACAAAAAGAAATCATGATTGATGAAGAAAAACACTATAATGTGGCTGTGGTAAGTTGGCCCATCAGAAATGACCACACTTCTCCTGAAAGTAAGATTACAAAATCACAACCAGACAATGACTTTTGTAATCAGTCTCTAAAACTAATGCCCAAGATGTAGCACCTTTTCCTAAAGCTCCTGGAAATCTTCCTACTTGCTGTGAATCTGCATTTGCAGACCTTCCACCAAGAGTTAAATTTGTGTTCTGTTTAGTGTTTTTTTAGATTTATAAAGCGCTAACCAGAGAGTTTTAAATATGACGTGGATGTCTAAAGAAATACCAGTGAAAACAAGGACCACAACAGAAAAGAGAACAGAAAAAAAGGATTTTCTCGATTCTCCGTCTATTTAAGGTCTGTCTCTTCCAAGCATTTCCCTCCAAATTTTGGTATACCTACTCTGAGCTCAACATTTCCCAGATACTCAGAGGCATATGGAAATGGAATAAACCAGATTTCCGCACGTCAGGAAATTTGAAATCTATTCGAAGGAGTAAGACTAGCCTAGAAACAATTAGTTTGCATACTGGAAAACATACCAGTATGCATAGTTAAGTGCTAAAGTTGATGAATTTCTTTTTAAGATTTTATTTATTTGACAGAGAGAGAGAGATCACAAGTAGGCAGAGAGGCAGGCAGAAAGAGAGAGGGGAGGAAGCAGGCTCCCTGCAGAGCAGAGAGCCCGATGCTGCGGGGTTCAATCCCAGGACCCCGGGATCATGACCTGAGCTGAAGGCAGAGGCTTTAACCCACTGAGCCACCCAGGCACCCCAAGTTGATGAATTTTAAGTGCCTTAAAATATAATCAAAAGGAAGTTCCATGGGAACCCTAGAAAAATCTGGAAAAGCCTCAAGATGAAGTGAGTAACTTAAAATGAGTCTTGAAATATGTAAAAGCTATTAATACTTAGGAAACAAACATAGAATTTTTCGACCAATGGGACCACCATGAAGGAAGGCAAAGAGTAATTCTCAAATTTTATTACGCCTAAGTATTACTTTGGGGGCTTTTATAGAAATAGTAGATAATTAGATAGACAGTAGGTAGAATGAAGATTGATCGATTGATAGATAATAAAGGAAGGAAAGAAGGAAGGGAGGGAGGGAGGGAGGAGGGAAGGATATATAGATTAATGCATGGATAGATTGCCCTGAGATCCATTGTTAGAGATTCTAACTCAGAAAATCTTCAAGTGAGTTCCAGAAATCTGAATTTCTAATAAATTATCCCTCACACATTCAAATGAAGATATGGTCCTCAAGCCACACTTTGAAAAATATTGGCCTAAAACCAAGATGATAATTCCCACTATCTTTTACAACAGGGAATGCAAAGAGATGCTATGAGTTGAGATAGGCTTGCCCCAAGATAATTTTATTAATATATGTCTTTACATTTTTGAAGCACTGTCATAATCATAATTTTATTTCAGATAGTAAAGTGGTTAACTATTTATTTCCATTTCCAATATTTTGGATAGTAACGTGTGAAGTGTTTTGTGTCTTAACCAAGATCACAACTAGTTAGTATCTCCTGATAACTAGACAAACACAACCTATGTCTCCTGATAACTAGATAAACACCCATTCCACTAGATGTAACTGTAATAATATCCTTACCCTAAATGGAAATCATTATTTTGGCATCCATAAACGAAAGAAATATGTAGCTAGATAGGTGATCTTATATTTAAATGCAGAATGTTCAACTGTCTTTCTGAAAACTCATGCCATATGTCTTCTTCTGTTAGATATTCATTTATTCCATCATTCATGCCACTAAGTCACTGAGCTACTGCAACATGCTTCAGCTGATTCTAAGTTCTGGGTATAGAAATGGTCTCTCTCCTCATGGAGACTACATTAAACAAATATATACAATTCTACAAAATGGGGAAATACAGGGTATTGCAGGGAATAAACAAAAGGAGTTCAGAAACGTTCTACCAGGCAAATCCCCCTTTAAGTTAAAATGTGAAAGGTGACTAGTAGTTTATTTGGGAACATCTATGCTTGAGCAAAACAACATAGCATGTTCAGGAAACTGAAAAAAAGACTTGATGGCTATTGCAAATGAACAGAGAAGAGAAGAGCATTTGATGAAGGTGGATGTTGTGGAGAGGCAGGACTACTGAGCATCCAAAACTGCTGAGTGTCACAGAAGGTATTCATCCCAGACTCCACAGGAAGTGAGTCTAGTTAGGTAGAGGGTTCTCATGAACTATGGAAAGAACTTACTCCTTTTTCTAAGAGTAATGAGAAGCTGTTGAGTTCTTTAGTCAGGAAATGATGTGATCAGAATGGCGTTTTGGAAAAAAAAGATCACTCTACTTCAGCATGGTCTCCTTTACAAAGGAGGAGGGCAGGAAAAAAATGCTACCAGGAGTCTAGTTATGTTACCAGGAGGCCATGGTAGTAATCTAGGACAGCACCAATGGTAGTGTGGAGCAAGAAGGCAGAGATTTCTGGAATGAAAAACCCATTGGTGTTTGGATGTGGAATGAATGACCGAGTATGCCGACACCCAACTGGCTGACAAGGAAGGATGTTGGTTACCATTCCCTAAGACAGGAGTAACAGGAAAGTGAGCAGGTTTTGAAGGGGGAGAGGAGGAAGGAAGATAATTAATCAAGCTTGGATTGGGTTAAATTTCATTTGTCTAGTAACCTAAATGGAAATGTTGGTGTGCCTGGGTGGCTCAGTCAGTAAAGCATTCAATTCTTGATCTCAGCTCAGGTCTTGATCTCAGGGTCATAAGTTCAAGCCCAGCATTGAGCTCCACACTGGACATGGAGCCTACTTTAAAAAATAAAATAAAATGAGATGTCAAGTAGAGAATTGGATATTCTCACTGGAACTCCAGAAAGAGGTCTGGACTTGAGGTGAGATTTCAGGAGCCATAAGCAGGAGAGTGAATGAGACTGCAGAGAAAAGCATGTGGAGTAAGGTGATAAGAAAGCCTAGACAAGAATCCTGGGAAATCCAGTAGCTTAGGGTTTTGTAGAGATCAGTGACAGCAGAGGATGAGGAGAAGCTATAAGAAAGGGGAAAATCAAGATCAATATGGTGGCATGGATCCTAACAGCAACATAGTCACAATAATGACAGTTTTTTTAAATCATCCTTAAAACATCTAAATTTCTATATTTTTGGTAAGATAGAATCTGCTATGTCATGGGAGAAAGAATACCCACTCATTGATGGTGGTTACAGGATCTCATCTTGCAGTATAATAGTTATATGCTGATCTCTTCACTGTTTAACTACAAGTAAAGTGTACAAAGTTTGTAGCAAGACACTGACTACAAATGTAACTCTTATTAAAAAAAAAAAAAAACTGGAAGTTTGCAAATAACTCTCCATCATTCTGAAGCTGACTTTCTTGGGTTTGATCATCATAAACACCCTTTGTTTTAACACTTGTCAATTTTGTCAGTTTCATTCAAGAAAGTAAATTGTGTCACCATATGATTCCAATGAGATTATGTTCCTCCTTGGAACTGGTTCTGGCTCAAATTTAATCAAAAGAAAACATGAAATTAAATTAATTTTTTTAAAAATTATCTCTTTTTTTTGTTTTTTTTCATGTGAAACTGCAGCAGAAATTTGTCTTCTTGCCAATGGAATCACCTCCTATGGGATGAAAGAATAACTTGGCTGTAATGTCTGTCACTCCATTTGCCACCAGGGTTGATTTGCCTGAGCAGTATGACTGCTCCTTTGTTCCCCTCTCTGTGTGTATTTTAACAGTGGCTTAAAAGGACCATGTTTCCAGAAAGAGGATAGTTCTTCTAAGAAGAGTAAATGAGGAACAAAACCTCCAGACAATTTCTATGTTTTGCACCTATTAACGGAGGCGGCTCTACCCCAAGATAAGATATCATGGTACTATTCTTATCCTTCTGTTCTGTCACAGTCATGGGTTTGAATTCAAAATCTCAAATTGCTAGTATTTCTGTATGTTTACCTAGTTTAGTCAAGAGTGTTCTGTTCCATATGGCCCTAGAACTTTGTGAGGTGATACAGTTCTTAGTTTTAAATGTCTTCTTGCCCTTGGCCTCTCCAATTCAGAATACAGTTAATTAGCATCCTTTGGGTACAAAGCACAGGGCAGACTTTTGTGGTTGATATGAAAATTTATAAGCTGGAAGAGAGGGTCGAGGCCCCCCTGGACTCTGGAATCAAGCCATGGACATCTTTGAATCTTCCAAAACTCCAGAATAATAATAAAAACCATTGTTAGGATATTAAGGACCTCAGGCATGACCCCAAATCCACAGAAGGCTGAAAGTCACTCTAAAAAGGATACAGTGGGAGTAGAACAGAGAGGAGTCACTGATGCTTAAAATGTACCAACACATTAACTAAAAATAAAATGGCTCACATTTATTGAATGTTTGCTAGGTCTTAGCAGCTACACCAACTACTTTCTATGAATAATCTCATTTTAATTCTTATAAACAATCTTCTGAGTATGTATTATTTTTATTTTTTAAATATTTTTTAGGATGGGGCCCCTGGATGGCTCAGTCGTTAAGTGTCTGCCTTGATCTTGCGTCACAATCCTGGGGTCCTGGGATCGAGCCCCACATCGGGCTCCCTGCTCAGTGGGGAGCCTGCTTCTTCCTCTCCCTCTGCCTGCCACTTTCCTTGTTTGTGCTCCCTCTCTTTCTCTGAAATAAATAAATAAAATCTTTTAAAAAATATTTTTTAAGATGATATTCCTTTGAGAGAGAGAGAGCACAAGCTGGGTAGCAGGAAAGGGAGAGGGAGAAGCAGGCTAAGGTAAGCAAGGAGCCTGATGGGGAGTTTAATTAATCCCAAGGCCCTGAGATTACAACCTGAGGTGAAGGCAGACACTTAAACAACTGAGCCACCCAGGCACTCCTATATTATTATTTTAACCTATTCTATAAATGAGGAAATTAAGGTTTAGAGAAATTAACTAAATTATGCAAAGTCACTAAGTTGGTGCATGACAGAGCCTGAAAATGAACCCAGAACCTGGGGTCCACATAGAGCCTCTACGTGGAAGGACTGTCTTCCTGGTCTACCTTTCTCTATCTAGCAACCTCACTTTCAGCCACACCCTGATCACAGAGCCCATTAATCCACTAGATACAGTACACACAGTGCCTAAAGTTCATGAAATTTTAGGGGCCCAAAAAATTTTTAAATTTTATCTCTTTTAAATCAGAAAAAAATATGACTATAATAATAATACATATATAATAACGAATCTATCCTGGATTGTGCTCCTCTTTATACCAACATAATCAAAAAATATATCTTTTCCGATGGAAGAAGTGATTTTTTTTAGGTCAAAAGTGTCCCAGATCCAGGAAAGTCAAAGCATGGTGGACACCATCTCTTTGACAATGACAACTGTGTGGTCTGCCTTTCTAAACCCTTTCAGGCCACAAATTACATTTGGGCTAATGTTGCCTCTTCAATTTAATAAAATAATACTAATCAATGCTTAACTTTCTACCATATGCAAAGGCATGGTTTTCAGAGTTTTATATTCATTCTTCACAGAACCTTATGAAGATGCTATTATTAGCTCCATTTTAGAATTTGATGTTTCTTTTGAATCACATCCCACCCACATAAAAATACTAAGGCTCCCTTTGAGATGTGTCCTCAACTCTAGATCCTCCCAGAATAGCTTCACTGGGCATTCATGCAATAATTCACTATACCTTCAACTTGTTTATCTTTCTTAAGGATAGAAACTCTTTAATAGAGTTAATAAGAATTCTCCCTAGAGAATTAATTTAAGCACTATTTTAAAAGAGACAACAAGCTCAAAATGGAGTCACTTGTGCTAAGCCCTCTTCACCAAATTTAATACCTAACCTAGTTGCAATTTCAGCCTCTCCCAGGAATGCAATCTTAACCAATCAGCCTGGAATTACCTAGTCAACACAAGTGAGGTAACCTGTCTGACAGACTCCAGCTGTCCCCCAGTGGAGGGTGACCTTCCACGAAAAAAGCAGGTATTTGCTAGAGTAACTCCCTTGTCCTGCCTCCTTCTGTCCCTAGCCTTTCATTCCATACAGCCTTTGGGAGCCTTTTTCTACTTCCTAGGTGGAATGCTACCAATTCATGAATCATTGAATAAAACCAATTAGATCTCTACATTTACTCAGCTAAATCTTCATGTTTTAACACTGCAATTATTTGTTCAACTTTTTAGATGTAACTAATAGCTTCAATAATGCAAATATAAAGCACTATTTCAGTCTTTTGCAAGATGTGAAAACCACCCAGTTTTTGTCAGGAAAGCAGACCCTCCGTCACTGCTGGAATTCAGGGTTAAATCAGTTTGATCGTTTAAATGTTTTTCCTTTTCAAGCACAAACCAACCGCACACTCTGCCTGATAGCATTAAGATAACTGAAGATGACTAGCCATATGTTGACAAAGGGAGAGATTCATCATTATGATTAAAAAAAAGCAGCCATACTGATTGTTAAATCTCTGACCACTCTCCCCCATCACAATAGCAGTTCACTGCTATTAAAATATTCTTTCATGGAGATGAGCACATCACCACAAACCTATTTTCTTTTTTAAACTCTTTAGTTTGCTGTGGAAACCTGGGAGCTCTTCTTTGGGTAAATCAGGGAGCTCACTAAGTGGGTCCTTCATTAGTATTATTAATATCAAGAATTTCATCCTGATTACCATTTGCACTGGCTTTTACAATCAGTTTTATTTTGTCTCTAGCTAAAAACTACTTGACTAAATGATAGTGGACCCTTTTTCTATAACAATACTTATTTTAAATGTTTCAGTATTATTTGTAGGAAACTTATACCTTCCCAACTGACTAATTATCATATTTAACAAAGCCTTTTTCTGTGAGAGTAAAAGAGCAAGCCAATTGCCATCATTTGCATGCACACTTAAACAAGCACAGGGAATGTGACCTTCATTTAGGCATTGAGTAATGTTCTAAGCTTTAGCCATCCTGCCTGCTAATCATCACAGCTACAACACAGTCCTGTGTTGGGCAACTGAATTGTTTTTGTAAACAAAAAGTAAATTGTCTATTAACTTGTCTTCACATTTTCTAGTAACAGAGAACCAACAATAGAAAAGATCACTGAAGGACACAGACAGGGTTCCAGCTAAATGTCAGGAGTGGGAGGGGGGGATAGGTTCTAGTAGATAAGGAAACCAACTAAAGCTTTCTTTCTTTTCTTTGTGCTTTATTTAGGAAATAAAGTCCTATAATGACACAATTAAAACTCTCCACTGAAAGGAAAGTGAGGTCCTCTTGGATACATTTTTAGCTTAAAAAAAAGGAAAGAAGAGAAAAGAAAAGATAGTAAATCTACACTGCTAATATTACCATCAGAAAAAAAATGAAAAGACATCTAGATAATAATGCATAAACTTACACCTATTATCTCTAGTCCAGATGGAGTATTTTTAATTTTCTAAGGAGTCCCTAAAAGAAGCAGAAAGAGATGTGAAATGTCTTATAATTGAAATAAATCCTTTTACATGCTTCTGAGGCAGATGGTAAGCTACTCTCAAGAAATGAACCTTGAGGGAGAGGGGGTGGTCACAGTGAGAAGATCCTGGTCCACTGAATTCAGAAAGCAGGCATCCTGTGGTAGCTGCTATTAAATAAATATTCCGGATCTATAACAATTCTATCTCTGGTGACAATTTGCAGGATACACTTAATGAAAGTACAGTTATAGAATCTCTCATTTATATAGTTAGAGGGAAAATAATAAGTCATGGTTGTTCCCTGTCCAGAGGTTTACACTCTCTATTCCAGAAAGGAAAATTTTATGTCATCAGCAAATACATAATGAGAAGCCACTTAAAATTCTGGTTTCATTAATTATCAAATGCATTTGATTTTCTATTTCTGTTCTTTGCAAACTCCAGTGCCTGCACATATATCAAGTGTGTGTGTGTATATATGTGTAGATAGTACATATTATATATATATATATATATATATATATATATATATATATATATATACACATATATGGTGAGCCCTTAACCTGTATATATATATATATATATCATGGCTGGTGGGCTCAACAGATTAGAGCCTTGTCCTAATGAGTCCAACGTCAGGATTTTGGTTCTGCTCCCTGGCCAGGAATGGCACCCTGTGATATTGTGACTTATTAAAAAATAAATAAATATTTGGTCTTTGTTCTTTTGGCATGGAACTCCTAAAACCCTTGGAATTTCCTAAGCGATGAGAGAAATAAAGGTGTCGTGTGTTTTGTTAACAAGGTGACTTCTGGAAAGCCTCTAGGTGACCTGAAAGTGGAGCTTACTGCCAGGAAAATCGACCATGTGATTAGCGAGTTAGAACTTTTCTTCCCCCTCCACCAACATCTGTGAGGAACTCCAGAGGTGGAGTTCAATGGACAATGATTTAATCAATCATATCTATTAATGAAGCCTCCATAAAAACCTCAAAAAGGATGGGGGTGAGAGGACTTCCAGGTTGCTGAACACATGAAGATAGGGAGAGAGGGCATGGAAGCTCTGAGCTTTCTCATACTTTGCCCCATGCCTTTCCTCTGCCTTGTTGTTCCTGAGCTATTATATCCTTTTATAATAAGCTGGCGATCTAGTAAGGAAAATATTTCTCTGAGTTTTATGAGCCACTCTAGAAAATTAAATTCCAAGGGGCGGGAGGACATCCAATCTGTAACCAGTTGGTCAGAGGCACAGGTGACAACCTGGACTTGTGACTGATATCTGAAGTGGAGGACAGTCTTGTGGGACTGAGCCCTTAACCTGCAGAATCTAAGGTTATCTCTGACTAGACAGTTTCAGAGCTGAGTTGAATTATAGGGCACCCAACTTGTGCCTGGGAATTGTTTCTTGTTGGTGTGGGGAACCACCTTCACCCCTGCCTCCACACATGTTGGAATTTGTCCCAGAACCACTTTTTTTTTTTACAGCCTCATTTCTAGTTCTCCAAGTTCTAAAGGCAGAGAATGAATTCTAAGATGAAGCAGGCAGGAAACTGCCAGTAAGACAGTACAAACCATCCAGATGACTGAGAGCAAAAAACGGTATCACGAGACCCACTGAAGTTTCAGTTGAAAGGTCTATATGGGCAGGTAAGAGAAGTTCTCAACTATGATTTGCTAATTGTGAGTAGAGTGTGACTTAAATAAGTAAACAATGGCTTTGATCATTAAAAATCAACCAGAGGGAAATGTTGTGGGCATGGGTCTTAAAGCAGGATAACCTTCCTTGAGGTTTTCTCTCTCTAGTGTTTAGAACACTGTTTGGTTAGATTTTCAGCTTAGAAAGTTCTCAGTTCAGGAGAGTCAAAGAAGACCAAACAGAAAAGGGGAAAGGCCCCGGCTGGACTGTCTCTGGGCTTTAAGCAATGAGATCAGAGAGAGATGGTCTGTGCCTGTGTGCGGTATGGTCGCATTTACTAGGGAGAAGGGTGGGGGCATTTGGAGTAAGAAGTCTTAGTCAGGAACAAAGTATATCCCTTAGAATAAATTTCTCTTGAAATAGCTAGAGGACAGGTTGGGAGTCTAGTACAGGGGGACAAGGGAAAGCTGGCCATGTCTGGGAGGGTACCACTAACAATATACTGGTGAACCTGGGAGAGATAACTCTGGAGATCGCAGGAGACTGCATTACGTTTGAGGGGCTATAAATACCTGGGAGTTGAGCATGGACGACCAAGGCAGGTAACTAAGAAAAGTTCCCAAAGTCCCACCAAATCAAGAACGGCTTGCAGGCTGGTGGGGACAGAAAGCCAAGGAGGCAGTCTGTACTCAAAGACCCGACTGTGACTAAAGAGGACACCACTATCCCCAGCAACACTCTACACAAAAGTCTATGAATGAAACTGGCCCTCTGGTTCTTGCAGTCAGTGGTGATTTATGGGAACTGAAGAAATTTTGGAAAGGATCTTAGTAGCTAAGGAGAAGAGCAGAATATCACTTAGGAACTTGCTGCATCCAGGATGGCCTCCAGTCATTGGCAAACTTCTGAGAGGCAGAGCTATTTTAACTTCCCTGTTGTCCTGCACAAGAAATGAAGCACATCAATTACAAAGGCCCTTGTACTGTCTGAGGGAACTCAAGGCCAAGAGATTTGCCTTCACGTTCACTCTGCTGAGCTCTACCAATTAAGGAGGTCATTAGCAGACTATTAACACCACTCAGGAGTTCTCACCACTTGTCACACAAGTACTTCCCTCCACAAGCCATACTGAGTCCATGCCAGGGCAACAGGTTAAATAAAACTGGCTGAGGCCACTCTGATTGGTACAAACCCATGAACACAGCAGCGCATTGTCCCGCCAGCCTCAGCAGTCCACCAGTTGTGTGGGGCAGAGAAAGGAACAACAGAGTGAGTGTCTGAAAAGATTCTGACGTTACAGAACATGAAAGAGGAAGACGCAGCACTGAGAATCCAACTCCAGTTCCAACGTGAGAAGACCTAGCCATAAAATTCAGAGAATTGTTCTTCCGTAATGAAAGAGAAATCCAAATAATTGAATAAGGCAAATGAAGAAAGCAATCAAATGTGAAGCTGCAGGATAGACACCAAGACCATTAGTAGCAATTAATGTCTTTTGTTCATACTGTTATATACACGGTATTGTAATTTCTATAGGGTAAAATGATCTATTTTTCACTTCATTAATCAGAAAACGTGATCATTGTGATCAAAAGTAGCCTCATTTTACGTCCCAAGCAAGATTTAACTGCAAGCGTTTACAATGAGGCCCCATTTTCTCGAGACTCTATCGCAGTTAAAAGACATCCTACAGCCCATTAGTCCGTAGACTGTGGATTATTATAATAAATATTTAAAACCACTTATCAAAATAAAAGAGCCAAAACACACTCTGCCATGCAGTGGGCCTGATTTTTTAATCAGAGTCTCTCACTTGCTAATTGGAAGTACTCAGGACTCCACATGATTTGTCTTACCATTGGTGAGAATTAAAAAGGGTTTATACTGGAGATACTTTAGTACTTCTCCCAACTAGGTCACCCTCATTACATGAGCTTTGAAGCATCTATTACATTCCCCTTCTTATATGTCAGTGGGCGAAAGGGGTCTCTAGAGACAGTGATGGGGGCCCTTGAGGCCAATGACCTACCAAGTAGCTACTTCAGAGGAAGGCCGTTGTACCCAGAGCCATGTGCTGAAGGGAGAGAAAACCAATTTATTCCAGAAGATTAGTAGAGCCATTTGATTTTATTTATTTTACATCTACCGAAACCCTGCCTGGAAAGCAGGCTGGCTTATTTTGTCTGTGTACACACATGTACACTCACACACACACACACACACACACACACATATCTTATATATACGGGTGTATTAAAACAATATCAGACATATGAGATAGATGGTCAGCAGATGTGTCTGCTTCGTTTTCTTTAGACTTTTGTTGGAATGATAATGAGGTTGGAGAAACACCATGATGCCCAGAGTACCAGAGATTTCTCTCTGCACAGGCTCTCCCAGTGAGTCTCAATAAAGCATCAGTGGTCAACGATGAATAGACCAAGGGTTGGCCAAGAAAGGAGGAAATGGTGAGGTACCCCCAAGGGGTCACAGGAGCATAGGGGAGACCAGTAAGCAACAACTCCTTTGAGGAAAATATTCCTTTCCTCCGAGAACAAAAGGATAGAAGTGTGAATATCAATAGCATCAGATGATCCAGTGAGTGTAAACCAGGTTATTGAAGAGTGGACCTACCCCCTCAAATGCAGCACCTTCTCCTGCCTTGGGGTACCACTACTCTGACTGACCTATGCAGCCCACTTCTTGGTAAGCACAGGGACAAACCTACTAAAGGTAATCCTTTCCTTTCAATAACCATTATGTTTGAAACTCCAAAGAATGTCAGCCTCAAATCCCCCAGAACCCACCATCTGCCCAGTCTTTTGAATGAGGGCAAAGGTAACCCACTCCATGGGCTAAGATAATTACTTCATAAAGCTTAGTTAATTATGACAGTGGTCTCATTATCAAGCAAGTGTTCTTCATTTGCCCAAATGAACAGACTCCAAAGATTTATCTCAGACACCAGGCCAGGGCAGGAAAAGACAAATTTTGCTCATCAACATGCCCATTTTTAGAAATGCTGATGAATGAAAGATAAATTCCTGAGTTTTACCCTAGACACCACATGAACTCATAGAGCCAAAGGAACACAGTAAATTAAGACAGATGAACAAATGAAACTCAAAGGGAAAAGAAATGCTAGACTTTAGCAACATTTTGTTCTCCTCTTTGAGCATGAGATACATACAAATTCTTTCTTGTTGACTAATCCAAGGCTGCTACATTCCCCATCACCTCCCTTGCACCTGCCCATTTATGGACACCTCCTGCTCGCACTTCTGCATCAAGCACTGCGCTTAGAACAAGGACAAACAAAAGGAGAAGCCGCTACTACCACTACAGAATGAAAACAGGCGTTGGAGAATGCCAGGAGAACACTGTCCATGCCAGCTGTGAGAAATACATCACCTTCTGTCCTCTTGTCTCCATCCCCTGATGACTCTTGTCTGTAACTGATCTTCCATCTTAGGTCTGGCAACAGGAATTTTGCCATGATTCCACATCTGTTATGTCGTAAGAGACCCAGCAAAGGAAATTTGTGCGTCCGTCTCCAATCCAATGCAGTCAGGACTCACTCAGGTCCACTCTTCCTTCCCCCAAAGAATTGGCCTTCTCTTCATTCTTCTCGGTCAGAGACTGGTTCCTCTACTTTTATCATTTATAATTTCTTTGCTCTGCAAATCCAGCTCTACTGTCTCACACTCCCCACCACTTTGTAACCAGACTTCTCTAGACATGGATTCTCTCTGTTCCCATAACACATTGTCTCTATCAAGAAGTGTATTAGCAGTGTACTTTATGTGTCTTTTTTCTACTTCCCTCCTCCTCATGAAGCTGTAAGCATCATAAAGATGGGGATTCTGACGTGATAAAGTCCTTGAACTGGAGGTGGTACTTAATATGTTTATACTCAGTGAATAAATAAATTTTCTAATATAGAAGGTGGGAATCTGATTGCTCTGTCTTCCTTCATTTAGATGTCTCCCCTTCTCCAGCGACCAGCCATCAGTGATCTGATTGCACAACTGCGCTTACTCCCTCCATCAATATCAACATCTCTGATTCATCCATTTCTTCATTCATAAAACTATGGAAAGTCAGGACTAAGTGTGTCCTTAAAGATTGTTTCAACCAACATGTACCTTCCCTGGTTAAACTCTCCTTTTTCAAAGTAAAGGAAAGAAAGGGTGCATGATTGCTTTCTTCTTAAAGAAAGTGGGAAACTTTGGACCTTTGGAAACATTTTGAGAATGGAAGTGAAGCTGGAGAAATACAGATTGTTCATGCAGATCTTCTCTGAAGCTAGGATTCAAACTCAACTTCATCAGTGTAACCTTGTGTTAAATTGTATAATCTCAGTTTTCCAACTGCCAAGATGGAGATGAGAATATGTTCAACCTGATAGGGCTGTTATGATAAACACTATGACAGCACCAATGTCAGTTCTTATTACTGTTATTAGTGAGCTGATTCTATGCTATTCAGATCACTAAGAGGGGACCCACCCACAGAGAAACAAAGGGGTATAAAAAAGAGTGTAACATTACACTGCACCGTAAAGGAACAAGGAACACCCATTCCCCACCCATTCCCTAATCTCCCCTGGCCAAGGAAAAACCTTCCCAACTTCCTTTGTATGACACAACTTGTATCATAAACTTCAGGAAACCCTGGCTTTTCACCTCATGGATACATTAAACATAGCTACAACCTCCCCTGCTGAAGTTCTAGCTGTATCCCTGGGTCTCCCAATCTATTCCTCTTCCCCAGCCCATAATGACAGCATATAATAACAGCTAATAATTATTGTGTGCTCATAATGCACTTCACAAGTTTTTCACTTATTTAACCCTCCAAACCACCCATTAGAAAAGCACAATTATTATATCATCAGATTATTCATCTGTTTTTCAAAATGAGAAACTAAACCGAAGGGAGGCTTAGTAACTTGTCGAAAATCACACTATACACGATCTCAAGTAAAAAGATGTAAAATACGAAAACAGCATGAAAGATGCATGAAAATAAAAATATTTTTAAACTGACCAATTACAAGCCAGTTGGAAAAATTACTGTTTTGCCAGAATTTGTATAGACCCTTCCCAGAAATTCTGGAAAAGACTGTTGAGACCCATAAGATGGAAAATTTTGATTTTCAATATGAGCAAATTTAGATACAATTGTACAAAGGGAGAAGGGATACGAAGAAGGACAGAGTGGTAGTGAGAGTGAAAGGAGAGAACATGCAAGGCAGGGAAGTGACCATGAACTGAGTCCTCGTGGTGGGCCAAGAATCCATCAGGAACACTGGACCCGTATGACTTACTAGCACTCTAAACTCCAGTCCCTTTCTCTCTCTCTCTCTCTCTCTTTCTTTCCACTGTCTGGAGAGATCTCAGCCTTTCTCAATCCCTACATTTAGGCATCTGGGTTCTGCTTTGTCTCAAATCTAATGCCAGCCTCTTTGTGCCTCCTCGCTCAGTGAAAAAGACATACCAAATTTTCAGTTACTCGAGTCAGAAACACTTGAGGCTTTTCCATCCCTTAACATGCCCTCCCCACTCCACTGACCTCAACATTCAGCCCCTTTCAGACCCTCCCTGTCTCCTGAGTCCTGTCCCTTGTCTCCTGGCCCTCTCCCCTCTGGTCTGCATGCCCCCTTCTGTGCCAGGATCAGCACAGCAGCCCTTCCACTCTTGTGGGCTCTGGGACACATGTCACTTCCCTGCTTCACTGCTGCAGCCAGAGGCCACCTTCTGTCCACATGCATCACGGCCACCACCATTGCCAACAACTCCATACCCTGCCCCAGTCCTCTGGGTCAGACTGTGTTTCCCTACCCTTCCTCATCCACGACTCAATGTGCTCCAACATCCACAGCCTTCCTTCCATTCCTCAGACACACCATGCTGATTCCCACCTCTGGCTTCTGCACATGCTCATTCTTTTGCACCCACACTGTCTCCCTCTCGACCCCCCTACCTTTCCAACAGTCAGTCTAAGTACCTTTCAGCATTTACCTTAAGTCTGACTTCTTAGGGAGGTCCTGCCTGACCTTCCAGCCTGGATCAGGCTGTGCTATTAACTGTTTGTTTTATTTCTATAATGTGTTCTTTTCCTCCTGAGCATGAACCTCAGTCTGTGATTACACATACCCTTCTTGGCATGTTTGGTTGGAAGTCATGTTTGTTCAGAGCATGCACTGTGAGCTCCAGAACCACGTCTCATGCTCACCGTATCACTGAGTTCCCACAGCTCAGGGCCTGCCATACAGGAAGCATTCATTGCCTGAACAAATTATTTCATCTAAAATTCATAGAAAACCTCATTGTTGTGCCTGAGGACACACCACAAATGTATCCACAAACATTGGGGCCAGCTTTAGACACCAGCTGGCTCAAACCCCAACCGTCATGGTTTTCTAACTCCCCACTTCACCACCTCTCTCCAGACAACAGTTGACTTTCATTTCTAAAGAGCCATAGAAAAGTAATTGGTTTGCAAAAACCACATTTGTCCCCCTGGCAGCTGAACACTCAGTTGGCTACTGGATCCTTATAAATGAGATTTTGTCATTAAAGAAATGAACCAATTAGATAAGAATAATGTTGGGTAGATTTTAACGAAGGGAAGAAAAAAAATATATATATATATAATCTCACACCATCTGGTACAAATCTAGAGGAAACTCTATTAATGACATGTGTAAAAATGAAAAATGAAGACACAAAGGTAGCATAAAAAAGGTCTTCTTTTTTGATGTGTATAAGGATTTAGGAAGTATGTATTATTTGAGAAAATCTGAATAGGAAAAGTAAGAGCAGTGTTTCTTTCCAAATGTGCAGTTCATGCTTGGATTAAATGAAAGGACAAAAGAAAAACCTCCAAACCGACAGAGATTTCAAACAGCTAAATTTCCACCAAACTACTTGAACGTTTATAAACAGAACCAGAATATATGATATTCAGAAAGCATCACAAAAGTTGGCCAGCGAGGGCTCAACCACAAAACAAACAGTGTCACAGAAAATGGTGCTTCCACCAAAAGTAGGAGCAGACATTGCTCTGGGGGCACTAAGACAAAGAATGCTATTCACACAAAAATCCAAGATTTCCTGGGTCTCAGAGCGCGATGCAGTTTCATAGACTGCTGCCAGCAAGTGGCCACTGCAGATACTACAGCTACTTGAAATGTTTTAATTCCAAGATTCCGCCAGAAAAAACCTAATGTAAAAATCCTCAGAACCAGAGATCGTGCCCCAAGATTTTTTAATCACTCTATCAAGACATCATTCTAACAAATTATCTTTTTTCTCCTAAAAGTGGATCGGGAGGCAAAATAAAGCTAATAGTTAAGTTGAACAAGCATGCCTCATCAAATTAACTCTTTGTTCCTCTCTACCCCTTAAAATCTATTGAATGAGACTAGTTCTTTCCCTGCTCCAGGATGAGAATTCAGCCTGCCTAAAACTCTTTTGGTTACATGAAACATTGTTGCAATTTAATAATTAGAATAGTTGGCCCGCAGAATTTCTATCCATCATTAAAGGTAAGCCAACCTCAGCTTGGGCCAGGTTGGGCTGGCTAGCAGACTACGAAGGAGAAAAGGTGTTCTCTCATTTTTTCCCCCATTCTTCTCACTTTAGTTTCCAACCCTTCCAAGGTCGAGGTTCCAAAAGGAAAAAGAAAGCAAAAAAAAAATTCTAACTTGGTTCGTAGCTCCTCTTCTGTGTGTTCTGGTGGATTCTTTTTTCTTTTTCTTTTTTTTTTTTTCATTTTATTTCTTTTTAGTGCTCCAAAATTCATTGTTTATGCAGCACACCCAGAGCGTCACACAATACGTGCCCTCCGTAATACCCACCACCAGACTCACCCAACCCCCCACCAGCCTCCCTTCCAAAACCCTCGGTTTGTTTCTCAGAGTCCACAGTCTCTCATGGTTCGTCTCCCCCGTTCTGTTGGATTCTTGAGAGACTGCCCCCCAGGGATCTCTCATCTGTATTTGCTCAGCCTGAATGTTTCTTACTGAATTATGTTCCCTCAAAATTCATATGTTGAAATCATAACCCCTCATATGATATTTGGAGATGGGACCTTTGGAGGCAATTAGGATTAGATGAGTTCACGGCAGGGAGCCCTTGTGCTAGGATTATGACCCTTACCAGAAGAGACACCTGAGAGCTGAGAACAGGCCACATGAACACATAGCAGGAAGACGTCGTCTACAAACCAGAAAGAGAGTCCTCGTCAGAACCTGACCATACTGGCACCCTGATCCTAGACTTCCAGCCTCCAGAACTATGAGAAAATAAATTTCTGTTCTTTAAGCCACCAGCCTATGGAACTTTGTTATGGGGGCCTGAGCAGACTGCCATTGAGTGAATGTGTCTTTATGCAAGTTGGTCTCATACTCTTCCAGCATTAGGAATGCTGTAATACCTACAACTCCTACCTGCAGAGATAGATCTCTTTGTCTCTCCAGGTCACCTTCTTAGACAAGACCTAAAAGAACGGCATGCCTGTCTTTGCTGACATGACCACGGAGGCTCCATGAAAAGTACTCCTGAATTCATTGTCCTCAGAAAAAGGGATAGAGGCCAACCCTAATGCAACTGTGATTTCTTCTTACTCCTGCCCTGAGAGTAGGGCATTAAGTCTTCCTTGGGTCTCCAGTCTGCCAGTATGTCCTATAGACTTTGGACTTTCCAGAATAAGCCTATTACTTAAAATCAGTCTCTCTCCCTCTCTCTCTCTCTCTCTCTCTCTCTCTCTCACTCCCTTTTCCAGCTTCTCTTGCAGATGGCAGGAAGTAGCCATGTCACACTGTTTTAGCCCTTGAGATGTCTCTTCCCTGATGAAACCAGAAAGAACTGCATGAGGCTTTCATCCTTTCCCCTTTTCCCTTTAAGTACCATCATGATGCTTCGAATCCTGCAGCAGGATGGCCTGCAACTTGCAACAAATAGACACTAGGTCTAAAAGCCTGTAGACTGGAGATGGAGAACGGGAAGGAGCAACATGATTTCTGACTTTCCTGACATTTTTGAGCTGTCACCCCACATCTTGAAGCACCTATGTCTAGATTAACTGTTATAGGAGATAATACATATCCAACAATTCAGATTTGCAGTTGCTTACAGGGGAGTGCATTCTTATATATTGAAAAGAACAAGCAATGTTATGCATGCAACAAAAACACGCCACCAAGTACCTCCAGGTTCCGTCTTGCTTGAAGCTAAAGAAAGAGAGCTATCTGCAGGCTACATTGTTTGCTGGTAGATCTGGCCACTCTTTTTGACATCTCTCATCTTGACTCCCGATGGAAAGACACAGTTGCCAACTTTGTAGATACCTCAGCTTCAAATACCCTTTAATGCAGACATTTCTACCAGACAGAAAAGAGGCGCTAAATTATCATTTGTACCTCATGACATACCTGCTGGCATTTAAATATTGGGAAGAAAGGGACGGTGTAACAAAACACCAAATAAACACACAAATAATAATGAGGAGGACAGTACTACCAGCTTATGAATTACAAAGATCCCTGATGTATAGAAAGTACTTAGGAGTTTATAATCACAATGGATCTTGGGGAATTTGGTTTTTCTAGGACTGAGGATGCATATATTAGCAGCTCCTGACTTTTATATGTTGGACTTTCTCTTAACATTCACTTTCATGCATTGTGTATTGATCCCACTAGGTCAGTTTTTATATGACAAATAGGGATTCTCCTACTTCCGCAGATCAGTGAGAACAAGGCTTGTGCTTACCCCCCAACAGGTCTGTTCTACCAAAGGCAGTCTCTTGACCAAAACTACTGAGTTTGCAGCCATAAAAAAGAAAAATCTTGACATTTGCAATGACGTGGATGGAGCTACAGAATACAATGATAAGTGAAATAAGTCAGTCAGAGAAAGACAAATAGCATATGATTTCACTCATACGTGGACTTTAAGAAACAAAACAAACCAGCAAAGGGAGAAAAAAAAAGAGTGAGAGGCAAACCAAGAAACAGACTCTTAACTAAGAGGAAAAACTGAAGGTCACCAGAGGGAGGTGCATGGGGTGATGGCTGAAACAGCTGACAGGGATTAAGGAGTGCCCTTGTCCTGATGAGCACAGGAAGTTGTATGGAAGTGTTGAATCACTACATTATATCTAACACTTAATGTCACACTGTATGTCAACTAACTGGAATTTAAATTAAAAAAACTCTTTTAAGAAGGGGCATCTGGGTGGTGGAGTCGGTTGAACATCTGACTCTTGATTCCAGCTCAAGTCATGGTCTTGGGGTCGTGAGACTGAGTCCTGCATCAGGCTCTGAGCCCAACACAGAGTCTGCTTGAGTTTCTCTCTCCCTTTCTCTCTGCTATCCCTGCTCATGCTCTCTCTCTAAAATAAATAATCTTAAAAAAAAAAAAAAAAAAAACTAAGGCTAGCAGAAGAGAAAAACACAACAACAACAAAATACTGAGTTTGTCAAAGTATCTTGAATTCTATTTTATTGTATTTGTCACATTATGAATTAAAAAGGAAACATAAAAATAATATTTCCAACAGTAAAGACAAAAGGCACAGTTCTCCTCAAAGCAAAGTACAATGAATGAGATGAGACTCACTTAATGTAGAGAAAGTACCATTATTTAGCCCCAATCTGCCCTGTATTGAATGCAAACCAGTTACCAGCATCTTTAATTTTGTATGAAAAGAAAACAATTAAATATTAGGTATCATATACCAGAAGTAGGTTGTCAAATATTGAGGCTACAGGGCTAGAATAAATCACAACTTTATATTTTTTAACACCCTGGTGAATAAGGCCTATCCCATACCCACTCATAACAAATAAAATCTATTGTTCTGTCTCTATACCAGAACCTTGTGCACATTTTTGTAGATACATCATGTCCTTAAGATGGAGCCTGCTTCTATTATACATTATGCTCATCAGAATCTTTCATATAAGAATATATCATCTCATTAGCCTCTTACAAATATTTGCAATTAGACTAAGTTGCACTGAGATATTTACTTTTAAAAAACAGACCAAGAAAGAAAAACACACGGTCTCTCAGTCATTTCTCTTGCTTTCCTAATAAACAGAACATCCATGTGTACAGAAATAGGATATCTGTCCCCAGTAAGCAACTAATGGGGCCCCCATGAGTCACTGTCTCACCTTAGCAGTGTTTTCCTCCTAACAATCCCCTAGGAGAATTACACACAGAGACCAAGCTCTGATTGATTATAGGCCAGTGATTGGGACACTATCACTCTTTCCCTGTTATTTACTAATAACTGCCCTCAGCCTTGCACACAGCTGTAAATTCAGCTCGTTAGAGAAATTCTTGAGTGTGTCAGCCTGAGCTGGACTTTCCCGTCTTTCACCCAAGAGATGGGCCATCCCTCCACCGTCTGTTTTGCAATTTTGCTTTCTGCCTCCACACACTTTTCTTAACTCACAAGGATCGAAACACCCTTTGGTTTTGTAGAGTCCCCTCTATACATATACATCCCCTCCTGAATGATAAAGAACTCAGAATTCATATTTTGCTTGACCTCCAGACCAGTGGCCTCCTTACTGATCTCTTCCTGGGCCTGTGACACCCTTCTCCTTCTTTCAACAACAGCTCTGGATAAAATTCTCTTCAACAAGACTGTTTCAAAAGTACCTTCCATCAAAGAAGGATTTTAATGAGCAACCCTAAAGACAGCATCAGTCCTAAATATTTTATAAGTATTTATTTATAAAATATTAATAAATGTGGTCTTTATGATAAAACTTGAAGTGACTTTAAAAGATTATTTTAAAGAAACTGATAAAATAATGATAAAAGACAACATTAGTTTGACAACTTTAATAAAAGAATCATGATTTTACCATAAACTCATGATTTTGTGAAAACTGTAACCAATTGTTTACCTTTTTCCTTCAGGTTTGGAAAAGTGGAAAATGACAAGAGGCATTTCAGTACTATGGTTTGTGGAAAAAAAAAATCCTGACCAAAAGTGTCGTTAGATATTAAAATTAGTTACCGAACGAGATGGCAAAGTTCCTAGTCTTGAGTGGATGAAATGTCAAAATGAATTCTCATTTGTCTGGAAGGAAGCAGGGAAAGATGTTAATGACCTCTGTAAGTCTAATTTATCCAATATTATTGTGCCCAAGTTGTGTACAAGTTTTCTTTCTTTTAAAAATTTGAAACATGGGACAGAAAGCACAAAAATTGAATGCAAATGTAAACTGACTTCAAGAAAATATACCTCTCGATAAAATCCTGTAAGAAACTCACATAATCCTCTTTGCATGTCACTGGTGATTTCTGTTTGAGATTAATTCTGGTTATACATCCATTAGGAATGGTACAGTTTATTTAGGGCAGTGATAAAAAATTAACAACCACTTCTCATTTCATTAAAAGAAAAGAATCAGCTAAACATTTAATGTACATGATTGCAAAGACTGAGAAACAAATTAATGAAATATTCCCTTGTTGTTCATTTGGAAGTATATTCTTCTGTTGGAGATCTATTTTTTTTTCACTTAATGAAACAACAAATGAAGATTCAGAGATGTTTATAATCAAAAACAGCAATTTGGGAGTAAGGAAAAATTCTGTGTTAATATGCAGAAACAGTAGAAAAAATAAGAGAATCATTTATAGGTAAAAACTAAAGAATGAAGAGAAATTGGAGAAATGAGAACTTGCTACATTGCAGGCAACCTCTCTCTTAATCACTGATTTATATTCCAAAGGCTCATTTTCGAAATCACTTGTTTAGAATTTAGGGCACATATTTACACACAATCAGAGTCTATAGGTTCGAAAGAGCCTCAGAGATCATTTAGGTCAAGCACTGCTTGGAGATTTAATCACCTCTTACATCACCCCTGCCAAGCAAATAATGCCATGAATGGCAATTAAGTCTCCAGATTACATTACACAATTGTGTTTACACCATAAATCACCTTGGCATATGCAATAAACACATAGTGATGCCACATCTTTCCAAACTGTACTGTAATGTTCCCTTGGGGAAAAGAGTGGGATCAGATCACAGTAACAATTTGACGATCCAGCTACACAGATATATCTCCGACATCCCCAACATTCAGTGACATTCCCTGCCTCCACCCCATGTGCAGGCACCCAAGGGTTGAGAACAAGAAGCTGGGGTAGGTCAGGATTTATGTTGTAGGGTAAGAGAAGAATGGGCTAAGGGTTAGGGAAGGGGTGAGGAAGAGACTGGAGACACTGCACTGGTAATATTTGTAACTTCTGTGTCTCCCTTTTTCTTGCCTGCCTTCTACCTTAACTGCCCTGAGAAGCAAGCCTTCTCTGCACATAAGGTGAAAATCCTGAGTATTCATTCAGCTGAGCATTAAATCATTCATTTAATTGTTCACTTTTTTTTTTTAATTTTATTTCTAGTTTGCCCTCTATCTCTAACACTTTACAGTTCTTGATGTTCACCTGTGAGCCAAGTGGCTCTGGAGCACAGATGCCACATACTGTGCATTTCTGGATACCCAATGCTTATATATCACTGGCTCACAGATTGGGTTAAAATAATAAGTGTTTATTAAATTAAGTGAAAAGAAAGAGGAGGAGGAGGAGAAATAACAGAGGCCTTCAGAGCAACAAAATGGTATTCTCTCTCTTTACTTTAATCTTGCAATCATCAGCCAGAGCTAGGAGGTTAGGGAAGGAAATGGGAGGAAGCAGTAGAAAAAATGAGAGTTGACAATTGAAGGGATGTCCCCTCCCTCTTCATTCTCCCTACTGTTCTGTCTCTTGGCCCATCTTTATAGATACCTCCTCCAATCAGGACAAAGTGCTTGAAGAGAAGGGATCTGGAATCATAAGGATATGGTTTCATGAGACAAGAGGTCTAAAGGGGTAAGAAGGAAGGTAACAGGAGACAAGTTCCTAGAAAAAAATAAACCAAAAAAAAAAAAAAAAAAAAAAAGAAGAAGAAGAAGAAGAAAATAAAGAAACTTACTTCTTCTGTGACATAAATGGTCAGTGCTCAGTAAATATCCATGTTTCCCAACCCCATACATCAGAGTGGTGTCATGGGACTAATTCTTATCAGCGGAACATGAACAGAAACTATACGCTAGTTTCCATGTCAGAAAGGTAAAAGTAGGTGCTCCTTTTGTGAGATTGCTGTTTTCCCATGCTACACTGACCTTGGAGGTTATTTTCTCGAGGAAGTGCTACTACAAGATGGAAGAGCTCTCAGACACAAACTGGACCTTATCTGAGGATAAATAAGAATCTTGTATACAAAGCCACTGCAATGCAGGGACCTATTTGTTATGACAGCTTAGCACAGCATAACCTACCTGATACACCTTATTTCACCTGTCTGGTATAGCCATTAGTTGAAAAAGGAAGTTTGCTAGCCAGCCATGTTTATGGGTGAAAGGCCTTCTAATTCAACTTTAAAACCATCTAATTCAACTTTAAAACCATCTCAAATTCAGCACTTCCTATATCTACCTTTCAATTAGAAGATGTAACATTTTTAAAGCATTGCCTACATGATATTCAAATAATGTATTCTTCTAGATATTTCTAAATTCACCCCTGAATGAAACTATACTAGCACAACCTGTGTTTCCTTCACTAGCCACCTTATAGAATAAGTCTAAGCTTATCACGGGGCCGTTAGATCAAGGGAGGCTACAAAAAACACAGGAAATTCATTGTTGTACCCACTGTACAGATATTGTGGGGAATATTGCTCATTGTGGTTCACAGCATCATCTTTATAAGAATCCTTTCAATAATTTCCTTTCTTGTCTTAATATTAGTAATAGTTGTTCCTCTCCTGTAAACTAGAACAATATTAGTACATATCCCATCAGGTTCTTGTTGCAAAGGATTAAGTTAAGTAGTGCATTTTAAAAAGCTTAAAATGATGCCTGGAAGAGAGTAAGCATGAAATGTATTTTTGCTTTATTAGGAATTTTTAAAAATTTTAATTGGACAGTAAATTGTGTTAATGCTCAATACGTTTTCAATAAGATAAGAGCCCAAACTGGAGGCTTCTGACAGCAAGTCTATCATATGTCTCCAAGTTTGTTTTGTACCCAGTTTCTTTCTCACACATTTTCAATATATGTAAATTTGATGCATTTCATAAATTCCTTTAAGCTGGTCTGAATTCTTTTTCAAAGCTAGGAAAGCCATAAATAAATAAAAATTAACAGACTAAATCCTAGACCCTTTACTTGCCATTTATTAACATTTAAAAAGGAAAAATAAAACAACAATGAAAAGCCTATACATATAAGTAGAATTTTCACCATTATAGCATTTTCTTTATTTCCAAATAGTATAAAAGATGTAAATCTTAACTCCTAGGCTTGGAAGAACACACAAGCTCCAATGAGGCTCAGTAAAGTTGTTTAATTTTGACATCTCAATTACAACTTAAATTCTTTTTAAGATTTTATTTATTTATTTGTGAGAGAGAGCACACAGAGTGGAGAGGTAGGGAGAGGAAGAGGAAGAACCGGACTCCCTGCTGAGCAGAAAGCCCAGTGAGGGGGAAGGTGGGTGGGGGGGCCGGATCCCAAGAACCAAAGGTGGATGTTTAACCAACTTGGCCGCCAAGGCGTCCCTCAATTAAAACTTGAAAGAGGGGATATCCTCATCTTCAAAGCTTCAAAATATTCATGCCAATGACTGAAAGTCCACTCTGCTCATAGGCCTGAAACATGTAAGGACTCTTTGGATAAAAATTTTAACTATGGTTGACAATTTCCAAACAAATCCTAAAGAACCATCTTGTGATAATGCATTTATAGAAACATGAACTAAAGTATGAAATTGTTTGTGGCACCTGGATGGCTCAGTCAGTTAAGCATCTACCTTCAGCTCAGGTCATGCTCCCAGGGTCCTGTGCTTAAGCCTTGCACCAGGCTCCCTGCTGAGCAGGGAGACACCTTCTTTCTCTCCTCTGCCTCTCCCCCAGCTGAGCTCTCTCTCTTGTTCTCTCTCTCTCTTCCTCTCTCTCTCAAGTAAATAAATAAAATCTTTTTTAAAAAATAAGATAAAATATGAAATTGTTTGAAAAATCTGGGCTGTATGGTCATCAGGTTTAACGGACTTAAAGCATCATTGCCCTTAAGCTCAAAGCAAATTAGTTCTTTTCAGTTCAATAAATATTTGCTGCCTTTTGTCTCTTGATCATTGTGCTAGTCTCTGGAGACCCAGAGATAAATAAAGTGCGGACCAAATCCTCAAAGTTTCTATAACTGGGGAAGACCCACTTAATTACTCTATATTACTAAACCACTTTTTAATGCATTGATCACAAATGGTCATTTATACATTTATTTATTTGATTACCTGTTCACTTTCTGCTTCCTCACTGGGGGTAGGGCCATGACTATTCTGTGTATTGTGAGTGCAGTTTTTGTACAGAAGCTCCTCACATGTTGGGCACTCAAGAAATGTTTTCTAAATAGTAATTTAATCATATGTAAAATTTATAGAAATCAATAGTTTTCATGTACACAAACAACACTTAGAAGATAAAATGGAAAGTTCCATTTCAAATGGGCCAGCAATAATTCCAAAAAAGGATGAAATACCTAGGAATAAGACTAACAAGGCATGTGAAAAAACAATATGAGGAAAAAATTGGATACATTCCTGACAGAAAAAGTGAATAAATGGAAAGATATATTAAGTTTGTAAATCAAAAAAATATATCTCATAAAAATTTCAATTCTTCCTAAGTTAATTTATAAATCTAACAATCCCAACAAGAATACTTTTAAAAAGCAATTTTGTTCTGAAACTAGGTAATTCTGAAGTTCTTATGGAAAAATAAGCTAATAATAATAACCAGGAAATCTACCAAGTAGAAAAGACTTATAAGCCCATAAATACATTTTAAGACTTTGATAATTAAACAGTGTGGTATTGGGCATATATAGAGACCAAAAAAGAGAAGATAAATTCCAGAATTAGATTTTAACTTACATGGGAATTTAGTATGTGATAAAGGTATGCTCAAATCTGTGGTGGTAAACATGAACTTTAATATATAATGTTAGGGAAAACCAAATAGTCACCTGGAAAATATTATTGTTTTCATCAATCACACCATATTCAAAGACAATTTCAAATGAATTTAGAATTAAGGTGTAAAAAATAAAGTCATAACAAGGTTGAAAGGCTGAATTACTTTAAAGCCACCAAATGAAAGTGGGATTTATAACTATGACTCAGAAAATAGAAGTAAAAAGAAAAACTTAATAAGTTCAACCAAATAAAATTCATAAACTTTACATTCAAAACAGCATAAGAACAAGCTGGAAGGAAATATTTGCAGTTTATATCAATGTCAAAGAGTTACATTTACTTATACATGAAGAACTCCTGGAAATCTAGGAAAAAAGAAATAACCAAAGGCTAGGAGAAATATAGACTAGGAACATGGATAGTTTACAAAGAAAAAAAAAAAAACAAGTTTCCATTAAACCTACAAAAATACTTATAATAAAAGGAATTCATATTAAAACTACATTTCTCACTGCAATGAGCAGAATTCTTTGAAGTCCCCAGTATGTTCAACCCCAAGTGTGAAGCTTTACCTATTTCTCTTCCCTTGAGTGTGGCTAGGACCTACGACATATTTCTAACCAAGAGAATATGGCAGTAATCTTGGGATTTTTTATTCCTTTAATTAGGTTATATTATATGGCAGATGGGATGGATGACATTCTGTGATTATGTTACCTAAAATAAGACTCCATCTTAGCGACTATATCAAGAGATTCCTCTGCTGATCTTGAAGAAGCAAGCTGATGATTGCCAACTGTCTGGGGGAAAGGTCACATGGCTAGGAACCACAGACAGACAGACAACATCTAGATGCTGAGAGCTTCAGTTCTACAGTCCAAAGAAACTGACTTCCTCCAACAACCACATGAACTTGAAAGACCTTGAGCCTCAGATAGGACTGCAGTTCTTACGAACAGCCTGTGGGCCCTTGATCAAAGGACCAAGCTAACCCACGGTTAGGCTGCTAATCACAGAAACTGTGAGATAATAAATATATGTTGTGTTAGGACGCTAAGTTTGTGGTAATTTATTATACAACAATAGGAAACTATTACATTCATCTACCATGTTTGCCAAAATGCAAAAGTGTGCAACACTCTGTGTTGCTAAGTCATGCCCACAGCCCACTTGTATATTGCCAGTGGAATATAAGATATTGCTGTGCCTATGGGAGAATATCTGGTGATGTCTAGCACAATTACATTTATACTTGACCTTTGGCCCAGCATTCTAACTTCTGGAAATCTATCCTAAACGTTTATCGTATAAAATGATACATGTATAAAAGTTTTTATTAGAGCAATATTTATTATAAAAAATAATGGATTTAAACCAAGAGTCCAATATTTAGGGACTGGTTAAATTTTCTAGGGTCATCTACTCGGTGGAATGCTGTGTATCCAGAAAAAAATGGGAGAATAAGGAAGAACTCTATAAAGTGACACGCAAAAAAACTTCAGGATATAATACTAAAATGGAAAAAAGCAATGTTCAGAACAACATATATAGTGTGCCACCATTGTATAAGCAAAATTTTTGTATATGCATAAAGAAACAAAGTATTCTAAAATGGTTACCTCTAGGGAATGGAGAGAAACTGGTGGGGATAACCATGGGAGCAAGTCTTCTCCAGGATTATTTCTTTAATCATTTTTTAACTATTTTTGAAACCTATGGATGTATTATCTATTAAAATTTCATTTTCAATTTTTGAATGGATGGATGCAGAAACGTACTGTGTCATAATGGGTGTCTATTCATGATGCAGAGGTGACAGTGGGAAAGGGGGGGAAGACAGAGTAATGTCAGCTTATATGTCTTCCTGGGGACAGACACAGAGCAGGGTTTCAAAAGAAAGATCAAGAGTTAAAAGAAATGGACAAGCCTCAGAAGGACATTGCTGATAGTAGGAACTGTGTTCAAAGAACACAGTGGGATGAAACTGGCAGTATATCCAGGGAACAAAGGAGTCTGCTCTTATTAAATGTAACAGGGGGACAGAGAGCAACCTAGTGAGAAAGGCAGGCAGTGACCAGATCAAGGGGTTCTTGGAAGCTCTTCTAAAGAATGTATATTTTATATTTTGCATGAGGCTTATGCCTCAAATTTATCATTCTAAAAGTGATTTTGAGGACATATCAGAAACGATCTGTATTCTTATTTCCTGAGGCTATTGTAACAAATTGTCACAAACTTGGTGGCTTTAAACAACAGACATGCATTCTCTCATAGTTGTGGAAGGCAGAAATCTGAGCCAGAAGTCCAAAATCAAGGTGTCAGCAGGGCCACATTACCTCTGGAAGCTCTAGAGGAGAATCCATTCTTTTTTTTTTTTTTTTTAAAGATTTTTTATTTATTTATTTGACAGAGATCACAAGCAGACAGAGAGGCAGGCAGAGAGAGAGAGAGAGAGGGAAGCAGGCTCCCCACTGAGCAGAGAGCCCGACGCGGGACTCGATCCCAGGACCCTGAGATCACGACCTGAGCCGAAGGAAGCGGCTTAACCCACCGAGCCACCCAGGCGCCCCGAGAATCCATTCTTTGCCTCTTCTAGCTACTGGTGGTTGCCAGATTCCTTGGCTGTGGCCACTCCGATTTCTGCCTTCGTCTGTACATGACATTCTCCCCTGTGTTTCTGTGTCTTCTCCTCTTCTGTTTTTCATAAGGACGGTTTTCACTGGATTTAGGGGCCACCCAGATAATCCGGGAGGATCTCATCTCAAGATCCTTAACTTACTTACATTTGCAAAAACCTGTTTTCCAAAGAAGGTCATATTCACAGGTTTTAGGGAGTAAAATGTGAGTATACCTTTTGGGGGGCCACTATGATCAATGCTAAAGTCAGGAGACAATTTAGAAGGTGATTGCAATTAAGCAGGAAAAAGATGTTCAGCAAATATTCAACTTTCCTAATTAAAAATTTTCCAGAGCAGAAATCTCACAGGCCACATAAGCTTTTCAGAAACCCACTCGACATCTTCCTTTCTATAATTTAAGCCCACCCCATGGCCCTGATTTTTATTCAAGCAACTGAATGTATATTTGCAGTCATTTCTTCCAAATCCTTCCTTCTAAAGACATTATAACCATTGTGTGGTATTTTACACTGTAGGGACAATACTTAGTCTCCTAATCTGGAGCAGTATAAGGTTTCAGGAGGATTCCTTCTTTATAAAAGATAGTTTGGGGTGCCTGGGTGGCTCAGTGGGTTAAGCCTCTGCCTTCGGCTGAGGTCATGATTTCAGGGTCCTGGGATCGAGCCCCACATCAGGCTCTCTGCTTGGGGGGGAGCCCACTTCCTCCTCCCTCTCTCTCTCTCTGCCTGCCTCTCTGCCCACTTGTGATCTCTGTAAAATAAATAAATAAAATCTTTAAAAAAAAAAAAAAAGATAGTTAACTGGAGGCAGACAAGGGGTGGTACAAAGGACGCTTCAGACAAGCAAGCCTGAGGCCTGTAGCATTAAATTTTCTGGTGAGATCTATGTGGCAGCACACCAATCTTCATAAAACCTACGTATGAGAATTTCTAGAATGAGTGGTAGCATATTAAATTAGAATGCAGAAGACCAAAGGAGGGAGGAAATCTTTAAACTTTACATCCAAGTCAGGAGGGGGTTCTCTAAACGAAAGTGAAAGACAAATCCAAGCTCCCACTCACTTCTGCCACAAAAGGTCACTTTCTGCCAGCTTTGGGGCAATCATTAAGCAGGAAAGAGCAATCCTCCAGAACATACTGTGGTTTCCCTTCTCGTGCCCCTAGTCAAATTTTACTTATTGACCTTCAGTCTAATTAACCAATGCCCCAGATGATCCCCTATTTCCTAATGAGTTAGAGATTTCTCACTTTCTAACAGTTAAAGTGCTGACTCTAAACCATTCCTGCCCAAAAGAACTCTCTGCAATGAATGGGTGTTCTACATCTGCACTATTCAGTATGGTGTCCACTGGCCACACATAGCTACTGACCACCTGCACTGTGCTGGTGTAAAGGACAAACTAATTTTTCAATTATATTTAATTTTAATTAGCTTAAATTATAATAACCAAAGGTAGCTAGCGGCTACCATATTGGACAGCACAACTTTAAACAGAGTTGGACACGGGACCTGGCCCATCTTCCTGTTCAGGCTTAGTCAAGTTCTAGCCTGTTATCAGCCTGAATCTTATCCTATTTTATACTTACTCCCTGCTTTCAGGAAAGCACAGAGCAAGCATATTAGGACTAATGGCCATTGATTTATCTTAATGGCATAGGTTAGAAGGTTTTTCTCTCTATTATATTGGTTTGAGGTGTTATAAGAAAGGACCTAGACATGCAAACTAGACATGTTATATAAAACTAATGAATTATTAACACTATATCAAAAACTTGTGATGTACTATATGTTGGCTAACTGAACATAATAATTAATCAATTAATTAAAAAATTATCTTAACTCTGGGACTACTAAATAGCCCAGTCTCGTGGTACAATTTCTTTTGGATAAACTCGCCTTTTCTCCCTAACCTCTTTTTCTAGACAAATTCACAAAGAATTTAGCTCCTGGATTTAGTTTTTACTATGAGATTGCAATATGCCTGTTTATGTACATCATCATTCTAAGCATGATGTTGCAAAAGTTTCTTACACTGTTTCCATGTCCCTAACTACCAACTTCTGGATGGGGCAAAACAGGCAATTCACTAAAAGGTTGTGCAACATCAAGACAGTATGGTATTGGCACATAAACAGACACATAGATCAATGGCACAGAATAGAGAACCCAGAAATGGACCCTCAATCTTCAGCAAAGCAGGAAAGAATGTTCAATGGAAAAAAGACAATCTTTTCAACAAATGATGTTGGGAAAATTGGATAGCCACACGCAGAAGAATGACAGTGGACCACTTTCTTACACCATACATAAAAACAAACTCAAAATGGCTGAACGACCTAAAGGTAAGACAGGAATCCATTAAAATCCTAGAGAACATAGGCAGCAACTTTTATCTTGGCTACAGCACCTTCAGACTAGACATCGCCCCAATGGCAAGGACAACTAAGACCAAAAAAAAAAAAAAAAGAGCTATTGGGACTTCATCAAGATAAAAACCAAAAGACAACTGACAGAATGGAAGAAGATTTTTTGCAAATGTTTTATCAGATAAAGGGTTAGTATCCAAAATCTATAAAGAATTTGTCAAACTCAACACCCAAAGAACAAATAATCCACTCAAGAAATGGGCAGAAGGCATGAATAGACATTTCTCCAAAGAAGACATACAAATGGCCAACAGACACATGAAAAAATGCTCAACATCACTCATCATCAGGGAAATACAAATTAAAACCACAATGAGATACCACCTCACACACGTCAGAATGGCTAAAATTAACAAGTCAGGAAACAACAAGTGTTGGCAAGGATGCCAAGAAAGAGGAACCCTTTTACTCAGCTGGTGGGAATGCAAGCTGGTAGAGCCACCCTGGAAAACAGTATGGAGGTTCCTCAAAAAGTTAAAAATAGAGCTACCCTATGATCCAACAATTACATTACTAGTTATATACCGCAAAGATACAAATGTAGTGATCTGAAGGGGCACCTGCACCCCAGTGTTTATAGCAGCAAAATCCACAATAGCCAAACTATATATGGAGAGTCCAAATGTCCATCGACAAATGAAGACAATTATCATGTAATTTCACTCATATATAGAATTTAAGAAACAAAACAGAAGAGCATAGAGGAAGGGAGGAAAAAAACAAAACAAGTTGTAATCAACAAGGGAGACAAACCGTTAAGCATCTTAGTCATAGGAAACAACTGAGGGTTGCAGGAGGGGAGGTCAGTGGGAGATGGAATAACTGGGTGAGGGGCATTAAGGAGGGCACATGATGTAAGGAGCATGGAGTGTTATATACAACTGTTGAATCACTGAAAACTCTACCTCTGAAACTAATAATACACTATATGTTAATTCATTGAATTTAAATAAATAAATAAAAAGAAAAAAGAAAGAGCGTGTAAGGCACTTAGATCCAGAGTCACCTTCTTCCAAGGAACTCTTACACGATGACTCCAAAAACACTAACAGGAAATCATGGTGTCAGTGGATGATTTTAACCACATCTATACCCTAAGCATTAAAAGAAAGCTGAGGCTTTCAGTAAATAAGCCTGTCAGTAAGACTTCACTGTATGAATCTGGACACTCTGTGCCCAAAGAAAGGAGGACATTTCAAAAACTCACCTACCCCTTAATCACAGTGTGGAAGGGAACCTCCAGTTCTAAGATGCTGAAGAAAAAGAAGAGCACTGAGAACTACTGGTAGAGAGAGCCCATGCACCACTTATCACTGGATTATATGACAGCAAAGCATACCATAGAGATAACATAAGAGAGACCAAGACAAATCCATAAATAATGTGTGAATAAGAGAGGTGACATATGAATGAATGAATGAATCTATGTAGCATTTAGAGGTTTCCAGAGAAAATGGTTCCAAATCTACATGATATTATTTTGTATTGTTATGGTTTTAATGGAGTTGATTCCCCTGCTGTTCTTTTTGTTGATGTTTTCTATCCCTTCTTAAATATAAGTTATTTTTGTGACACAAACAGCCATTAGAAGGAAAACAATTTGATAGAATACTTCTCAGTGGTGTTTGGCAATAAGCTATAATTACTCATTTCTCTTAGGAGCCATCACTTTGGTACTATAATTTTGAGGGTAGCTTGAGCAGAGTGATTCCCAGGTATACATTTTTAAAAGGTGATAAGTAGATGGAGGGATGGATGGATGGATGGATGGACAGAGAGATGCTAGATAGAGATAGATAGATACAGAGATACAGAGATGCAGAGATATGTATTTCTAAAACAAACTAGTAATTTATGTTTACGGTTATCAAGGGTCCTTCAAATCCACTGGAGTACATTGTTTCATCTATTTCTTCACAGAGGACAATTTTGCTTAAAAATAGAATCCTAGAGGGGTGCCTGGGTGGCTCAGTCATTTAAGCAGCTGCCTTCAGCTCAGGTTCTGATCTCAGGATCCTGGGATTGAGCCCCATATCAGGCTTCCTGCTCAGCAGGGAGTCTGCTTCTCCTTCTCCCACCGCCCACTCATACGTGCTCCCTCTCTCTGTCTAATAAATAAATAAAATCTTAAAAAAAATAGAATCCTGGATTTTAAAGGGACTTAACCACTGTTAAGAGTGAGAACCCTGGGGCCAGGCAGCATGGTTCGCAACTTCACTGTGTGACCTAAGAAACATATTTAACCTGGGGGTCCTGTGTGGCTCAGTCAGGCTCCACACTAAGTGGGGAGTCTGCTTGAGATTCTCTCTCTCCCTCTGCCCCTCCTCCTATTCTCTTTTTCTCTCTCTATAAAATAAATAAATAAATCGTTTTTAAAAAGAAATAAATTTAACCTTTTTATGTCTCAGTTTCCTCATCTGTAAAATGAGGAAAAATAGTACCTACTTCATTATAATATTGTGAAAGTTACATGAGTTCATTCTCCCTAAGCACTTAGAACACTCCTGTGTATAGCAAATGCTTGGTAAGTATTAGTGTTCACCATCATCATCTTCATCACTTTACAGGTGAAGACACAATGTCCAGGTAGGTTAGGGGACCTGTCCAAATCAGACATTAAACACACGGTAGACCCTGAATTTCTTGGAAGCCAGACCTGTGGTCTCTCCATTGTACCATGCTGTCTGTATTGTTCCATGCTGTAGTTTCTCCCATGGAAAGTCCTTCTCAGTCACACAACTTAAGAAGGAAAGAATCCAGAGAGAACACCTACAGAAGTCAGTTCTACAGGTCTCCAGGCAAAGCATTACAGTGGCTGCTGAAACCACTGTAGGTACAAAGGGTCCCTACTCTCAGTACATTTCCCCATCAGCTGTTATCCCTCAAATTCCTTTTTACGGGGAAAAACATTTCACTGCCTAATAAAATATTTAAGTAGTGTTGTTTTAATTCTAAAACTTACATGTTGGATTATATTTTATTACTCATATCAAACTATTACTTTAATAATAGAGAACATAAGGTAATTAGTAATAGAGAACATAAGATAAAATATATTGATATACAATAGTACAATTAACATAATAAAGAACAGAAGAGCATTAACCATGGAGCAAAGGTTGCTGAGGTACGGAATGAAATGGACATATTGGATGCTTCGAGTATCGAACTCAAACCACTTTCCTCACAATGTGCCAAGAGCCAGCGGGAACACTTCCTGGGATGACACAGCGAGGAAAGGAGTAGAACCTCACCAGGAACCTTTCACAAACAAGGCAAGACTGGTTTGCACCTCCCACGAAACACCAGTGCCATCCAGGTCCAAATCAAACCCAATCTATAGCTGCAGAGGAAATGATTGTCATGGAGACCCTGTAGGAGAGCCAGCAGAGCATTTCCAAAACCCCGCAGGTGTTCAGGGAAAAAACGGTTTTTGTACAGACATGTTTGATAATCCAAATTTTTATATAGCATGAAAAAAAGGAGTCATCTACAACTTCACCAACTAGTCTCCTTTTCCACAGGAAAAATACTTTGCTTTTACCAGATGTGTCTTAAACATCGTTCTTCTTTACGTTAGGAGTCTAAAGTACAAAGGCTACCTGGACTATAAAAGCTTCATGAAAATCTATGTATTTAAGTTCAGAATGACTTTTCTTTAACACCCATGGAATGCTTGCAAACCATTTTATCAGGAATCACACTGGCTTGAAGTAGAGCGTTAAAAACAATTTGAACATAAAAAAAATGCAGTTTTTAAGTTCTTAGCTTGAAATTTGCATCCGGGAGCTGTTATTTTCTCTATATCAGCCTTAAGCACTGTGCAAAGCTCTTGAAGATCACATTCCTTACAGGTGGAGTTGGTCGTGGTCATGCTGTCTCTGCCACATCAAGCCAAGGCTTTCTCTCTTTTGCAAGAGACAATTTTATCAGACTGGCTTTTTCCTCCTGCCAAGACCTAAAACACTTAGAGGCACTAATCAATTAGGGCAATTGTTTTCATCAGAAATATTGATTTTTGTCAGGCTTGTAATATCTTTCTCTTTTCTTGACCTCATTTGTCCCTGGAAATCAAAATATCAAACTGCCATTCAAAGTCTCAAGAGCTGTCTAAAAACTCCCCTAGGAATGTCACCCTACCAAATGGGAAACGACTACTTTCATTTTGCTTCAGAGATATATACATATGAGGGGGTGTCTTCATCCATTTGGGCTGCTATGACAAAAGGCCACAGACTAGGTAGCTTATAAACAATGGACATTATTTCTTATAGCTCTGGAGACTAGAAGTCTGAGATCAAGATGCCAACGTGCTTGGATGAGAGCCCTTCTCTGGACATCAGACTTTCTGTGGTAGCCTTCCATGCCAGAAGAGGAAGAGATTTCTCTGTATCGTCTTTCACAAGGCACCAATTTTATCCCTGGGGGCTCCACCCTCATGACTTAAGCACCTGCAAAAGGCCCCACCTCACTAACCCATCACCTGTGGGGGTTAGGATTTCAACACACAAATTTGGAGGGTAGGAACACAGACATTCAGAGTATGGTGGGGGCAATACATACATATACAGGATGGCAATTTGCTTACTCTAAATCTATCCTTTCCTTCTTGCCTTTCTCACATGCCTTCAAAATACCCATTCCTTGATGACATGCAGTTTTCTAGCTGGAAGGGAAAACTTCACTGGTTAAATAAGCACTATCTCATTTGCCCCACTGATCACAGAACAACCCATTAATACATGAAAAACAGCAACCAGGCTAAAGAAACCTGGAACATAGGGGCACTTGGGTGGCTCAGTTGGTTAAGCATCCAACTCTTGGTTTCTATTCAGGTCATGATCTCAGGGTCAAGAGATGGAGCCCCATGTTGGATCCATGCTCAGTGGGAAGTCTGCTTGAGATTCTCCCTCTCTCTCTGCCCCTGCAACTTTCCCACGCTCTCTTTTTCTCTCTCTTTCCCCAAAATAAACTTTAAAATCTTTAAAAAAAAAAAAAAGAAAGAAAGAAAGAAAAGAAAAGAAACATGGAGCATAGATACAACAGAGTAAACCAAGTAAAGTGTCAACTCGAGAAGACAACATAGAATGCAACATATAGAAAAGAGTCAATAAATGGTTAACGGTCAGCTAATTGATATTGTTGTCCACCCAGGAGCAATTTTTACTTTCTAAGAGGACACTTACAATAAATCCCTACTGGTAGAATGTAAGGTTTTCTGGGAAACAATAAGAGGTGTTTTGTTTTTGTTGTTGTTTTGTACCCATTAAACTGTATCATGTAGCTGATCACTTAACTTTGTCTAAATGCAAGTTTGACCTTATGTTTGTTATATCTATTATATAGCTGAAAAAAAATACTGAGATTCAATGAAGTGTATTCTCAGATGTGGTCCCTGATTTAGTATTGTTCTGGGAGATGCTGGGATAAAGTATTCTTTGTTCACAAACTAGAACAATGAAAAAGTTATAGATTGGAAAGGGAAAATCTATAGCTTACTCATTCTTCTACTGAACCCTGACATGGATGCAGACAGAAAGCAATACCTGCTTTGTAATCAATCACAAACTCATGAGGAACACTAACCCCAAGTAGTTTGTGAAAGGCAAATGGATTTCTTCACAAACCTTGCTTTTCCTAACTATTATCAACCAAGGAAAGCATAAATGAGGTTAAAATTTTAAAGAATAAATGAGGAACTAATGAAAAAACAAGGGAAAAAATAATAGGATCTTTTGGGGAAAATGGTTCTTACAAAGGTCTTCAGAAAGAGTACAATATAAATACCTGAATGTTGAGATCCACACAGAGAGATTAACATACATGTTTCAATAAACATCAAGATTTATTATGCCTTGGAAACTATTGACTGGGGTGAAAGTCAATACATCTTGATGTTCACCACAACAAAATCAATAACCACTTAATAATTTACCAAGACTCACAGGATCTAATGTATCTGATGGTTGTGAAGCAAAGTAAAACCATTATACTTCTTTCCAGAAAATGCTTAATAAAGGATATAATACCAGAGTCAGACATTTTGAAACAAACCTATGCCCCATCCTTTATGGAATGGAGGCAAATGAAACATCCCCTTCCCCATGGTTGCAGAAGACAACTCAGAAATTTGAGCAGAAGGAAAGAGTAACATGAAGGAACCTTGGAGAAAAACATCACTCATTACAAAACTGCTTCAGTGTCACAGATGAATATAGGCATCAGTGCTTATGAATTAAATAGCAGCCCCCTCCTGATAAATACAATTCCATTCACTTTGTGAGGTCCCAAACTTGCCTTATGTTATTTGTACCCTCATCTCCTCCTGGTTTCTCAGGTATCTTCAGGGATTAATAATTGCAGGTAATGCAAATGCCTTGACAGGCTAAATTCTAATCCAAAGAGGAAAAAATAAAAACAAGATGAAATCAGAAAGGGAGACAAACCATAAGAGGCTCTCAATCATAGGAAACAAACTGAGGGTTCCTGGAAGGGAGGAGGTTGGAGGGATGAGGTAACTGGGTTATGGACATTAAGGAGGGCACGTGATATAATGAGAACTAGGTGTTACCTAAGACTGATGAATTACTGAACTCTACCTCTGAAACCAATAATACATTCTATGTTACTTAATTGAATTTAAATTTAAAAAAAGAGAATATGGAACAACAAAAAACAGGAGAGTTTGAGATTTTATAATATAGTAACTACTATTCTCAACAGTTACTTACACAATAATGAATAAGACGAGTTTGTGTTTTCAAGGAGCTTACAATCTAGTGGAGGAAGAAAGCAGGCTACTACGACATGGAGTGGCACACACATGGCAGCGCTAGAGCATAGAGCTATGGAAGCTCACAAAAAAGCATCCTATCTAGTAATGGTGGGGGTAGGGAAGTGAAGGCCAGAGTTTTCTCAAATAAAAGACTAAGGAGTTTGCGAAAGATGAGAAGAGTTGGAAAGAACCTAAAGCCGCAAACCAGTTGTGGTGGGCGCTCTGAACTGGCTCTCAGCATCCACTCCAAACCTCTAGAGTGTTTTCTGATCCTGCAGGGGCTAAAGAAGGAAAAATCACACTTCCTCCCATCTCCCTGCAGGTAGGGTTCTGCTTTTGCAAATTAGAAGCATTTGAAGGGTAGATCCAAGGCTGGAGTCATCTGCTTTGTTTCTGCTGCAAACTCACCTGTGGGCCCATTGTGTATTTCTGTAGCATTATTTCAGAGTCTAGGTACTAACTCCATGGGTGTTGAAAGCTAGCCACAGGGGCAGCAGTGCTTCCTGATCCTTGAATCACAGCCACAGTAGCATGTCTTTGAACTCTACAGTACCAACAGTGTCCACTGATTGTCACCTTTCTGATTATTATAGGGGTAGCAGCTCCCCCAGTAGGCAAGAACAGTGGTCTTGTCCTAGGAATCATTCCTGGAGACTCCCTAAGGGCCCCAACCACCCTTTCCAATGATTTTCTCAGTTCCTGATTCCCTGTATTAAATCCCTTTTTGCTTAAAACAAAACAAAACAAAAACAAAGGGGCCTTACTGACAGACTTAGATAAAGGAAGTGCTAGCACACTTTCTGTCCTTCTTTAGGTTCACCTAACTAGTTGTTTCCATTTCAGGAAGGCAGAAATAAAAAGATGGCCAACCCTCTGCAGTACAGATGTAATGATTCATCTACAATCAGAAACTAAGCCAAATGGCTAGTCATTAGAATCATGCAAGTTAATTCCAAAACAGAGACACTCTATTCACTGAACTGTGGGAATGTGTGATAGGAAATGTCTGATAAATAAGCAGGATGATGCTACCCAGTTCTTCCAGATGGTATTAGTAAGATGAGCTCCGGAAACAAAAATGAAAGTCAAAGCAACCAGAAAGGTAAGCAAAAAATGGGCTCATTCCAGAGTAAATGATGAATTTCTAATGAAGAGTTTCTCTAGAAAATTGCTGAACTACCTTTAGCTGAAATCACAGAAAAGATATCTGGCACCCACTTTGTAAGGTCCACACAGGGAAATGATACACAAATACGGTCTCCAAAAAATAATGGTTGATAATATTCTCCTAAAGAGAACAGAGACATAAGTTGTTCTTGCAGAATAACCAATAGATAAGGCAGGGTGTGTGAGAAAAAGTTAGGGGTGGGAGGAACAGATGCAGGTACAAGATGAAAGATTGCAAGTAGGATCACCAAAAGTAAACCCCAATTTGCCAACCATTGAAATGGTTTTAAGAGCAAGATTGTCACATATTTCCTGCATTCAAGGTAGGAAACATCAGTGATGGTTAAACTCTTCAAATGTATTATAATACATATTTTTCAGAGAGCATGCCCATGAATTATCATTAATTATCATAATTGAGACTCACAAAAACACTTTTAAACAGCCTAGAAAGATGTTATTATCCCCCCTCTTAACAAACAAGGCAACTTACAACTAGAACATGTAACTAGTCCAAAATCAAACAATTATCAAGGGACAAAGCTGAATTTGAATCCTTGTCCTCAATTCCAAACCCAAAGTACTTTTTTTGGATGTCAAGAAGAATCTTTTACAAAACAAAAATTGTTACCATTTGTTTAAGTTGGGGTTCTACAGAGAAATGAAAAACAGACTGAGAGAGAGAGAGAAGAAAGACATTCTAAGAAACTGGCTCACACAATGGTGGGTCCAAGAAATCTAATATCTTCAGGGCAACCTGGCAGGCTGGTAACTCAGGCAGAATTTCTATGTTGTAGCAATTAAGGCAGAATTTCTTCTAGAAACCTCAGTCCTTACTCTTAAGGTCTTTAACTTATTGGTGAGGCCCACCCACATAATGGAGGATAATCTCTTAAAGTCAATTGATTGTAAACACTAATCAGGTGCAAAAAATACCTTCATAGCAACATCACAACTAGTGTTTGACCAAACGACCAGACACCATAGGCTAGCCATTTCTAGGGGAAAAAATGAAAACTGTTATTTTCAATACGATTTTAGTATTTGCCTTTGCACATTTTTTTAGAATAAGCTAGCGAAATTAAGGGCTAATTAAATAAAATTACTCATTCAAATGTCTATCTCTAGCACTACTATCTTAAATTCCACATTCTCCTTTTATGAAACTTAGAGTGCCACTTTTTATGAGGTGTTCTACCCTTTAGTTCATTGTGAAATACGAAGAATGTTTACTAGTCTGATAATCATACTGAAGATGTGCTCCTTGGTTGACCAAATTCCAAATAGTAAGTGATCTTAATGTGGTGTTTCTAAAAATTCGGGCAATGGACTACCTTCCTTTGAATCATCAGAACACCCTGTTAAAAGAGTTTCCTAAAGGGGCGCCTGGGTGGCTCAGTGGGTTAAAGCCTCTGCCTTCAGCTCAGGTCATGATCCCAGGGTCCTGGGATTGAGCCCCGCATCGGGCTCTCTGCTCAGCGGGGAGCCTGCTTCCTCCTCTCTCTCTGCCTGTCTCTCTGCCTACTTGTGATCTCTATCTATCAAATGAATAAATAAAAAAAAAATCTTTAAAAAAAAAAAAAAAGAGTTTCCTAAGTCCTACCCCAGTGCTTTTGAATCAGAATTTCTAGTGGCGGGTCCACACTACATTTTAAGAAGCATCCTAGGCTTCATTTACATTTGATATAGTATGAGAATCGCTGAACCAGAAGATGAAAGCAGTGAGTATACAAATAAAACTCAGACATGAACACAGAACCCTCTGTACATTACACCCAGGAACAGCCAAGAAATGCCAAGAGAAGAAGCAAAAACAAAATTTTCTAGCTTTGGCAAAAATAAAGACATTGGTTTTTGTCATATTCTCACAAACAAATGCCCCAGTGTCCAGTAAAAATTGAGAAACAAACATATAACTTCCTGTAGGAAATGATTTCAGGAAAGCAGGAATAAATCCTTAAAGCAGAATGATCATCATGGGCCATTGACAGTGAAAGAAAATGGCACCACGTGTGATAATCCACTGTGTGAGGCAGAAGGTACTTCATCAACATAAGACACACGTTTGGCTGGTCGAGTGCCCTATACTCAGAACATTTTTCTTTAAGGAGCTTTTAAACTAGAATCCATATGAGATAAGTGAGTAAATGTGAAAGGAAAAGAAAAAAAAGCACTTCCACCCTGAGAAGTGAAAATCTAAAATCTTGAGAAATCTGCTTTCTAAAGGAATTGGAGACCTAAGACACATCAATATAATCAAGTCCATTTCCCTGGTCTTCTGCTTCCCATAAACCATTACTTCAAAATGAAATTTCATTCTGGATTAAGCCTCTCAAGAAAGGTTTGCATTTATTTATTTGAGATCATGAATTGTGGGGAGGAGCTGAGGGAGAGGGAAAGCAGACACTGTACTAAGTGTGGAGCCTCCATGGGACTCAATCCACAACCCTGAGATCATGACATGAGCTGAAATCAAGAGTCTGACACCTAACCAACTGAGCCACCCAGGTGCCCCAGCATCTTGGTGACTTCTGATATGTGTGTACATCATTTTAAAAACAAAACAAAATGCATATTTTGCGCTTTTTTTTGACTTTTTAAATTTTATTTATTTATTTTTTAAACATATAATATCTTTTTATCCCCAGGGGTACAGGTCTGTGAATCGCCAGGTTTACACACTTC